>NW_017306506.1:309200-367299 GCF_000935625.1 Nanorana parkeri | reverse complement strand
GCGAGGTGGTGCGTGGGCTCTGCTCGGTGTGTGTGTGTGTGTGTGTGTGTGTGTGTGTGTGTGTGTGTGTGTGTGTGTGTCTACGGACGCACACAGCTACTGCAGGCACGGCCGGACATGCACAGTTGCCTCCACAGCAGCCGCTTAGCTGATAGAGGCACCTATGCAGGGGGAGAGCGATGCGGGGACCCACTAGAGAACGAGGGATTGAAAGAATTTAGAAAAACAATCTTTATCCCACACATTGTTCTCCATGCGTACCAATAAAAAAAAGTAAAGGTTTAATGTTGGTGAACAGAAGTAATCAAGCAGATGTGCTGAGGTCAAGTGAATCAGTTTTAAAGTAGTTTCTCATTCTCAAACAACTTTAAGTGAGGGTCATGGCAAATTTTATAATAAATGTTGAAACACCAATACATGCAGTTAATATCAGTCTGTGAAGCACAAGGATTTTTGAATTTGAAGAGCAGAATATGCCAGACTCGTTGTTAATGCATTTCTATGAGCGAGTTGTTTGTATTGGTTGCAGAAATGCAGCTAAACAATTTAACCAGTTGCCGTCCGCCTGTAGAAAAAAAACGGACGGGTGGTAGACTCGCATAAGCTTGTTGTAGTCTCCAGACGGCATTTTTTTTCCTGCGCACGGGCGGGAAAGACCCGCTCGTTTTTACAGCCGTTAACGGCTGTTTCACATACAACCGATCAGCGGCTCTATAGCCGCCGATCGATTGTATGGCGTGATTTTGTAGCTCGCGCTATATCGAGCTTAGGGTGACGGGAGGATGCTAGCTTGTGTCCTCCCCTTACCCTAAGGAGAACTATGGGGATAAGCCATAACCCCATAGTTCTCCTTTAATGCTGTCGCAGTGCAAACTACAGTATTTACTGGTTCCGTTTTAAAGATAATATGGTAAGTCTTAAAACTGCTCCCCATCTGTGCCCCCTCAACATCTCTGCAATCAGTCAGGAAGGTCTTCTGCAGTGAACCCTAGATAGCAGAGAACCCTTAAATACAAAGGGAACTGCCAATGCACACCTATGCACCCTCCTAGTTCTAAGATCTGACTGCCCCGGTATTGGGCTGGCAACAGAGACCCAGCTTGGTTCCCTAATAAGGGATGACATTAGCTTTGTTTACAAACAAGCCTACAACTGTGCATTAGTATAAAAATGTAAAATAATAAAAAAATATAATTTGACAGATTATTTTTTTAGAAAAAAAAAAAAACCCCAAGAGAGCGAAATATATGTAGGTATAAAAATGAATAGCCTTGGCCATGTATACTGACACTGCTAAATTTTTGCCAGGGCAATCTAGGTTTCACTGACCTGTGGTCCTAATAAAGACATTTCTAAAATGCAGCCTAAAAATAAAGCAGCTTTCTTGCTTAAGAAGTAAAATCTGCACAATAATTCTATTAAGTGATGTACACTACCATACACAGAAAAATAAATTACCTCTTTCAATTGCTTTATTGAAAATGCATGCCATGTATAACCCCAACGTTTGCACAGTGACTTGACATGAGGTGATTAGACTTATTCCCTTTAACCTATTTCTCCTTTTCACAATTTCTTTTGTTCCTTAACCCCTTCGTGACTGACGACGTACAGTTTACGTCGCCAGCATCGGGGCTGTTTAAACAGACTCCCGGTGACTTTTGCCGCCGGGACTCTGTTTAAACTTGTAGAGCCGGCTGTCGGCTTTACAACAGAAGCGATCCTGGCGACTTACCTGCGTCCCGAAGATCAAAAAGGTGTTGGTTTTGCTCTTTTGTGTCCCTGGAATACATTAGTAAAGCAGCAGATAGCGGACCAATGCCTGATGCCCGCTGACAGCGCAGAGCTTGGCCTCAGCCGAGAAGGATCTCAACAATATTGTTGGCATCCATCCCTGCTGCTTGACAGTTGGTGCTGCCTGCCTAGAGCCAGCCATGCATAGTTCTCCCATTTGCCCCTCCAGTGAGTGGTGGAGAAGCAGAGAGGAAAGAATTCCTGCGGGAAGCAGTGACTGGCTGTCGCCACACTCCGGGAAACGGACACCAAGAGATGAGCAATCAGGAGTTACATGGTCACTCGCCTCTTGGTCTTACAGTTTGGCATGTGACAGCAGCAGTGTCCCACTTTGGCTCTGAGCAGCTGGGAGAGAACATTTTACTCTCCTCGCACTTCTCCTTTAAACTCTCTCCCACCTTTCTAAAATGTTCTGCCGAAATAAAATGATTTAAAAAAAAAATCATTTTTCTTTTTTTTTTCTTTTTGATCTGTGCAAAAATGGTATTTCCCTCGTAACAGGCTTGCAAAGTATAATGATGTTTTCTTTGTTTGTAGAGTATGAACCGATCTTTGCTTTGCTACAAGAAGTACAAGGTAGTCTGCAAACACGGCTTTTCTTCTTGCAGAGTGTTATCAAAGAGGCAGCAAGGTAGGTTGTGCAGTTTTTTCTGAATTTAACCAGTTGACATCCGCGGTGTTAAACCCCCTTCCCATCCAGGCCATTTTTCAGTATTCAGCGCTGCGGTACTTTAACTGACATTTCGGCATTTGTTTATTGCCAAGTTTCAGTCATTACATCATTATCTATAATAGGCAGTATTGTCCAGGGTTGTTCATGGGTATTACTCGTGGACCCAGTTACACACTCAAGACAAGGAATCCCATTCATTTCTATGGCTCCTGTTCACAGCTGAGCGTTTTGTTGCAGGCAGAAAGACACCTGTCTCTGGAAAAAGTACATGAGCTACTTTTTGGCAGTTTAGACGAGCTTGGCTTTGAGTGACAAAACACCAAGATGTGAACAGGGGCTAAAAGTCCACACCTCATATGTTTCCATCTAATATGTGTGATGAGGTTGTAGCTATAAAGTTGTCTAATTAAAGAAGGACTCCAATTCTTTTTTTGTGGGGGGTTCTTCAAATTAACCCCTGCAGTGTTGATCTACCCCCAAACTGCAAGGGTTAAGTTCTCATTTTGGTCTAGGGCTGAAAATAAAGAAGATATACTCACCTGTTCCTCAGTCCTGCGTCATTGACTGTTCACCTCTTCTGCTCCAGCTTTGATATGTCCCTCGACGTCCTCGCGTCTAATTGTCCTGCATTAGATGTGATGATGTCACGCATCCTTAGAGTGCCGGGGGGGGATGGCGCTGCAGGGACCGTCGAGCAGCCTGCCAGGCAGGACCGAGGATCTGGTAACTATATATTTTTGTCCATAGACCAAAACGAGTACTCGTTCAGTGCAGGTACCCCTGCACTTCAAGGGTTAATTTGAAAGATATCCTGGAAGTCCTCTTCCTCCTGCAAAAAAGCAGTATGGCAATATAAATTAAAGTCCCATTGTAATGTCTCCGTCAGTCTTGGTGAAATGTATGAAGGCAGAGGGTGATTGGACACACGAGTATCTAGCCGATGTCCATTAGTTTGGTTAGAATAGTCAGCCATCTTTGAACCTGGTAGGTTTTACCTGTGAATGGCATATTTGGTTTTCTAGTCCTGACACTATGCCACAGACTACTCTCAATTGCAAACTCCCAGCTCTTCCTGCCGGTGCCAAATCTTGCCCACCCCATCATAGTGATTAGCACATACTGTGTGGAAGTCACAGTGAGACCTAGGGCTGCAACAGCAAATCGATTTTAAATCGATTGAGAATAGTTGGCAACTATTCTCATCGGTTAGTTGATTCAGAGAGATTTATATATTTTTTTTTAAATTAAACCAATCGATTAGTTGAAAAAATAATTGGGCAACTAATCAGTTATGAAAATCGTTAGCTGCAGCCCTAGTCAGACCACATCCATGCTTAATAACGACGTGGCCATTCCAGCATGTCTGTGGGTCCCTTAAATTAGAACTCCAATTGGTTGACTTGTAGACTTGAGTTGTGAGAAGGAGCAGAAAACCAAAACCTTATTACAGGGGCAGAGGCTGCAAATGAAAGGAGCTAATATGGCTGCCCCCATATAGGTGATTCATGTTTTTAGACTCATTTTATGGGTACTTGGTAAAGCAGATTGATGAGTAAACTGATCTTTTACATGAATAACACAAAATAAGACTAGATATTTCCTTTACGTAACCTTCAATTAGCTAGGAAACTACCGTAGTACTAGGAGACATTCTCTATGCTGATGACACTCAAATATATCTCTTCACTCCACAATTCACCTCCTCAGTCTCCTCGCGTATCATGATGTCACAACACTTCTTAAAGCTCAATCTTCATGTCAAGGTCCTAGGTGTCATACTTGACTCTGACCTCCCCTTTCTTCCCCACATCCAATCACTATCCAAATCCTGCCGCCTTCACCTTCGTAACATCTCCAAAATACGCCCCTTCCTCACCAATGAAACCACAAAGCTGCTCATCCACTCCCTTATGTCTTGTCTTGACTATTGCAACTCCCTCCTCATTGGCTTACCTCTACACAGGCTCCTCCCCCCCTTCAGTCTATCATGAATGCAGCTGTTAGACTCATTCACCTAACCAACCGCTCAGTGTCTGCAACCCCCCTCTGCCAATCCCTGCACTGGCTTCCACTCGCCCAAAGGATAAAATTCAAAATATTAACCACTTACAAAGCCGTCCAGGTTGGAGATATATCCGGGGGCAAAGGATCACCCTAACCGTCCCCTCCGCTCCTCCCAAGTCTTCCTGCTTTCCCTCGTCAACTCCTCCCATGCTCGCCTCCAGGACTTCTCTAGAGTCTCTCCCATTCTTTGGAACTTCTTACCCCAACCTGTCCGTCTTTCTCCCACTTTGACTGCCTTTCGGCGATCGCTAAAGACTCATCTCTTTAGTGAAGCCTATCCCACCTGAACCTAACCACTGAACTCCTTCTCATACAATTCATCCCCACACAGCTACCTCCTCATATATCGCTTCTCCCTCCCTGTTAGATTGTAAGCCCTCAGGGGCAGGGCCCTCCTTACCATCTTGTCTTGAATTGTATTGTGATTGTAATGTCTTCCTTGCATTGTAAAGCGCTGCGCAAACTGTTGGCGCTATATAAATCCTGTATAATTCTGGAAAATGTAATTTTATATATATTTTTTGATTCTCTTCTGTAGATTTAAAAAACGAATGTTGATCGAGCAGTTGGAAAATTTTCTAGAAGAGGTCCACAGAAGATCGAACCAGATGAACCACTTCAGCAGCTGTTAAATGGTCTCAAGGAAACCCTTGTATGCTGGTGGGCACAAGGTGTGCCCAGGAAGGGTGATGGTTGCCACAATCATCTATACCATCTTTACAATGACTAGTTGTACCCTTAATATGCTTCCATTTTTTTCTTCTATGGAAATAATGATGCCTTCATTATGGAGTATCGGAAAGTTTTTAGAAGTTCCTAGCGGTCACTGACCAGCTATGCTGATCTTTCTCAGGTTCCACAGCTGACACTTAGACTCACATTTAAGTTCACTCACTGGCTAGGATTAATGTCTTTTGCCAAAATCTGATCGGGCTTCTCTCACGGTTCCACAACTGGTTTTGGCATCGGAAGTGTGAACTCTCTGCATTCGACATGTACGCTGGACAACAGACCTTTTAAATGCAGTCCCAGGTTTGTAATTAAAACATAGCTAGGCAGAAGCACAGATGTTGAAACAAGGTAATATTTTGTACATAATTATTTTGAATATATTGTAAGTTGTACAGTTGTATTTTGAAAACTATTTAAAGAGGCTCTTTTGTTATTCCATCAATAAAAAAAGCTCTATTTTAATATTTTTGCAAACTCTATATTATGAATCTGTATTTTTGTATTTCCTGGCTGAGAACTGCATATTATTCAGTGTCATTTTGTTACTTGACATGTAAATTAAGCCTATTATCTGTTCACTGATGAGTTGACCTTTCCTGCATCAGGACATAGATCAGAGCTTTTAATTAAAGGGGAGACACCATGTTAGAAATACTTATTGAAGTTCTGGCCTTTTTCTTACCATGCATGCAAGTTGCCCTGCTTGGTATGGGGATCCCTGACTCTGATCAAGTATGCGGCCGGTGACGTCTTAAAGGAAAACCTAAGGCCCCTTTCACACAAGCGACACCAGTTCAGTCAAGGTTCACGGATACAAAAAACTGATGAAAACTGAATCAGTTTGCACTTCAGTTGTCAAGTTCAGTTTACATCCGTTTCGGACTTTGTTGTTATGGTAAATTCCCATGATTGTTTGCCATGCTGTATTATAATATCAGTCCCAAAAAACGGGTGTCACCTGAACCGATGTAAACGAAACATCGGGTTACATCAGTCCCCGTCAATCAAAATGGAGAGCGGATCCGTGTCAAATTGCGGACCTAAACTGACACTGATGTAAACTGATGGTCATCCATTTTCATCCACACTGCCATAGAGATGCATTGTCCATTTTTCATCTGCAAACGGAGGGATCAACCTGAGTGCTCGTGTGAAAGGGGCCTTACTTGGAGGAGAGACTGCTGTGGGGGCTACGGTTCTGGAAATGGCCATTGAATTTCTAATGCTGTTGCAGAAATATTGTTTGAAGATAGCCAGTCATTATACTTTTCTTAGGGTTCTATGTGGCACTTTCTATTTTATGCTGGTTTGGCCAAAGCTGACTTAGAGAGAGGGCATGCGCAGTCTTTATTTCAGCAGGCTTAGATTCTAGGCTATACAGAGGACACATAACAGCAGTTCAGCACCTGGAGGCCCCACTAGTTAAATCAATCTAGTTGTGATGGATAGATGTGTCCTCATGCTATTCCAACCTCAATAATCTCAGACCAATCTCCTTACTCCCATTCACCTCCAAACTTAGCCCTGTCTTGAATTGTATTGTGATTGTAATGTCTGCCCCATATTGTAAAGCGCTGCGCAAATTGTTGGCGCTATATAAATCCTCTATAATAATATTCAGCAGATCTAGTGTGCCCCATGTTTGGGTCTACTTCTGCTTTAACCCTTTTGCTGCCGATGTGTTATTTTGCACACGTTGCAATCCACATTTTAGGCCTGAAAGTTACTTAAAACCCCTGAGAGTTATAGATTTCCTGAAAGCAGTGCCCTTGTAGAATAAAATGGTGGTGGTTACGAAATTTTACATCAAACACAAAAGGTCATTAGAAATTACACTAAGTTAATTTTAGTGCACAAAAACACAACAATAATGCCCATTTTATTTTTGTAAAATATAAGGTTAGCTGAGTAAATAGATGCCCAACATCCCAAGCTTAAAAATTGCCTGCACCCATGAAACGGCGACAAAGTACAGTACCCAACATTCTCCATAGGCAGCAACGCTTTAAAAGCCTGTGAAGGTCATCAGTTTAGTTAACCGTTAATATTGGCCCTAGAATTATTGGATCCACTCTGGTGCACACAGTGATACCTAACGTGTAACGCAATCGTAGTTTTCATACATTGGGGCACCTGACAAGTTTAGTATGTGTGTGGGGGACTTCTTTAATGTATTTGTACATTTATTTTTATTGCACTTCATTGCTATCACATAGGGTGGCTCACAAGCACATTGGAGGTGACATAAGCTCTCCCCTCTACCTGCTGACACCCATGATGCTGGTCGAGGGGCAATGGAGCCCGGAAGCAAGGTGGGAGGGAGGTGCAGTCTTCAGTGGCCACTGGAAGCAATCTGGCAGTAGGTCAGCAACCAGAATTGCTCCCGGTGTAAAGCCGACTGTCAGCTTTATGCAGCTAAACAGTTTCAGCATATCTGTTTAAAGGGGCCTGCTGGCAGTGAAAGGGTTACTACGGTGAGTGACTACTAACGGCAATGGTAGCAAACCTCTGGCCCTCCAGCTGTGGTGTAACTACAAATCCCATGAGGCATTGCAAGATTCTCACAGCCAAAGACATGACTCCCAAAGAGATGCATCATGGGATTTGTAGTTTCACCACAGCTGGAGGGCCGGAGGTTTGCTACCCCTGACTAAGAGTAACTACAGTGTGATACTTGCAGTTCTTCAGATACCTGCTAAGGCAATTTCTCCTTCTAGCGTGCTATGATGGGGTGAAGATGGGGTACACATTCAGTATAGTCTGGTTTGCTCTATTGACAGCCTGAGCCATTGTGGTTTGTGTGTGCTTCTGTTGGTTGGACACTTAAAGGTTTTAAAAATAAAATGGCGTAGCTATTGTTCCAGCAAAACTGCATGTACATTCATTCTGTGCACATTAATCGGATGCTGTTAGAATGAGGCAAAAATCAAATGTTGAAATATGGGCAGTAGAGAAATTGGGCAAATCACTGGACTGGGGTCTCATGGACTACTTGTCTTTTCTGATATTATACTGTCCTATATTGTGACATGTCAGGAATGTACTCATGACAGCTGGTACAAATCACTACTAGTGTAATGTCACAGATAGCAGGAGATGTGATACAGGTCTACCTACCCCAATGTCTGACAGATAACATGGTCATTATAGTGAGTGTGATCGGCATGAGCTCAGGCAGTTGGCAAAGTTACAACTGTAAAAATTGTGGTAACTGCCGATCTTTAACGGGCAGGGCCTAGAGTCAGCACTACACAGGGTAAGTCACTCTACATGGGGGTATATGGAAATGCATTTATTTTCTGTGTGCATTAGTATCTGGCACACATGTGCTTATGGAGGAGAGAGGAATAGCTGAGCTCTGGCTTATCTCGGAGGACAATAAAATCTCGTCCTTAATATTTGGTCCACCAAGGGATCCTGAGTTAGCTTTGATGGAATGTTGAGATCAGGCAGGGCCTATAGACATGAGTCCGCTCCTTTGATTGTAAACACCTATTAGGGCAGATTCACATCTATGCATGCGGTTTAAACCCTCAGGTAGAATTGCTTGCACTGTGTATGTGTACTGGAGTGCAATTCACAATGAACGTACATGCATGTGGAAGGGGCCAAAATGGATTCTAGCTGCCACATACAAGTGACATACTCTATAAGCCAGGAGTGGGCAAACTCCAGCCCTCTAGCTTTCATGGACCTACAGATCCCGTGAGGCATTGCAAGATTCTCACAGCGACAGACATGACTGCCAGAGACGGATGCATCATGGAATTTGTAGCTTCACCACAGATGGAGGGCTGGAGTTTGCCCACCCCTGCTTTAACCTTTTCCATCCAGCAGGAGCCGCCCCTTAGTTTATAACACTGAAGGTGTCACATGGGCTTTCCAGTCCTGTAACCACTGTGATTGGCTGTCACGGTGATCAGGAGCCTGCCCCACCGGCTACTGATTGTAAACAGTGACTGGTTACTGTCTGTGAGATTGTGGTCAATCACATCGACAATAGGAGCTTAGTCAGGAAGGTATGACCATCCTGACTAAGCTCCTATTGGGAGAAATGCACCGTAGGAGTAGGAGAGGGTCTGGTGGTGAGCTATGCGCCGGTCTGATTTTGAGTGTTTCCACTACTTGCAATAAAGCTTGTTGCATATCAAGAAAAAAAACAGCAAAATGCAGCCTATTCGTATCTAATATACTGCAGGGAGGAACAGATCCCAGTAGGTATGTACTCCTGACCGATGCATGAGCTATGAGACCACCAGGAGTGGTAAGATCTTTATGTATGTGTATTAAGGTACCCACACGCCTTGCGATAATCGTGGGAAATTCTGCGATCGTACGATTATCGCAAGGTGTGTGGAAGGCTTGCGACCGTTTCTACTGTACAGTCGCACGACTTTTATCTTAGGAACATGTTCGAAAACCCGCCGAGAATCGTTTGATTGTCGGCGGGGGTGTGGCATGTTCGTAAGCTAAATGCCGCACGGGCCGGTGTGCGCAAGCGCACACTGCCGGTTCAGCATTGCATCGCAAGCCTGCATCAGAGGGGCGGGCTTGCGATGATCGCAAATACGATCTGCCTGTCCAAGATAGGCAGATCATAAGGTTTTTTTTTAATTACCTTACAACAGGGGTAGCCAAACTCCTGCCCTCCAGCTGTGGTGAAACTACAAATCCCATGATGCATCTCTCTCTGGGAGTCATGGCTGTGAGAATCTTGCAATGTCTCATGGGATTTGTAGTTCCACCACAGCTGGAGGGCCGGAGTTTGGCTACCCCTGCCTTACAAGCATCGCAAGACAAAAGTCTTGCGATGGTTGTAAGGTCTGTGCCCAGCCTTAGACTCTAGGCAGCTATAAGAGACAAATGAATGCAACGCTGTAATAATAAATACAAGTGGGGAATTTATCAAATCTGGAGCAGTTGCACCTGGCAACCGATCAGCTTCTAGCTTTCATTTTCAAGGCTTTAATAAACAAACTTAAGAGAGAAGCTGATTGGTTGACATGGGCAACTGCTCAGGATTCTGTCTGCTCCAGTATTGATACATTCCCCTCAATGTATTTTTTATTTTTATGCATTTTGACCTGGTATCAGCCACCTGCAATCCTTGTGCAGCAGAGTGGAAGTGTGAAAAGAAGAAGCAGTAAAAGTAGCCAATTAGTGCATGTGCTGACAAGGAGGATACTAAGAGAGAGAGCAGAGTGACAGATAGATGAGATCATCATTGTGCTGCTTCTCCTTTCACTTCTTTTTCCGGTCACAAACTGGGTGGGTCAAAGACGCTCAGAGGAAGTGGGATAAATGATGCTGGTCAATGAGGACACCCAGTGGCAGAAAAAAAAAAGGACTGCCGGGGGAAATCTCTGGATTGAAGGGGAATATTGCAACAAAAGCTGATTTCTTGTTTTAATGGACTATTCTGGTTATTTTGGCTGGAATTCCGCTTTAATCATTTGGACTCCAGATCTCCAAACATAACTAAGACAACCAAATGGTGAAAAGCCATTTCTTGCATGATTCACTTACAAAAAAGGCAGCCAGGTATATATAAAAAGTAAACAAATAATATGTGCAAAAACCAAATATTATAGTGAACAATACTACTGTGAGAGAAAAAAAACCATATATGTAATATTTTCAAATATTTTGAAATAGTCAACTGTTTGTGTGAATCACAAGGTGATAATCTAAAAAAACTCCAAATGACTAATAAAGTAGCAAACGTCCTGTGTCAGTGTATAAAACACATCATTTGAAACAAAGTGTTCATAAATTCATTAAAAGCAGGTCAGTAACGTCAGGACGCCTGGAGGAAAAGAGGAGGACAGATCTAACATCCAGGAATGAGATTCTGATACGCGATTTTATGTCAGTGTATTTTTAAATAAAATCATTTCATGCATACGGGGTGCGTTATGATTTCCACTTCTGTCTTTGAGAGATCTTTTTTGGGCTGTCGGTAGAGGAGAAAACCATTGAGATCAGGATTGGTCTCATCTGAAAGAAGGAAGATGACAGCTACAAACAGTGTGAGGAAGGAGTTTTACCCTATAAGAAGCACTGAGACCCAAGGGTCTGAACACGAAGGTGGGAGGCCTATTTATCAGAGCACTGTTTTTTTATGAGCACTTCAGCAAAAAATACACAAGAAGTTACAAGAGTGGGCAGAGTGACGCACAAAGAAAAACAAGACAACACTTTTTTTTTGTTTTTTTTTTGAGAGAGAGCTGCCTGCTTTTAATGAATTTATGAACACTTTGTTTCAAATGATGTGTTTTATACACGGACACAGGACGTTTGCTACTTTATTAGTCATTTGGAGTTTTTTTAGATTATCACCTTGTGATTCACACAAACAGTTGACTAGAAGATTTCATTTTGAAAATATTTGAAAAATATTATGTTTTTTTTCTCTCACAGTAGTATTGTTCACTATAATATTTGGTTTTTGCACATATTATTTGTTTACGTGTTGGGTGATAGTGCCGCTTCACATATTTGAATGATACTAAGGCTGGGCACACACCTTGCGATGGTTGTAAGGTACTTAAAAAAACGTACGATCTGCCTATGTTGCATAGGCAGATCGTACTTGTGATGATCGCAAGCCACGCCCCCTGAGGGGAGGGCTTCCGATGACCGCAATGCCGAACGGGCAGTGTGCGCTTGCGCACACCGGCCCGTACGGCTGTTATCGTACGGACATGCCACAAACCCGCCGAACATCGTACGATGCTCGGCGGGTTTTCGAACATGTCCGTAAGTTTAAAGTCGTGCGACCTTACAGTAGTAGAGGTCGCACGGCTTCCACACACCTTACGATAATCGTACGATCGCGGGATTTCCCGCGATTATCGTACGATTATCGTAAGGTGTGTGGGGACCTTAATGCAGGCTCATGCAGCCAATTTAAGTGAGCAGCTGTAAGGAGTAACGCCCAGTTTTTCTTTGATTAATCGAGCGCAGAAGCCCCTGTAGATAATATATATATAAAAAGTATCAGAGCTTTATTAACACACAAGTATCTATAAAGCATCTCATCCGTTAATAAATACAACAGTACTGTGATTTGTCTTCACAACGCATGCTTAGAATGTATGTTCAATGGAAGGGGTTGGTGACCCTCCCGATGAATAGCACCGAGCCTGAAATGACAACATAAGAGGTCACAAGGTGAGGGACAGGGATGATATCTAAAACAATACACATGGCAAAGACAATAGAACTGAATTTAAATGAAATAATTATGCCCACCCAGGTGATGGCTGTGTCACGTGTAGTAGGAACAGCAATTCTGATGTTCATGAGATGAATGGAAAATATTGGGTCATGTGCCTGGGAGAGATACACAGCCCCTCATCCCATGTCAGCCTCTCTGTATCTGTTCAGGACTTGTTATTACTAAACACCCGCTGCTCCTAAAAAGAATGTACTTGCCACTTAACCATAATCTATCATTTCCATAATGTGTCTGTGGGTATTGTTAACTTTTAAAATGTATCTAAAGACATTTTTTTCAAACATGTTTAATTTGTGTCCCATTGGACGTGTCCTGTAGACACAACAGGAATTCATTTCTCATGTGTCTATTGGGAGATTTCCCTTCTATTCATGTTCTGGTGACATCACAAAATTGTGGCTTTTCCCTTACCTTTAGTCCCTATCCATGGTCACCAGAATAAACAGAGAGGGTGAATCTGTCTAATGGGGCCCAAACAGCATTAAACACCTGACAGAGGTTATAATCTTTCCCACTCTATTCAGAATGAAAAACAATGTTTTGTGCACTTTAAAGTGCAAAGGAAGTCAACATTTTTGTGTCCTCCTTAGGGAGATTCACCCTCTCTATTTGGTGACCATTATCACTGAAAGAAAATCCCACAATTTGTGTTGTCATCAGAACAGGAATAGAGCAGAAATCTTCCAATTGGGGGCACTAGTTCTGGTGACCCTGCTCAGGGCCGCCTCCTAGGGGAGGGGGGGGGAGGAGGGTGTGGTTGCTGGTGGTTGATGCTGGTTGATGCTCACTGTCGGTGGATATTGGTTTCCTGGGTGGGGGGATGTAAGATGATGCTGGTGGTGGCTGTTCACTTCCTGAAAGGGGGGGATTACGGGCGTGCTGGTGCTACTGGTGGATCTGGCTCTGTCCAGTGTCTTGCCCAGCTCACTGACATTACTGGTTGCCAGGAGCTGGCAGGCTGCCAGCCAGAGCGTCACTGGTTGGTAAGAGCTCTGCCACCCCCCTCACGTGACCCAATGAGATGCTGCCTCATGCTGCCATATTATGGGGACAGCCCTGACCTTGCTGACCAACAGGGATTTCACTCACTTTGGAAGGAATTTTTCTCACTTCCTGTTGTGACTGTCAGACAGGAAGAGAAAGAAAAGTTGACGGGATATTTTTACTTACTTAGTTTTACTGAAACCAAAACTGGAAAAAGTTTTGGATTCAGTTCTACTTTAAGCCCTTCAATTCTTTTTTTTTTTTCTTAATGCAGCTCATCATCTTTTGTTATATTTGATTTTGTCTGTGAATTACATAATAATGTATATTCGTTAGTGCAGATACGCCCTAACACTGAACAAAAATCTGTAACTGTGAAATTTGACTATTTAGATTGCATGCGGCCATTTTGAAATTGGACTTTACTGTAGATTATCTTTAATATATCTAGAAGATTTGGTCTATTAGCTAGAGTTTATATATTTGTCCTGTGTTTGGATACATACACACTATGTGGCAGCATTTCTCAACCTTTTTTCAGTCACGGCACCCTTTAAAAGTAAGCAAAATCTCAAGGCACCTCAGTTACAAATATACAAAAAGTAGATAGGGGTCTGGTATGGATTTTAAGGGGGAACCCAATGCAAAAAAAAAGGTGGTTCCTTTTTTTTTTTACAAAAGAGTCCACCTTTCACATCACAAGTCCCCCTTCACATCAGGAGCCCTCTTCACAACTGGGCCCCATGTTTACATCAGAAGCCCCTCTTCACTTTAGGATCCCCCCCCCCTGGTTCACATCAGAAGCCCCCCTTCACATTAAGAGCCCCCTTTCATATCAGAAGCCCCTCTTCGTTTCAGGATTCCCCCCTTTATATCAGGAGCCCCCTACTACCTTTTTACATCAGAATTTTCCCTTCACATCAGAAACCCGCCTGCTCAATGGAAGGGTATGACTGTAAAAATTCAAGGCACCCCTGAGGAAGCCAGAAGGCACCCTGGCTGAGAAAGGCTGCTATGGGGCATATTTTATAAAGCATTGAATGTGACTTTCACCAAACATTCTCTATTTATGAATCAATCACTGTTATTTAAAACGGAAAATTGTATCATAATTACCGGTAATTTTCCTTTCCTGGTGCCTAACCATGACAGCATACCGATGGTATGCTGCCATGGAGGCACCAGGAAAACACATTCACCTGCAGAGAATGTTGGCTGAATATCAGATTCAACGCTTTATAAATATGCCCCTACGTGTGTAGCAGGAACCTTGTAAGCTTTATGGATGGCCAGGGCTTGTATGTCAGCGTGGTAATAAAGTGTAACTATGGGTGAGATCAGTTACCTATATGAGTCAGTCTGTGACAAGTATCAGCACAGCAGTTTTTGCTTTCTCTGAAATATAGTAATTTCAGAGAGGGATATAGTTTTATCACCTATGGATCCAGCTAGTAGATACCTTATGTCTCCACTTTACCAGGGTAAGATGTTGTTGCTTAAAAAGTGTTAGCTGGAGTTGGGCTTTAGTTTCTTTGTGGTCTACTGAAATCATATGAACAACTTGTATGTACCAGCAGCAGTGCAAAATAATTTTTGCCAATCCTGCCAACCTCTTGCCAAACAGCGTGGACTGTTACGGGAAGAGAAAAAACAAATGGATCTTCTGGCAGGATCACCAGATAATAATACTGCTACAGGGAACTATTGCATATGTGTATTTTTTTTACATTTTGTAAGTAGTTCTACTTTAATAATAATTTAGTTTCTTCCAATTCATGGCAGTACAATAGTAGAAAGGGCAATATTCCTTAAAGTGACACTTAAATCTTAAACATGCATTCAGGTGCCTTAACTATGAACAAAAATTGATCTTATTTGTAGATGTAGCAGTAGATCCCCAAATCATCTCTGAATTGGTGCTGACATTGTCCTTCCTTCTGGAGGGGGGCTACTTATGTTCCCGATGGTCCCTCTGTGTGTTGTTAAGTAGTCACCGCTCCAAGCTCACTCCCGGAATGAACTACAATCTCACGTTTAGTTTACTAATTTGTATTGAGATTGTAGTCCATCACAGGAGCGAGCTTGGAGCGGTGGCTACTTTACATCCCACACAAGGACCATGGGGAACAAAGGTAGCCACCCTCCAGAAGGAAGGACAGTGTCAGCTTGAATTCTTCTGTGTTTTTTTTTGTCACTTTAAATGAAGAAACAAATGACATACATTTAGAAATGTACTGTACCTGAGCTGGCTTGCCTTAGAAAAAAGAAAAATGGTCTGTCTGCTTTAAATACGGGCATGCGGGATCTCTTCAGCAACACCATGGCTGTACAACACACATTTGGAGAAAAAAAAAAAGCATTTAGACATGCAGCTAATATATTAAACCTTTTACAGGAACTATACTCTGAAGTGAACAGAAGAACAGAAAAAGAAAACTATTGACTCTTAAGTCCATGAAAATGTTTTTGTGATATGTTTTCCTTTATTCCTCACTGGGCTTACTTTGATCAGTGCTTTGTGTTAAAGGAGACATGCATTATAGTTTTATTTTTGACTTTTCTCTGCAGTGCAGTTGTATTGTTTTATTCATTACACGTATTTATATAGCGCTGACAATTTCTTTTACATACTGCACATTCACATCAGTCCCTGCACTCAAGGAGCTTACAATCTAAGGTCCCTATCTCACATACTGCACATACAGTACCGATTTAGACAGGAGCCAATCAACCTGCTAGCATGTCTTTGTAGTGTGGCAGGAAACCAGAGTACCCGGAGGAAATCCATGCAAGCACATGGAGAACATGCAAACCCCTTGTGTAACTCCTTGTATAACCTTTGCACTCCTTGAAAAGGTTATACAACGCCTAAGTTCTGTAACCTTTAGCAACTGAAAACCCAAACAACAACAAAAAAAAAGATAACAAAGACTATCAAAGTTTATCAAAACTGTCTATATTACCTATAGCAACCAATCCAGTTCTTCTCTTCTGACTGCATGGGGTAGATTTTTATCATTAACATAAGGTTTTTGACCTTAGTGCCCATTTACACCATAGTGTTGCGCAAGACGGACGTTATTGTGTGTTTAGCACCTAGCGCTGTGTACTGTGTGCTAGGTGCGTTGCATTGTTTTGCATTGATGTTCATTTGAATGGCACTCCACCTGCCGGTGGCCGTGCATTAACAGTGCTCATGCCATCTCACGTGTATGGGCTGCTTTAGAATGATTCTACCATAAACATGCACGCTCATATGGACAGAAGATATATATTCAAGAACTGAGCAGACACAAGGCAGTAAAATAGCACAACCTAGCCCATACTGTCTACAGCTTGTATTTGGGCAGTGTGTACAGCAAGCTTTTACAAGGCATTTACAAAGCTTTCCTGTATTAGCTTTTTTTTTTTTTTCCATATTAGGGGTTCAGAAATGTATTTGATTGATTCCACAAAATGGCAAAAGCCATGCTGCACAGCCACTTAACACAGACATTCACTTACTATATATCGATTGATATATCCAGGTTCTCAGTTTTGGCCCCCAAAATACTTTGGCTGTCCTTGGCCCTGGAAACGCGTAAACCCAGGCATACTGTGCGGTCACATGGGAGCCACCATTTGTGCAGCTCTCTCATGCTGTTCTTGCTTTTTGCAAAGACTGAGGATCAACCTTTGATTTGAAGGCTCAATGTTACCTACTCTTTTGTGAGTATCATTCCACTTTTTGCCATTTATATAATAAAAATGTATCTACACTAGGGAAGGCGCCCCCTTGTTTTTGTTTTCTCATCAGTACAATTTACATACCTGTAACTCCTGAGGCTCCCGTACCATCTTCTGCCACTTCGATTTCCGCTTTATGAATGGCTTGAGAGACGTACACATTGCTCTCCTCTGAAATAAAATGTTTGAGGGATGTTTCATTTATATCACACTGACATTTCTGTAGACCAATATCAGAGCTGCAAGCCAAACAAAAATGTTTGTACAGCCAATAGAAATACAGGCACCTAAAGATCGTCTACAAATCCATGAAAGAAAAGTCAGTTACAGGTTTTTGGGTAGAAAATAATGGCCGAAAAGAAGGTGACGTGTAAATTGCAGGAATTAGTTTTCAGTGCAAGATATCATGGTTTATATGAGGTGACAGCTATGGACTGATATACAGTAGAGCCAATCGGGGCTCTTCTTAGTCACCATACTGCCACTGGCACCCCTAAATGATGGCACCCTGTTGCACAAGCTTTGTCAAGCAATTTTGTTATTATAACTATTATACAAGATTTATATAGCGCCAACAATAAGAAAGACATTACAATACAATTCAAGACAAGATGGTAAGGAGGGCCCACAATCTAAAAGGAAGGGGGATATAGTGATACATGAGGAGGTAGCTTTGTGGGGTTGAATTGTTTGAGAATGTAATGGTTGTTGTGAAAACTAATGCCAGAAAGTACTATTAGAGAAGACACGTGGCCTGCTTTAGATTCACAACTGTTTAAATGGTTTAAATGTCCAGCCTAAAGCACAGAATAGAGATATAACATGTTTTGTGAGCTATAAATGTTGCCATAAACTTCCAGAGGTGACCGGAAATGGTGAACAAATAAAAAAAATGAATGATCACAGTTTATAAATGGTGAGGATTTCACCAGTCACAAGTTCCAGCCTACTGTTCTTAAAGGAGAACTATGAGGTGAGTGCTTTTCACTCACTTCATAGTTCTAGCCGACCTGTGACAATGAGACTGTCACAGGTCGGCTCAGTAGATCGGGAAGTGAGCGAACACTTCCCGATCTACTGAGTGCTGACTGGCGGAACGGACGGGGGAGGGGGCGGGGGCGGGTACAGCTGGCTCTGCCTCTAGATAGGCAGAGCCAGATGTCAGTCACGCAGCTGGGCGGATCCCGGCACAATTGTCGGGATCTGCTTTAGCTGCGGCGTCTCGGTATACTGCAGGCAGCAGCTCGCGGTATACTGAGCCTAGGGTGACGGGAGGACGCTAGTTTGTGTCCTCCCATTACCCTAAGGAGAACTATGGGGAAAAGCCAGCCTTAACCCCATAGTTCTCCTTTAACCAAAGGCAACTCTAAAGGCGGAAGGCTACTTAATGGCTTTTTACACCCAAGTTTACAAAGAAATAAAACAAAGGTTTTCCCTCTCAAGGGTATAGTCTACTCTCGCAGACAACTCCCAGTCCCGGAAATCACCTATATCGATCAGGTGCTGAGGTATTTATCCATACATTAACCCCTTAAAGCATTGCTATACACTTCAGCTTATAAACTTCCCTAGTCTAGATGGTGTATATATAACATTCAACACCAGTCTCTGGATCATCTAGGGCCTCCTGTCTAAAAATGATGAGTTGTTTGCCATCTTAAATGGATTCCTTATGAGCAGTTCCCCTGAGGCCACCTACATGAAGTCACATAAAAAGGAAAAATAATGAAATAAATCATGTAAATAGGATGCAGTTATAACGTAAAGCTGTCACAAGAGACATACAAAGTTTGCATTGCAAAATGCGAGTTGGCTGGTTGTGATGTGACCCACTGGCTTCATTGCCTTCTAAATATCAGGCACGGAGCAAATATGCACATCAGAAAAGGCAGAGAAATGACATAAGACCTTCATCGTGCATCACCAATTAATCTGTCTACAGACTTTAAAGAGCAGTTGGTTGGGCAGGCACAATCTAGGAGACGAGAGTACACTGCCAGTGCTGGAATTATCTGGGCCGTAATACACCAATTGGACAGGTTTTCCAAAGTGTCCATGTACCCAAGGCAGCAGCACAAGGGGTACAGCACCAGGGGCTAAATCTTCCACCAGACCCAGTAAACACACCTTTGGGGAAAGAGTAAGACTCATAAACATTATAGAGACAAAGTCGTGCCATTTTAAGCTTATGTCTTTATCTTGTTCCTCTTAAGCCCTTAGTGTTGTGTTTTATATATATAAATACACCTACAAATGCAAAATTACCTGACATCCCTTTAAAATCAGCTTTCCTTGGATCAAAAAGATCCAAGACTCCCAGGGCTGGTAATACCACTTTTAAGTCACTGTGGCTTTGCAATTTGAATCTGTAAGTAAAAAAAAAAAAGGATTGGTAAGTTAGTGTATCAGCACATGGATATGGCGCTATAAAGACAAACTATAAAGAAACTGTTCAAGTCAGAAATCTTGGGGATAGCAGAAAGAAACCCCAATATATAAATTAACAATAACATCCTGCTGAACCTGAAATGTTTCACTTTTTGTTTTAATTGAGTAAAACATTACTCCATTCTTGCTCTAAGGATTATTCTTTTGTAGCCATAAAGTTCCTTCATTGTGTTTTAGATTTTAGAAATGGAATTGCAGGGCTACCACAGATTTGGGGTTGGAAATAAAAGGTCATCAACCTACATATGGGGCATATAAACATTTTGTGCAATGAACGTGTTCCCTGTAAAAAAGAAGCTAAATACTTTCCTCTCCCACTGCACATGACTGTGTCCTCTAGTGACATCAGGGACAACAGTGTTGGTTATGTGTTTAGATGCAGCACTAAGATCTTGAGGAATGCTGATTTAAGTTTTACTTGCCTATGAGGACATTGCATGTGAATACAGCATTCTGCAGGGAACATATACACAGATAGAACTTCCTGTGTATCATAGATACGTATATATAAGCATAGAGAATAACATTGCACTACAATGATATCTACAGCTCAAAAGACAAGTAATACAAATCAGTGTATGCTGTGGTATTTCCAATAAACAGGAACCACTGAGAGCCAAGAGGGTCCAGGAGATCAAAAGTGCCAGAAGTGCTGGAGGTTTTTGGTTTGGGGGTGTAGAATATATAAGTATAGAAGTATTTTGTTTATTTTTTACAGGGAAGACTTTAACTGCCAAGTTGAGTTTGATCACAAAGTTGCTTTAAGAGTTAGGTCCTCCCAAAACAGATATTTCAGGTATTGGTAGGTACCGATTGGTTGGATATCTCTTCAGCTTCCTATATCTCTCTGGGACTCGAGTTGTAAGATCTCCCTGAGCAGTACCCATCATTTTGTCCTGCCACATCAATACAATTCCTCTAGCTAAATACGCAATGTAAGGTAAATAAAGAAACCAGTAAAAAGATAGTGATCACAGATTAGCTTGGGTAAACTCATTGCCAGAGTCCCCGAGAAATATAAAAAGTTCTACTAATCTACTAGCATCCACTCAAAAGTAATATATCAGATTTGGTTGACCTTAAGCCGGCCATACACTGCTCAAATTTCAGCCAAGTCCTGTTGACTCATTTTGACAAAAGTGGATTTTTCAATTGACTTTTGTTGAAGGAGCCAGTCCAAAAGTTCTGGGCTGGGCGGTGACTGCTGCATACCTGCTGCTGTCAGAATAAAATAGCCCAGGAGGGGAGATTCCCTCCATCCATGCTGCTTAGTGTGGATGGAAGAATCAAGTCCTCCAGGGGCTGAAAGTAAAAAAGAAAAACATTTAAGTGTAAGGTCTTTGAAAATACTCTTTGATATATTACTACCTGGGCATAAAGATGTCCATTTTGAATTTCTTCATGGAGCTGGTCCACAGTGCTATGCTCTTTGATGTCAAGCTTGCTTCAATGGAAGATAATGGTGTATTCTTGTCTGTGGGCCGTACCACAAACATACTGACTGTATTCCCCAGGTAAGGCAGCTCCACTATGGTAAACTTCTTAAAAGAAGTGGTTTCAAACTGGCCTGGAGAAGTATATACAAAAGGCATATTGGTAAGGGAACTATACAGTGGTGGTGTTCAACTCATGACCCTCCATTGCTCCCTCATTGGCCCTCCTGAACTTATTAACAGATGATTTGCTAATAATATTTTCTCTTTTCTTCCACAGATTTCAGCAAGGTGAACAGGAAAATGGTGTCAGATCTTGGAACAACATAGGATCACACATAACAGGAAGAAATACGGTATATTTGACACTGTTCGTGTTGTCTGTTGGTTCAAAAACATTTGGAAGCGTATTCAGTAACAGTATGGCATTGAAAAGATTGGTGATCAGGAAGTGCAATACATCAGAGCAGCCTATCACATTCAAGTTTATTGTAGCTAGTTCAGTTGAGATATGATTTCTTATTGGATGTCATGTGTAACTGCAATTTTTACATTGCCATTCGTATTTGCACTGCTTTAAGACACTAGTGTTAGGAATGAACTTTACAGATGTTCTAACCCAGAGATCGGCTTTAAATGCATTAGTCAATTGGTGTGCCAGTTAACAATAGCGTGCCATACTCATATAGTTTGTTTTCAACTTTTGCACTCATAGTTGTACTGCTAATGGCAAGCTAAACTCATTAATTATTTAACGTGTGCCCCCAAAACATGTTAAATTTACCACTAATGTGTACTAACCCAGTGTATGCACCTTCAGACCTCAGATCAGCCTCAATTATAGCAACTTCAGACCTCAGTTCCATCCCAAATAGTGCAACTTCAGACCTCAGATCAGCCCCAATTAATACAACTTCAGACCTCAGTTCAGCCCCAATTAATGCAACTTCAGACCTCAGATCAGCCCCAATTAATGCACCTTCATACTTCAGATCAATCCCATTTCCTGCACCTTCAGGCCTCAGATCAGCCCCAATCAGCCCCTGCAGGTTGCTGACCCCTGTTCTAACTCTTCCCCATTCGACCAAATAAATGTGATTGTGTCACTGTTTCGGCCCCCAGCAAAAAAATATCTCACCAGGACAGTTACACAGGCAGCAATAAAAACCTGCGGTCCTAAAATGCATTGGCTTTATTGCTTTCTATAGACCTGGAACAAACATGCAGATCAAGAGTTCTGACTTCATTCTGATTTTCCAATTTGCATACATTTCAGTGATCCATATGGTACTGAAGGCAGATACAGACAGGCAAATATTATTTTTAGGAGGTCCTGTATTTCCCTCAGTTCAAGTTTGCTGTAGGCCACATTTACACAGCTGTGTTGCCATATTGTGGCAACTCATGTTATGCATGTCAGTGTGCTGTAGTGCCATTCATTCGCAATGGCACTCTAACACACCTTTCCCAATTCACTGGTGTTTCAGTGCACCAGAACGATTGGCAATACACTGCCATGTGTTGTGGTGCACTGCATTGCTAAGAGTGCATGATTTACTGGGGCATTAGGAACACCATTCAAATTCAAATGAATGGGCTGCCTTAATGCAATACAGCTTAACATGTCATAATGTGTGTTAATGCAATGCAAAGAAGTAAAAGGTCCTTTTAAAGGGAAGCTGACATGAACAAAAACTACTGTAGGGATATAATGCAAACACCAAGAGCTCCCTGCACTTACCGGCAGCAGCCTCCAATACATTGCCGTTATGGCATCATGAAGAAGAAGAAGCTTGCCTACCCCTTCCTGCCTCCTGCATACTTATATTGACCTGTAAGGCACCCCATCATAGTGATGGACCAGTAAAAAGTGTGGGGGGCAGGAGCATCAACATTATCTGAAAGTGTTGAGATTTTGCCTGTCAGAACGGCCACGTTTGAAGTCTCCAAAATGTAACCAGTTGTCAAAATTGCTGCAGAGTAATGGCCAGTCCAGAGAAAAAGCATCTCTTCCTTTTCCCTAGGTTCCCGAAACACCTCAACATTGCATTTTTAGAGGTGGTGTAGGTAATTAGCAAATGTTATTTTATAGTAAGAGATTATAATTCTAATCCATATATATAGTCCGCTCCTACTTACCATAGTTAACATCTGCAGTTTGATGCATCATGGGAACCTTTACCACCGACCCATCCGTGCTGATAAAAGGCAGCATCTGTGTGTCTGTGAAAGAGAATTTGGTTTTCCATCTGCTTCTAAAGTACATTGTGCTCACAAGTGTGATTTGTGTAAAACCCGGCACAACAGGTCCACAGGGCACAAGGGTCTGTATCCCACCTGTATGGAAGAAGACAATAGGCTTTTACTAGTTACATGACTGACTTTATAATCATGCTTTCATGTTGTATCTATCACCTATACACTTCATTCACAATGTTAACACTTCAGGATATGAATACCTATTTAAAAAAATAAGTGATTTCCTTCTGCCAATGTGTGTACCCAGCTTTAGTCTGAAACAGGGAGAATAAACTCTGTTTCCACCTTGCTCCCTTAGGTCTGATGGCCCTGCCAGCAACTCCTCTGGAAGGGTTATAATGCTAAATGGTCTGCAGTGAATTCACTACAGTGTTGTCTCCCTGCTCAGTGCTACGTCACCACAAATTCTGAGGAGGGGGGTTATCAGCGTCATCACCAATGATAACATTCCCTTCGCTGCCAATCACCAGAGGACTATTATCCATTAGGGTGCCTTGCAAATGGAGGAAGTGACTCAGGGTGCCCTCTTGGATCCTGCACACGAGCAATTATGGAGTGGGGACCCCTCACTCATAGACAAGTTAAAAAAAAGTTGATTGGCATTTATTAGAGGAAGGGAAACTGGCAGTAAAAGAAAGGTTCAGCCAGAAAGGGACATGGAGCTCCCTTGGTACATGTGGGTACTGAATGACAGAAACCAATTTCAGGTTAGACCAGTGATGCTACTGGGTATCACCCAGGCCCATGATATAATGCAATGTTTGAGAACCAATGACAGGGCTACACTGACAATTCAGAGACACTGGTCAGTTAATCAATGCTACAGGTAACAATCTACTGAAGGTGTAGGCAACCTCTACACAGCTGTGGTAAAAAATATCTAATCATGCTTCTGTCTCTGGGACCCATACCTGTAACTGTCCTGCAATGCCTGGGATGGGACTTGTAGTTCCACAAAAGCTCTATAAAAAGCAGTACAAAAAATAGATACAAAAAACAATAAAGAATAATACATGAACACAGGTCACTCTCACCACTGGTACTGAGCTATATAAAGGAGCAAAGAAGATATGCAGCTAAATAAATATATAACAAAGTGTAGAGAGCATGCATGCGTAAAATATACCATACCAGATCCAAATTAGCAAGGAGATGTTTAAACAGCGGACACCTGATTGAAGTCGGGGGGCAACCTCAACGTTTCAGGGTTAATACACTTTCCCAGTCCCAGGAGGACATATTTTCTCATTACATACAGTATGCAGGTTTTAATTCCTGCTGAGCAATACTGCACAATAGTTTACTCTCAGTACTGGTCTATCAGCACAGAGCCATACCGCAGTCAAGAAGAATTCCAACAATATTGTCGAGATGCACCTGGCTGCCTAAGTAAGTGCTGGCTTTGCCTCTCAGGAGCCAGAGCCAGTTGTGCCCACCTCCTCCCTTGTCTGCCTAACCAGTGAGCGCTGGAGGACTGGAGAGGGGAGAGGAAATCCCTGCGTGGAGCGATGACTGACAGTCACTGAATTCCGTTCAGACACTGAGCGGACTGATCAGTGGTTATGATTGCTCAGCTCTTGGTCTTAGAGCCAATGTGTGACAGCTCCAGCATCCCATACCAGCTCTGACCATCCACATATTTCTTCAAAGTGACTCTGTTATGAGAGCAGCACATGGGCCCTAAAAAAGAATTGTTGCCTCACTCTGTCTGATGTCAATACAGACCCAAAACAAGCATACTGAAAATGAGTGTCAGAATTCCTCATCTCTATACTTGCTACCAGTGAGTAACGTAGAAAGCACTAAAACCAATGACAACTGTTATCTTCAGAACCTATAGTCAGCAATGGCAGCTTATGTTATTCTCTTGTGACAGGTTTCCTTTAAACCATTTAAGGTAAAAGCAGTGCTGAAGTGCAGGGCCATCGTGATGTTTGCCCTGTGTCCCTGTGCAGCATCCTTTAATCCTAAACCCAGACTGTACATGAAGCCTCCACTTGTGCCCAACCCAAATATAGATTACACCCTGCCCTTGTCTATCAAAACGTCAGTGGAGAGTAGAGGCCCTGGTATTAGACAGCTGAATGACAGGGGGAGCATCAGGAAGGGATGGGCTTAATCTCAATTTGGGAAGAAGTTGAACCCTCCATGTACTGTTTGGCCCTAGGGTCCAGCAAGGTCCACCAGGACATTGGGCTTGATTTCTTTGATAACCAGAAGACAACAGATTTTTCAAGTTGTATATACACAGCATAGCAGAGCTTTCTTAGAACAAAATGAGGGTGATTCAATAAAACATTTGCCACCCTTTTCTGCCTTTATAACGGTATTAGAAAGTCTTGCTCCAAATTCATAAAGTTGTTCAAATGTTTTCTTGCTATTTTCAGCACGTGCAACAAAGTAGTTTCTTTTACCTTCTGTTGATATCAGAAAAGCAGAGGTAAATAAGACCTCTTCCATGTTGGAGTAAATTGTGTTACATGTGTACGTATTGTGTCGCAGACAAAATCCTGTCTGAGCCAACATTCTGTCTAAGGCAATTCTGCAACAGATTCATATTTGTTGCATGGATGGGAGGCAGATTTGTGATGAGTGTCTATGACACTCACAATTCATAAATCTAAGGGAATTACCGTATTATTTATTTTAGGATAGCGGGAAAGGTCACTATCTGAAAATGAGTCAAAACCCATCGGGTCAAACTTTCTAGATTTGTATATTAAATACTGTAATAAAAATATAAAATAGAAAGCAGGTAAAAAAACTATAATTTGTAGGTGTTATAATAATAATGTCAAAATGGTACTTCCATTGAAGAAGTCACTTTTACAGCATTCTACTGAAAGGCACTTTTATGTATTTGGCTTCTTTTCCATAACCAAACAGAAATATAATTAAAACATTTTTTTTGCCTATTTTTAGATCTATTATGTTGCTTCAGCTGGTGATTTTTTTACTTAATTTCGGGACAGTCAAGGATTTCTTAGATGAGAAAACGGGGAGGATGCGAGAGAGGGAATCCTTCCTGAATAATATGTTGCACGCGGTGGAAAACAAAATGGAGCAGTATAGTGTGAATGAGAAAACCTTGTGGTGGGTCCTCATCATAATTCTGTTGGTGATTTGTCTTGCTGTTGTCGCTGTGTGGATGGCAGTCAGACACCGAGCCACATCAGCGCAGGAATCATCTATTGCACATCAGACTGGCAGTGACACCAAGCAGTTCCTGAAGCAGCGGAGACGCATCAGGCGGTTATGAATGACTCAGGGGGAAATTACCCTATATACCAGCCAACACCTTCTGTTTTGGATGTCAAATAAATTGATTTCAATCTATGTGATACCAGCAAACCCTCCATCTGAGTTGACCTGCATCTGCCTGACCGATGTATAATAAGGGCTGTACAGGTTTGCTGGAGGGTGAGCTAATTTAGGTCTGCAAGGGCATGTTAAAAGGATATGTGTGCTTTTTTTTTAAAGTGCATTCTTCCTTCAGAAGAGAGACAAAGTAATTACTAGGGATGAGCTGAGGTTCCGAACTAAACTAGTCCAAACCTGAGCTCCTCTAAACCTGGAAGGCGCTCCTCCCAAACACGGAAGGAGCTTTACAATCAGCTGTGGGTGGGGAATTCCCTGGCCACAACTTGATGTGAGCAAAGGGATGGGGTGCAGTGACGTCATTGACCTTATATGGCTACATGGCTAGATTAGGTAAGCTACATTTACCTTCATGTGGTGAAAAGGGCATCTACACAGGCATCCACACAGGCATCCCACCTCTTTGTTTATCGTCAGCTGCAGGGCAGGGAGTGCCCTGACCCACACTGATTGGGCAAGAGGACCATGTGGCTTCCATATTCGGATGAGCACATGTTTGGACTGAGTACAGTCCAAACCTGACCTCACCCCTAGTAATTACACTGAACAATTAAGACCTCCCTCTAGTGGCAAATTTACCAATATCTATATTTAATACAATGTAACGGAAGAGCAAGGGTATACAAATTTGAAAAAAAAGGCCTTCCTATTAAGGACTAGCCATGTTTACAGCAAAGGTCTCATAGTGGTGAACTGTAGAAAAGATCTCCTCACCTCCTGTGCTTCTGGTAACCCACTGATTGATCTGACTTGCTGTCCAGGTTTGCTGACTGAAGTTAGCCTGTTGAAGGCTGCTGTTTGCCCATAGTGCAGCATTTTCAATAAACTGTGCAGAGAGGGAAGTCCCGGTCTGCACAAACAAGGCACACGCCAAGCGTATGGATGTTTCCTGGCTGGAGTTGGCTAGTTCCTTGTGCATCGCTTTTATGAAATTTTGTACAGATTCATCTAAAATAAGGAAGAAAGCAAACCATGTTACTGTACAGACTATAATAAAATCAGTGCAATACCCTCAGTTATGTACACACTCTGCCCAATACATAAAACCTCTACTGGCAGAAATAAGGCTGCTATGGGTGTCCTCCCCTTCTGAATTTACTGCTTGTATGGTGATCTGATGGCTTCAAGCACATGACAGGCAAGTCAACATTTTATGGAGAGGGATTAAAACCCCTGACAGGTTTTTATTGCTATCTTTGTCCCTGTTAGGGAGAGTCACCCTTTCCATTTGTCCTCCTGACCATTATCACTAAAGTGAAAGTAAAAGAATATCCCAAATTAGGAGTTGTCACAGGAACAGATTTATCTCTCTTTGGTGGGAATTCCTCTCACCTTTTGTTGTGGATATTGGACAGGAAGTAAATGGAAATCTCCCCAATGGGACATGGATGGCAAAACTCAATTTAATGCATATACGTTGACTTAGCTCAGAAGATGAACATGACAGCCTAGTAGCTAACATTTCCAGCAGATGGACATAAATGACAGCTTCTAAGGCCAGACTTTCTTTAGCACCTAGATGCCTGCAATTGTTTCTTATCAGCATGGTTTCCAATGTCAACAGAACTTTAATATGTGTTCTGTTGTAGAACTAGGAGTGTGTAGCTGTAATTAGCCCCAGCATTAGAGAAGATAATCGCAAAACCCCATATCTTTTCATACAACTGTACAATGAGGTCATATATAGTGTCCTGGCATACAGAACAACAGACATAGTCAAGGAATGTGTTTGCTGATTGTGGAGGAGCCAGAGCCATGGGGGACACACTTAGCCAAGTGACCTGACCTGCTTTTTCTGACCTGCATAGCAGGTGTCCTCTGGTGACTGTCCAAAAGTGTGGAATAGGCATACATGTTCCTTCATCCATATCACAATGCAGTTCCCATGTCTAAGTGGTGTGAGATCTGTCACCTGAGGATCAAGGGTTTGTGCTTTGTCATATGTAAAGACTGACTTTCATAAATATCGGTATTTGCATAGCATTTTATGGAGGCTGAAGTAGATCAATGGGCTAGAAAGCAGAATCACTAAAGGTCGAATGTCGCTGTGGAGGGGCTTTGCAGTCTGCATTAATTGATGGCTAACACAGTACAAGACTCTTCTTCTATTGAAATTCACTATAAAGTAAGTTACACAGTATAATAATAACATAAAACAGTCATTGGAAATGCACTACAGTTTGCCATTAAAACCCCAGGATGCTAAACAGCTCTCTTCCGTAGATGCCTGAAAGGGGAAAGAACTACAGATCTTTACACTGCTGAGGAAGACATCTGGTCACCATACCGCAAAGGGTGAACACCTAATCCTGCGCTTTTGATTCTTTTAAATTAAAATCCTTTAAGTACCTCATTATAATTAAATACAGGCGTTTGAAACTATTTTTTGTTTTCTTTATTCATTCTGCATGACCCTCTGGAAGTGACCTTGTTATTGCAAATTATTATAAGATTAAGAAGAAAAAAAGTTCATATGCTCATGGGCTAATAACTAATCCTGCTATTGCAGGGCTGCCATATACCTTTTATTTAAAGTGGAAGTTGTGGCAAAATGAAAAATCACATATATGATGCAGTCTGCCACTTGAATTAACACAATAGTGCTTGTTTATATGAGTTCCCTTATCAGGGAAGAAAAAATCAATTGAAGAAAAACCTAGTCATTCCGTATATTCAGATAGGCAGCTGACCACATTTTTTGGACACATGACGTTGTTGAACCTAGTAATTATCCGGTGGAAGGCTCTCACCTATTTGCTTAGCTAAATCCAGGTGGTGACTTTTTTTTTTGGCCAGGCACTCTATATACTGAATATTATGTGCAGCCCCTCGGTGATATCAGGGGCCACAGCTGAGGTCCCCCTATATTTAGCCAGTTGACCATCACTGCTCTAAATTATTTAGATCTGATTAATTAATATTTTTAAAATATATTTTATATTACTATTTTTAAATAACATTTTACCATGAACATTGTATCCCAGTACATTTTCTATCTGAGTCAAGGTGCTTCCTCGAGCTCCAAACTGCAGTAACCCCAGAGAGTTGGCCACACTACTTGGGGAGACCACTAAGTTAGTCCTGTTTTCTGTGTCCACTAACGTCCGGTAAAGCCTGACAGCAAACTCCGTATTCAACTCTCTGAGTCTCTCATGCGAATGGCTGTATCCCCGGCTGAAACAACTTAAATACACGAGCACCAGGAGCAGGTAAACTGGAGGCATGGAGAATGTGTGCCCAGATGATCGCCAGTCCTAGAAAATGTAAAGATAAAATACAGGTACTGCATGTAAAACCATTTTGCATAAGCTTTAACATGGTAATGTCATTTCAAAAGTAGTTTTGAATGTCACCTGCAGCATTAATTAGAACAATACCAGCTGATCCTGACTTGAAAGTTCTTTCCTATTATGGGGTAACAACTGTCTCTGTCTACATTAGGCACAGATTGCACAGGCATGATCTATTGTTGTCACCATCTGGAAATCCACCTTGGGAAATGCTATCAGTGTCGGGACAAGGACCTCTGACACCCAAGGCGAGGATGGCAAAGTGTGCCCCGCTTCACCAAGTTCTTTAATTCAGCATTACAAAACACAAATTTAAAATGTTTATATATGAAAAGTAAAAAAAAAGCTAAGGAAAGAGAAACAAAAAGTTAATAAAACAGTTAACTAAAATTTTAGCTAGAAATTTGCCTTTTCAGCAAGTTGACAATTCTGCTGGCCAAAGGTGGCTCCATTGGTGCTCCATAGAGTGAATCTGCCATAAGACAGGAAGTGTGAAAATAAAGGGGAAAAAAAAAACCTAAGGATTGGTAACCTGCAATTTATTAAATTATTGGTTTGGGATTTAGATACAACGGAACTCGGTTGGTGCCAGAGCCTTTTTTGCCCTTTTTTTGCACTCATGTTAAAATACAAATTTTAGACCTGAAGATTAATTTAACCAACCACCCAGAATTATATATTTCCTGAAAGCAGAATGAAATGGTGGCAATTGCAATTTTTTATGTTGCATTTTATTATCATAAGTGTTTCTTAAACCCAAAAGTAAATTTTAGTGCACATTAGCACCATATTTTACCCAATATTTTGGTAAAATATAAAAGATGAGGTTGTGCTGAGTAAATAGATACCAAACTTGTCAAGCTTCAAAATTGCATGCACCTGGCAAAAAACTACAGCACCCAAAATTGTCTATAGGTGACACTTTAAAAGCCTGTACATGCTCTCAGTTTAGAGTTAATAGTGAAAAATTGACCTAGAATTATTGCTTACACTCTGGCATGCATCGCAATACCTAACATGTGTAGTGCAATTGCCAATTTTGTACATAGGCGCCCATGACGCATTTTTGTGTTAGTATTTTTTTGCGCATATCCAGGGGAGGGAGACATTTTTTTGGGTGTATTTACATTTAATTGATTTAACTTTTTTTTTAACTTAATTTTATTGTTATTAAATAGGGTGGCTCACAGGGCCCCTATGTGATAGCACTTTAGTGGGGAGAGGTCCTCAATTAGACCCCTAATATCATCTTTGCAGCCTGTTGAAGTTGATCAAGCACAGATCTTGCTTGATCAGCTTCCTCGCCTGCCTCTCTGGCCAGGGAATGGCAAAACCATTGTTGCTTCTGGGTTCATTCAGCAGGTAGGAGATCAGCAAACCAAAGTTTGCTGGTCTCTCTCTTCGCCGACAGGACTCACATTTCAACAAAGTAGTATCATTTTTACAGAATGTTAACATTTTTGGTAAATTAAAAATATTCAATTTAGAAGTTAAAATGTATCAACGAATGTCCATATTTTCTCCCAGGTTATGAGGAGCCTATAAGATTTTTAGCTTGGGAAAGGGCTGGATTAAGAAGAATATCTGATTTTTTATCTTCTGCAGGGATTTTGCCCTTTTTCTGAGATACAGGTCAAAAATAAACTTCCCAATTCTGAGGTATTCCGATATTTACAAATAAAATGTTTTATTAACACGGTTTTATATCATGTTAAATTGCCATCTGAATTAACAAAGTTTGAACAAAAATGTCTGAAAGATCTGCATGGTAGAGGAAGTCTCTCTATTATTTATACATCTCTGATGGAGGGTACTAATACACGGCCTCTGCAATATGGGTTAGCCTGGGAGGAGGAACTAGGAAGACAATTAGAAAAGAGAGATTGGCGCCAGATTTGGGACACAGTAACCCATTGTCCACATAATTCATCGGCGGTAGAAGCAATTATAAGCTTTTGTTTAGATGGTAAATGGTCCCTATTAAACTGGCAAAGTTCCCGAAGGGTTCCTCCTTGCTATGTTTTCTAGGATGTGGGGAGGGAGGCTCCATGGCCCATATATGGTGGAATTGCCCTAAAATTCAGCTTTTGTGGATGAGGGTGTATCAGATAATATAGAGAGTCATGGGAAGAAGGTTAAGGAAAGACCCATGGGAAGCCTTGTTATATTTAAAGCCAGAATGCTGCACACAAGATCAAATTAGATTGATAACATTCACCTTTATAGCAGCAAAACAAACAATAGCTAGATCTTGGAAGTCAGAGATACCAGTTATTCAATAAGTGAAACAAAAAATTGCATGGTATTTCATATATAAGAAACTGACTGTAATATTCATTGGATTCAAAAATATATGCCTCCAGATTCTGATATATATTTTGAGGATATGGATCTATAGGAATTAGGCTGGGTTCACACCTAGGCGGATTGAATATGCACGTTTTTCGCGCGTTTTTTTTTACCGCGATTCGCGGAAAAAAAAACCGCGCGGAAGACGCGCGGTTCCGAGGGATACTTGGCTGTATCCCAATGGAACCGCCCGACCAAAACGCCCCAAAGAAGTACATGTACTTCTTTGGGCGTAGGGCGGTTTCCCGCACGTTCGTACTCGCGGAAAACCGCCCAGATGGGAACCATGCACATTGAAAATAATGGCATTTCCCTGTTTGAGCGTTTTTCCGCGAGTACGAAAGCGCGGAAAAATGCCTAGGTGTGAACCCAGCCTTAAGGTTGCTTGGGACCTGCAAGGTGTGAGGGGGAGGAAGTTTCTGAGGAGAGAAGGAAAGAAACAGATAGAAAAGGGTTTTTTTGGGTGAAGGGTATGGTAAGAATGAGGGATGAATGTAAGGTAAATGTTGATGTGTAATGAATAGATTGTCGATATTTTGATTGTTTTTTGTAAATATAACATGTGGTTGGAATGGGAATTCAAAGAAGGATCCAATAATGTTTGTAATGTTTTATGCTATAAAATGTATCTAAAAATGTTATATACTGCAGCTTACCAGTCCTTGGATGTGGTGGATGAACCAATAAACATTGATATAGGTTTATATCTGTGGATGGATTTTTAAGGATTACTAAAATCACTAAAAACATTTGTTATTTTAAAAATGCGTTGCTGTTTGTGCCACGGTGACTGACAAACCTTTATATTCATATTTCTAGTTTCCACCTTAAAATATAACGCCTGCACAAACATGATGAAGGTCAGCTTTTTTTTATAAGAGTACCATAAGAGAATTACATTTCAACATGTAATCATGGATATAATGGAACTTATGTATTCTGTTACATATCAAAGAGGACTGACTTTTAACGTTTAAAAGAGTTCTATAATAAGATAAAAAAACTGGAGGTGATTCATTACTGTTATTTTAATTGTATTTAATTGTTGTTTTTGTTTGCTATTATAGATGGTATTGTAAGGTTGTACAATACTTGTAATATGTGGAACAAAGGAAGGTGCTTTTATAATGTGACAGGTCTCTAATGTTCAGTGGAGACCTCACAGAGCTCCACACAGGTTATATAACAATTGCCAATTATGTATAAATTATAACTGAGAAAAATCACAATGTTACTTTTCAAATCTAACTTATTATTCTCTACCAGTTCTGACACCACTACTCCATAAATGTCACTTTGATTTTCAGAAATCCTCCCCTCACTATATCTTATATTCAGAACCGAAGGGGGTTACTCACTAAGCTGCCACAGGCAGCTGAATGAATAACCGGGCCGAAGTGAAGGGAGCCGAACCCTGTTTGGTTATTCACTTCAGCCATGAAATAGCCGTGGCTATTTCTGAATTGAGAAAGCTGGTTGGATGACCAGTGAAACGTCTTCAAGAAAAATACAGCAAGTCCAGTTGCCTTGACTTATTTTTTTACAAATATACCATGACCTGGATGAATGAGAACCTTCATAGAGATATTTCAATAGCGATTTGAAAGGTGCAGACTGAATGTCAACAGATAGGCGGAGCCAGCAGTGATATCACTGCTAGCTCTGTCTATCTGTTTACATTCTGGCCGGCACCAGTCCAAATGCTCATTTAACATGGGAGTTCGTCACGTGTGGTTGGGTCGGCAGGCAACCCCTGGAAGTTGCTAACAGATTGAGATATTTAAAAACTCTAAAACAAATCTGCAAAGTGCTTCTGTCACTTTTTTGACTGCTGTAAACTGAAAAGTGAATCGTGATTAGTTGCTAGTGATTACTGCGTTGTACAAATCATCATCGTCAACCTATTTATTGTCTTATTAATTAAAGTGGAAGTAAACCCTTGTAAAAAAAAAATGGCCTCCCAGGAGCTTTTAGCTCTAATGTGATAGTATGTACAGCATATTAGCACTTTATGGCAGATTTATCTACCAATCCGATCCCCTCTGGTGCTTCCATCTTTGGCTTGGTTCTCCTTTGAGTTAGGAGTCTTCGGCTGCTTCATTTTCTGGGCCCTGATAATGTAACTCCTGAGCATGCTCTCAGGAGTTACTTCATCTCAGCATGCGGGTCTGTGCGCTGAATTGTGCATGCAGCACAATTCAGGGTACAGAAAAAAAAAGCCACATGCTAAAAAGAAGGTTTTATGGCAGAAGAGACGTACACAGTATAGTCTGCCATAAAAGGCCTGCAGATCTTCAATGTTTCCCTTTACTTCCACTTTAAGCCTGATAGTGAAATAACAGAGCAATTTACAGAAGACAGTTTTACAATGAGTGCAAGATCTTTGCCCATTCTTCTAATAATTGATGAACGCATTGCAGTGACTGCCATTTGTTCAGTCCAGTTTAGAAAATTTGTATCCATATGTTTCTGGAAGTGACCTTATGTTTACTGCAGGCCATCAGTATAATGATTTCTATTTTAAATTCCAACAATAGAAATTTTCCATCATGATGCCAGATTGTGACCGATACAACAGATTGACACTCTGGGACATGGTCAGTCCTTGATTTTACAGTTACATCATGTGCCAAAAAACAGTATTTTTTCTTGCACATAATTGGGTGGTGAAAGTCAGCAGAGCATCACCTCATTCACTAAACTAAGGGGAAACATCCCCTGCAAAGTGAAAAGCCTATTTGCCTTTATCAACCCCAGAGAGTCAACATTGCAAAAAAGACATCCAAAAACGTTCCTACATTGTTACCGCTATAGAACAGAACAAAATCATGAGATATGAGAATCTTGATCATCAGAGCTTACAGTATAAAATGGAATCCAACTGTAAGTTCAAACACTGTGCATACACAGATTTTATATCGATTTGATTGGACAGATAAACAAAAGTTAAAAAAAAAGCTTTATATTGAGGGAGTCTACGTCATCAATCCATTTACATTATATCCAGTCCAGTGGGCCCTCACATAACACAGCTGTTGGTAAATTTTGCTGATCTAATACTTTAAATCTGATACAAAATGTGCCAGCAATCCGAGCAACTACAGAGTCATATCCAACTGAAAGCAGACAGTCCGGAGCTATTCTGTAGCCAGCCTCGTTGATGGTATCAACGGTAAACCATGATTAGCCTGAGTGTTATTTGTTCATCCCATTTTTTGTGGGTGCCATTACACATCCTTGCTATGCTGAAAGTTATAACTATAATGAACAATCCTCCTTGTAGACTGTAAATTCTCAAGGTCCTTCTAATCCTTTTGTATGGCATTGCATTGTAATTGTACTGTCCCCTATATGTTGTAAAGTGCTGTGCAAACTGTTGCCACTATATAAATCCTATATAATCATAATAATAACAAATAAAAGTATTTCTTATTACAGCCATTCATTCAGTTGCCCTTGTTTGATTTTGGGATTTTATTTGGGATAAAAAAAATCTTTTTACATAAACTGTAATAATGAAATGGGGTTAGGAATTGGATACATTGCTCATAACAACCTACCACATTTGTGGATTCTTTAATATCAGGGAACAAAAGATGGCAATTGATAGGCTACTATATATATATACTGTTACTTCTCTTTTGTCTGCTCCCCTTTTTCCAGAATTCCCACCCAAGTAGGTTGATTTCCTAAAGCTGGCCATACACTTGGCTGTAGATCCTCAAATCATCTCTGAATTGGTGCTGACACTGTCCTTCCTGGAGGGTGGCAACTTCTGCAAGCTCATTCCTGTGATGGACTACAATCTCAATACAAACTAGTAAACTAAAGTGTGATTGTAGTCCATCACAGGAGTAAGCTTGGTGCGGTGGCTACTTTACAACACACACAGGGGCCATGGGGAACAAAAGTAGCCACCCTCCAGAAGGAAGGACAGTGTCAAAGATGATTTGAGGATCTACATCCCCGTGATACACAAATAAGATACATTTCTGTTAATAGTTAAGGTACTTGAATGTATTTTTAAGATTTAACTAATGAGTTTAGTGTCACTTTAATTTAATTTGAAAGACGGAAGGAACAGTTTCACATTTGGGTATCTCCAATATTTCTGCATCTACAACTCTAGCTGAAGTCAGAAACAATCTACAGGCTTGTCATTTTTTATGCAGTTGCAATCTGTCGCATTGATTCTGCATTGAGTCACTAATCGCAGGCGTCTGCTGGTGTACTCACAGTTTGCCTTGTGCTGCGCTGTCCTCCTCTACGTATCTCTCTGTGAATCTCCTTCTGTCAGGCACTTTGATGTGTGGTGGATGTGTAAAGCTAAATCATGAGACTGCATTGAGAGGGATAGTCGGTGACTGCAGTCTCTATTGGCGATGTCTGTACCACTCTGACCAAATTCCTGTAGACTGGTAGATCTATATAGAGCCAGGCGGAGAGGCTGGTCACTAACCAGCAAATCCAGTGCAAGGCACAATAGGGGACACTTGGAGATGCAGTCAGCACTTTTCACTCACAGTCTTTACAACAGTGTGACCTGATTATGCTTCAACAAATCACTGTGCTATATAAATCTACTATTTATAGACTTATCTATAAATAGTAAAACCTTTGACAATTGTCTGCTTGAAGCATGGTTATAGAATTATTCTTTTCAAGAAGGTACAGTTCTAGCTACAAAATCAAAACGTTTCTATAGGATTAATTTATCATTTTCATATATAAGAGTTATAATCCCATAAATTGGTTTAAGGGTATCTGTAAGGGTATTTGTACTGAGACCTGAAGTCATGGGCTTTCCATGGGAATATATTTTTAGATAGGTTGAACTCCATGGACTTGTGTCTTTTTTTTAACCTGACTATGTAACTATATGGTTTTATCTGAATACTATTAATAAATGATTCTTAGATAAATTATGTAAATTGTATATGACATGATTACCTGACACTAAAAGTGTTTTCTGTAGTTGTGCCTGCTTGAAATCCTTTCACAATAGTCTATATACAGATCATATAACAATAAAGGGCTGTGTCACAGGGGTGATCTAGGATCACTAAGAGACCTTCTACCAGGCTCTATTGAGTTGCTCCCTCATTAGAATGGCTGGCTTGATGTTGCCACTTTGTTATGCCATTACAAGTGAATGAGAGTTGGCAGCACACAGGGCCAGCAAGGGAACAAGAGGTAAGTGGGAGGCTAACCCATGTGGCAATGTGTTGCCACCAAAAGAGTTGCCCCTTCGACATGAGTCTGAAGAAGCTCCTCTAATTCTTTTACTTAGTTCCTAAAGTAGACCTTCACCCTGAAAAATAACATTGCCCCCCTTAAACCCTCCCCTGCTCCCCAAGATGAAAATGTCCCCCCTTTTTTGGGGTTAACTTTTTTCATGATTCACCTTCCAGGCCCACCCCGTCCTCCATTCTCACCAATAATGAATGACGTGCTTCACTCCCAGTGCCATCAGCCGAAAAAGGATGTGAATGCTCATTTTATTTATCCTGTGCTGTGAAAAAGCAATTTACTGTACACTTAAGAATCATGTGCAAATGCTTTTTCTTACATGATTTGATAATTGAAGTGAATAGTGACAATTTTTTAATTTTTTTTAAGCAAATATTCTGAACTTACTTAGCAAATCAGCCTCACAAAGGAGGTGGACTGATGGCAGACATCTCCTGATTATTAATTCAGCCCTACTATGTCAATCATTGGGGCTACAGCAGGGCTCCCACTAACTCCATAGAGGGACTACAAAACTTTTTTATTATGGATAGAATAGTGAGCAGTAAAACATCTGTGTTTTGTTTTTGGAATCTGTGTCCCACTGAAAACAGCAAGTGAGAGGGAATCTCTCCAACATGAGTGAAATGCCTTTTTAGACAGTTGTCACCAGAATAAAAGAAGAGTTCCCCTCTATTCCTTTTTCATTGGAAAACTCAACATTTTTGATTTTCCCTCACCACACGATGGTCATCAGGACAAACAATAAAAACAACAATAAAAAAACTAACTGGGGTTTTAACCCATAACTGCTCCAAAACTAAAAAAAGTCATGTTGTGGTTTTAGATACACGTTCATGTAAGTGCTACTTGGTAGTAGGGAACAAAAGATGCCAGCAGTTAAAAAAAGTGGTACATCTAGGTTTGGGGCACTCTGCCCCACCACAGTACAGTGCCCAATGCTTGAACAGCAAATTGCCAGACGATGGTACAGCCACATGGGAGTCAGTTTGCAAATGTCAACTTTCAGGTTGCTGGAGCAGCAGATTAGTAAGCATGGGAGTGATGGTAAAATAAGAGACGACACTATATGGTGCAGGGACTGCAGGCTGCCAAAATTCACTGCTCTTTTAAAGCCCAATCGAACCTTCAGTTTAAATCAGTTTAATACATTCCAGGTGCATTAAACAAAAGGTTAGAAAGGTCTTACAGTCTTTCTGAAGTAACCTGAGTAGAAATCCCTTTCCTCTGCCAGCATGCTGCAGAGCAACCTTTTCTTAGTCACTGCAAAATGTTAAATTATACAAAATCTCGCAGGCACCCCAGTCTAAAATGTAAATGTATTAAAGGATGTATGGCCCCTCCATATCCCGGAAGCAGGTCTTGTAAAGATTTTAAGGAGTTACCCCCATCATATTAGAGACCTCTCTTCAAATCAGGAGCCCACATCACAACCTCCCTCTTCATATTAGGAGCCTTCTTCACATCAGAAGCCCCACTTTCAAATCAGAGTCCTCACTCTACATCAGGGTCTCCCTTTTACATCAGAGTCCCTCCTTCACATCAGGGTCCCACCATCACATCAGGAGGCGCAGCAGACGGTGGGAGATGGATGAGGCCTGGATGGAGGCAAATGTCCGTCCTTTTCTGAATAGATCCCTCACTGAATTGGCATCATTCATTTTCTGGTGCTGGTGGCTGGCCTGCCTGCACCATGGAAAGACATGATACTGCGTGACAACGTTGAGGCACCCCTGAACAAGCCAGAAGGCACCCCATGGTCCTGTAGCAAGCTGGTTTTAGGAGGCTGCTGTAGAGAAGGACAATTGCTCTGTGGAAAGCAGTGATCTTCTTGCAGAGGTCCGACATGCTCCTGGCTGAGCTCTTGCTATGGCTCAGCAAGGGACGTGTCAGACCTCAGGAAAGAGATCACTGCTTCCCCACAGAGAGCAATGGTGCTTCTCTACAGCATGCTGGCAGGACAAAGGCTTATTTAAAGAAAATGAACTGCAAGACTTTGAACACCTTTTGTTCTTATGCACATGAAATGGATTTAGCTGATTTAAACTGAAAGTTCACTTTGGCTTTAATAACATTTTTGACATTACATACTATATACATTTACATTACATATTACGTGCATACTATATTTTGTATTGGAATGGAACTAAATTCAAAAGTTCTGGTAAGGGATGGTTATATGTGTTCCACTGGGGAGATTTCCCTTCACTACCTGTCTCATAGCCACATCAGGAAGTAAGAGAAAACCCCTCCAAAGTGAGAAATTCCCCATGGTCCCTGTGTGTGTTGTGTAATCTCATGTTTGGTTTACTTATTTGTATTGAGATTGTAGTCCATCACACAAACAAGCTTGGAGCGGTGGCTTCTATACAACACACACAGGGACCATGGGGAACAAAAGTAGCCACCCTCCAGAAGGAAGGACAGTGTCAGCACCAATTCAGAGATGATTTGAGGATCTACAGCCGAGTGATACACAAATAAGATACATTTTTGTTCATAGTTAAGGTATTTGAATGTATTTTAAAAATTTAACTGCTGAGTTTAGTGTAACTTTATGGACATGGGAGATTTAGAGGACATTCACATCAAGGCAACTTAATTAATACAAGAGCTGATAAAAGATCCAACTTACAGCAAACATTTGATAAACAGGGCATATTTTAGGAAAACACATGACTTAAAGGTGACAATAATATGTAGAAATAAACCCATAATCAATATAAAGAGTTGGCAACTGAACATTTTAACCCAAGGACAGAGAGGACAAGGGGAAATCTGCTGCCTTAAGCATGGCGTAGTGCAGCGTTTAGCACCTACGAAGGTCCGTAATCCATATACTCCCTGCTATTCAATATGGAAGTACTTGTAATACTAATATGCTATATGTGTATAGATATGTTTTTGAGACACGTTTTGATTGTTATGTTGGGAGAATGGTAATATTACAGCAGGGCCCTGTGATAGGAAAGATGTTTTTACAAATGGAATTATTACAATTGACTTCTTTTTAACTAATATATATTTATATGTTATTTAAGCTGCACAACCATCCTATAGAGTCCAGAGACATATACATAGTGGGAACCGAAATGGAAGTTTTGTATTTTACAAATAAACCCATAATCAATGTAAAGGTTTGGCAACTGAACTTTTTAACCCAAAGACTGTAGGTAGGGCAAGGGGAAATCTGTTGCCTATAGAGGAAAAACCTGGGGTTCATTGGCGCATCATTTCAATTGGAACCCTAAATCTTGTTCTGTGTTCAACACACAAACCTACAGTATAACCTACCTACTGTATAACAGAAGCAGGCAGGGAGCCAGTTTTTCTTTTAAAGCCCTGCCCCCGACCTATGAACCTTTGGTACTTCTTGTGTGGTTTTTGGGGCCCAGAAGTCAGTGTTTACCTTGCCTAGGGTCTTACTCAGGGACAGTAAAGGAAAATATTTCATAAACTGGTTTCCACTAGCTAAATTATTTGGTATATTTCTTTCACTTTTTTTCAAACTTTTTTTTCTGCTTTGAATTTTTACCCTTTTTTATATTTTTTTCTTTTGACCTTGACCTTGCCGAGAGGAATATCAAATGTGGTGCCAGTATTAAGTAATTTAAGGGACAATAGGGGTTGCTAACTGTAATGAAAGTGATCTCTGACAGTCTCCTGCAGCATGTCCTCAGTCTCCAACTACACCTGAAGCATATCAGCAGTTGTTGACCTTCTCTTGTAGTATGCTTGATGTCTTATCATCTACTATAGTACCGGTATGTCTAGTTTCTAAACATTTTCTGCAGCATTACACACACTGAACATTATGTGAGTCCCTTTGATGATGTCAAGAGCTGAACTAGAGGCCTGCTATTTTAGTGACTATGGACTATTCTATGGATGGCCCTACAACATAGCCAAAATGTGAAATTTCTTTTTTTTTATACAGAAGTGCAAATGAAACCCACAAGTTCATAGATTGAAACACCTATTGACTGTAATAGCTGAGGAAAGCCTCTCTCAACCACATTAGCCTGGAGGAACCTTTCAGGACTCAGAGACCCTTGAAATAATTTACAGATATACAGCTCCAGGTATATTAGTGTAATCATTAAGTTGTAGATACAATAGTAAATAAGAGAATAAACAATAAACTGGAGTTGCTTGTCCAATGCAGCTGACATCAGATGGTGTAATTATAAGGTGTTGTCAAGTGGATATCAATCCTCCTAGTGAAACAAAAAACTAAAATTAAAGTGACACTAAACTCAGGAGTTAAAACTTTAAAATGCATTCAGGTACCCCAACTATTAACAGAAATGTATTTTATTTGTGTATCAATCACACAGGTGGCTATACTTTACAACATACACATAAAAGTAGCCCCCTCCAGAAGGAAGGACAGTGTCAACGCCAATTCAGAGATGATTTGAGGATCTATAGCAGTGATACACAAATAAGATACATTTTTGTTAATAGTTAAGGTACTTGAATGTGTTTTTAAGATTTAACGCCTGAGTTTAGTGCCAGTTTAAAGGGGACATTATTCCACTGCAGTGGCAGACACAGCACTGGGAACACTGAAGGACACCTGGTACACCAAAGGTTTAAAAGTAAGACATATACAGGCCACAAGATAGTTGGTCTATGGGTGCAGAAGTAACTCCTGTCCAGGACGAACCACACACACAAAAAAGTTGTATCTTTTTAAATGGATTTAACGTTTCACTAAAGCAATTTTGGAAAGTGGAGGAGGCATATTATAGAAAATAGGGTTAAAATGTAGGTTTTCAGTAAGTATTAGCTTAATCAAGAACATAGCTATGGAGTTCTGATCTGAATGCATAACCTGTAAATGGTGTGAGATTCAGTGACCAGCTTTACGGCCATAAAAGATCCTTATTAGCTGTGCAAGTCACCACCACTGTGGTTTAAGCAATTGATCTTGAAAATTTTATCTAAACCCGTGAGAAAACATCCAGAGAATTTGGACATCATTTATGTATCTCTCTTTTAATTATAAAAATATAGAAAAAAACCCAAATTGACACAAGATCTTCCCAAGTGGGACAAAGACGATTGTTGCTGCTCATTATGCTGTAAAACAATTTATGGTATTTGCTGGATTCTGCATTCCTTTATGCATCTCTGATACACAACTATTTATCCTATTCAGGCTTTCCATTTAGTGGTAATTATGTTATACCACCAGCTCTGCACATTCTGATGACTACCTGGCCTTGTTAGGAAAGGCAGCATGAGAAATAGTCTGACACAAAAGGTCTAAATTGGCTGAAAAGTAGGACCCAGAGTGAATAGACAGCATGATAGACATTTGCTCCATGTGAAATAATTAAAGTGTATATAAAGCCAATTTTTTTTTTATAGGTTGGATAGAAAGTCGGAAGGTTAGAACTACTGTCAGGTTTCCATTGCTATGTGTGACCCTGCTACAAAGACTTGCCCACACTATTGGACCAAGTTGCCTATGTCTTTGGTGCAGAAAGTGATGGTAAAACCAAAATGTTTGAGCTATTACAGTTACAGGGGGTTAATGGTAAACTTCCAATGGTGAAATCTGTGACATCTGTCATAGGGTGGACATTCCCTTGCTTTGGAGATGTCTCCTCTTACTTCCTGTTGTGCCTCTGGGACAGGAAGTGAAAGGAAATCTTCCTGACGGGACACAGACAGTTAAAATAAAAGAAAGGGGTCTTAAACATTCCATATTCTACCCCCCAAAAAATGTTGGCTTCACATATATTACAAGGGTTTTCTAATGAAAATTAAATATTGAGCATTTCTCCTGCCCGTCAACACTTTCCAATAGTGGTAGAGTCTCATTACTCTGTCATAGTGTTTTTACCCAAGCACCAGGGTCTCTGGGCCATCAGGTGGGAAATCATTCCACCACTGTTCACTGCACCCCTGGAAACTCCTGGAAGAACCCCAGGCTTCCATGGAACCCTAGTTGTGAACGGCTGCCTTAGACACAAAGGCAAAATTTCCGTATTCAGTTAAGCACATTTTATATCTAGCTGTAACAATGTATTCTATTGTCAGTGTTCATCTTACCAGAGCCCTCACCCCTCTGGACAACAAAACACATTTTTCTAATATTTAGTCCAAGTAACATTGGTTGATTGCCTGTGTTTTATCATGGGATGACAACATTCCGTGCCTGCCCAGTTGAGCTACTGTGTTGTCACCCCATCAGGTTTCAACAGAAATTACACATTACCTAGACATGTTCCATTGTTGTCACCCTCAGTAAATATGTCCTGAAAAATCCCATACAACCATCACCGGAGTGCATGTAGACAGGAAGTGGCTTCAGGAGTTTGGTAGCTCTGAGATGCAACACAAAGGTGAAAACTTGTATTTTAGCAAACTAAATATAATTTAGTTTTTATATATTCAGTAGGGATGCACCGATACCGAGTATTTGAGTGAGTACTTGTACTCGCTCTAATGCTCTGATACCTTCCAGCCAAACAGCATGGAGCCAGCATATCGGCAAATCAGGAAGCCGGGAGGTGGGTAATGACACACACCCCGGCTTCCTGATTGGCCAGGAAGCCGGCTAGATGCTGGTTGGCTGAATCAATGCTGATTAGCCAGGAAGCTGGCTTCCCAGGCAATCAGCATCAAGAACGGCTTCTTGGACAATCAGCATCGAGCATGGATTCCCAGCCAATCAGCATCGATCCGGCCAAACAGCATGCAGCCTGCTTCCTGGGCAATCAAAAAGCCGGGTGTCAGGTAATGACACGCTGCCCGGGAAGCTGGCTCCATGCTAGCGGAAGTACCTGGATCGGTACTGGGTATTGACAAGTACCAAAACATAAATATCGTTACTTGTACTCGATACCGAAAAACCAGTATCGGTGCATCCCTAATATTCAGTATAGGGTTTATATCTTCTGATTGAGTTGCAAAACAAACAGTCGAGTCCTCACCCTGGATGATGCCTGAACAAGGCTGGAGCCGTCGTTCTGGAGTGAAAAGCAGATGAAGGTATTGTCAAAGAAAGTACTGGGATCTCTTTGAGAGATAAGAAATACCTGGAAGCGTTTTAATGCACATTACTTAACATGAAAAAATATATCTCATTCTGGGTCTACTTTACAATCTGTAACCAGGGAATGACTTGACTGGGGGGACGGGAGGAATTTACCCCACGGCCAGTACTAATAAGATACGTTTTGCTGGTGGAGACTTAAAGGAGAACTATGGGGTCAGTGTTTTTCCCCATAGTTCTCCTTAGGGTAACGGCCGGGAGGACACAAACTAGCGTCCTCCCGTTACCCTAAGCTCAGTATACCGCGAGCTACAGCTCACGGTATACTGAGACGCCGCAGCCGGAGCGGATCACGACTTAGCTGACGGGATCCGCCCAGCTGCGTGAGTGACAGCTGGCTCTGCCTATCTAGAGGCTGAGCCAGCTGTACCCGTCCCCTCCCCCGTCCGTTCCGCCAGTCAGCGCTGGCAGATCGGAGCGGGGAGAGGGGAATCCAGCCCCTCCCCTGTCACGGCAGAGAGCCGTGACATGATCGAGAGGCGAGCGAACCCGGTATGTGTTCGCTCACCTCCCGATCTACTAAGCCGACCTGTGACAGTCTCATTGTCACAGGTCGGCTTAGAACTATGAGGTGAGTGAAAACCACTCACCTCATAGTTCTCCTTTAACCATTCGGACATCAATAAGAATAGGAGAAGCTAGAAGAAGAAGAAGCTGGAAGATGTTACAGAATACCGTGTCCTTCAGGAACACCCACCTTTCCCCAAGCCCAGCAATCAATGAGGCCCCATGGCAGACTTTTTTAAGCCCACAGAAATCTGTCCCTTCCATCATAGCACTAAATGGTGGCATTCTACACCCAGGACCTAGTCCTCCCCTATCTGTAACATTTATAAAAGAAATAAAAGCACAATAAAAATGGGTTTAAATAAGATCTGATTATCTTGTGTGTCAGTTATATATACTAAACGCAGTTATGTATTTTTGTAATATTGTAGTTCACATTACACCATTGAAATTATGAGGTACTTAACCTCTTGTGCCCTATTTGTGAACAGTGGAGCTGTCTGCATGGATTAATCCGATCCTAATTAAACTTGCTGATATTTGGAGGTTGGGTGGGAATGTGCTGCCAGGTACACAGAGGTAATTTGATCTGGATTATCTGTCAATATGAATTTATCTATTACAGACAGACCACTTCTGGCCAGAACATATCCACAAGAAAGGAGAAGAGATTAGACTGTTACCTTAGTTTAATACCAGCTTTCAAATACACTTTCATTATCTTTAAATGAAAATATTCAGAGTACAAAGTTATATTGTGTAAAAGTGAATCTGGCACACACAGAGCACATTCTCAGTATTGTGACGCAGATTGAAATAATGGAGAAATCATAACAACTTTTTAAAGTGGACCTTTACCAATATCTTTAAAATAACAACAAACACACCTTTAGAAATGTTTAGTAATGACAATCTACACACACATACTTCTAGATATTTGCCGGCTTTGTATTTGTATATCTTATTTCTCCTTTCTTCCCCATTCTTCTGACAGTGGCCACGTTTACTAAGGGCAGATTACTAGATCTCTCATTACTTCCTGGACCTCTGGCACATGCGACTAGGACATGTGACCATGCACATCATCTCAGGGGAGGAAAATGCCTTTCCCTGAGATCTCGTGAGATTACAGATGAGATTTCCCAGCAATGCTCTGCTGATGTATACTTCCCAGGATGCAACACTTTGGCACATTACATCATTTGGTCCAGATCTGGACCAGGAAGTAGATGAACTCTATTTGTAAGTAAATGAAAAACATGTTTATTTAACTTATAATGTCAGATGATTTTAAATTAGCATGCAGAGCTGTATGCTGGTGCTGATTTTTAGTGAAAGGGGGTAAAGGTCCACATTAGGAAAAACTCCAAATTGCTTAACCAGTTGACATCCGCGGTGTTAAACCCCCTTCCCATCCAGGCCATTTTTCAGTATTCAGCGCTGCGGTATTTTGACTGACATTTATTCCGTCATGCAGCGCTGTACTGAAATTAATTTTATACCCTTTTTTGGGGACAGATAGAGCTTTCTTTTGGTGGTATTTATTCACCACTGGGGGTTTTATTTTTTAATATATTAAGGAAATACTCTGGCTTGCGCGGCGATACCTAACATGTATAGCACGTTTGTCGTTTTCATGCATTGGCGCACACGACGTGTGTTTACGTGGCGACGCGCGTGCTTGTGGGGACGGGGGACTTTAAATTTTTTTTAAACTATTTTTAGATTTTTAAAATTTCCTTCATATTTTTTTTATACTTTACTTTGATTGCTATCACATAGGGGGGCTTGCAAGCCCCCCATGTGATAGCAGATGGTGGTGACAGGTACTCTTTAAGGTAATGCTGGGGGTCCAAAAGACCCCCAGTGTCACCTTTACACTGGAAATAAGCTATTGAAGTGCAGATCGCAGGAGCCCAGAACTGACAGCCCAGGGACCGGAAGGGATGCAATCTGCATCGCTCCCGGTCCCATAGTATGGGGAGGGGATCGACGAACAGAGGATCGTCCATTTCCTCCCCAGCTTCCCGCTGACACCAGAGAAGCCGGTCCCGTAGGAGTGGCAACGGAGCCCGGGAAGCACGGCGGGGGTGTCGGGCGTGGGGGGGACCCCTTCACCGGGCTGTAAAAGCGATCTGGCGACAGCTGAGTCGCCGGAATCGCTTCTATTGTAAAGCCGACAGTCAACTTTACAAGTTTAAACAGAGTCTGTTTAAACAACCCGGATGCTGGTGACACTGTACGTGGTCAGTCGTGAAGGGGTTAAAGAACTCCGGGCAAAACTTTTATTAAACCCGCAGTGGGGCTACCCCCCGCACTGCAAGGGTTAACTGCTCGTTTTTGTTTAGATACTAAAAAACGTTTTACTCACCCAATCCTCTGAAGCCTGTCTCCTTGGAATGTTTCTCGGAGTCCTCAGGTCTATACACGATTTACGGGACCGATGCAGCAGAGTGAGAGAGAGGCTGGCAGGAGCGGTCTAAGAACAAGGCGTCTCCACTGGTCAGGGGAGTATAACTTTCTTTTGGTACCTAGTCAAAAACAAGCAGTTAATCCTTGCAGTGCGGGGGTAGCCCCACTACAATGGTTGATAAAAGTTTTGCCGGAGTTCTTTTTTCATCTCAGACTCCATTGCTCTTCATAGGAGCATGCTGTAGAAGAAAAAACTGTAGAACCAGCACACGATGATCTTCCAAAGAAATTCAAACTTTATTCCACATGCATCTGTACAAAGAACAACCGCTGATGCATTTCTGCCTTACTTGGCCTTACTGGTGAGCTGTGACTAAGGCAAAAACGCGTCAGCGGCTGTTCTTTGTACAGATGCACGTGGTATAAAGTTTGAATTTCTTTGAAAGATCATCGTGTGCTGGTTCTACAGTTTTGAGCCTATTTCTCCAGAAGAGAGTCATCCGTGCACTGAGTGTGCATTGCGGGGCGCATTATATTTACACATACATACATACATACATACATACATATATTAGACATGCGCGCCGGCAAAAAAATTGTTTTGGATCTTTCGTTTTTCGGCATTCGGGTCCGAAAGTCAGTTCGATTCGGGATTGGGCATTAGATGAATCTGAAATTTTCATTAATTTCGGATGCTTTAGATATTTATTAATTTTTTTTTGTTGCAGCAAAGTGACATTAGAAAAAAAAATGTACATTTTCTTTTTAACTTTTGACAGTCCACAGAAACAATTTATACCAGTCCCTTTAGGTCTGGTAGGTATTTTAGGGGTGACCCCAATGGCAAAAACACCTGAAACAAAATGTGTGGGTTTCCCCCTAAAATTCCTACCAGGCCCTTGATTGGAGCAGCCGCCTGCAGAACAGGAAAGGGGGATGACGAGCGTGCGCCGCCCCCTCCTGTACCATATCAGGCCACATGCCCTTGACATATGTAGGGTGCTTTGTCAGGAGGGGACCCCCTGGAAAAGCACCTTGTCCCTATGTCGATGGGGACAAGCCCTCCCAGTTCTTGCAGTGGTAGTAGTAGTGGCAGTAGTAAACCCTCCCAAGCACTAGTGTTACTATGTGGCCTGCAGCCAGCTCACAAGTCATGTACGCAGTCACAGACCGCGTACGTGACTTGTGGGAGCAGCTACACGGTCTGCATCTCTATCGGGTACAGACCTTACCAATCAATCACCATGGATCGATTTGCCTCCTCCCTGCAAAAAGGTAAGCAGGAGAGGGGGCTCTGTATTTTATTTTACATGCAGGAGTGCGGGGGCTTACGGGGAACGGACACTGGGAATTATTTCATATATATGTGTGTGTTGGAGATGGCATTGTATTGTTATGTGTGGGTAGGTTTTTTTTTTATGTGTATGGGTGTATGGGGGGAGTGGTGTGTTATTTTATATGTACAGGGGTAGTATTTTTTATGTGTATGGCGGGGGAGTAGAAGTGTATTAGGCTCCATTCACATCTCTATCTTTACGTGCGATTAGGGATTCCTGCATCAGGAACTTGCATTCTCATGCAGTAGGAATCCCTAATCTGGCGTTTAAAAACGGCAGCTGTCACCCATTCAAGTTAATGATCAGGTGACAGCAGCTCCATGTAAACGCCTGCACACCGCATGTAAAGATACGTGATATGATAACATTTGGTTAGGAATCAATCACTCTAACTGGACGCATCGATTGTGCATCCAAGGAGAGTGTTTTCTAACCGCATGTAGTAATATCACATATCATTACATGCGGCGTTTACATTCAGCTGCTGTCACCTGATCATTAACTTGAATGGGTGACAGCTGCCGCATGTAAAAGCCAGATTAGGGATTCCTGCTTCAGGAAAACGCAAGTTCCTGACGCAGGAATCCCTAATCGCACCTAAACCTACAGATATGAATGGGGCCTTATCGTGAGTGGCCCCCGAGTGAATTGAGTTTGAGACCCCCTGCTTTAAGTGATGTTAAAATCACTGTTCCTTTAAAAACTAAGGGCAGTACGTGGATCCCTGTACACTTTTTATGGCCAATAACTTGCATATAAGCCCTCTTAAAGGGGACAATCGTTTTTGAAAGTTCTACCCACATTGCCTTCCATTGAGTTCGAGTTCGAATTCAAACTTTTTGCACGTTCTAAAGTTCGGGCGTGTTCGGCCAATCACTAATGGGCACCACTAAACTGGAGATTTTTAAGCAACTCTAAGGGTGCCCACACACCTTACGATTATCGTACGATAATCGCGGGAAATCCCGCGATCGTACGATGTTCGTAAGGTGTGTGGAAGCCGTGCGACCTCTACTACTGTAAGGTCGCACGACTTTAAACTTACGGACATGTTTGAAAACCCGCCGAGCATCGTACGATGTTCGGCGGGTTTGTGGCATGTCCGTACGATAACAGCCGCACGGGCCGTGTGCGCAAGCGCACACTGCCCGTTCGGCATTGCGGTCATCGGAAGCCCGCCCCTCAGGGGGCGTGGCTTGCGATCATCGCAAGTACGATCTGCCTATGCAACATAGGCAGATCGTATGTTTTTTTAAGTACCTTACAACCATCGCAAGACAGAAGTCTTGCGATGGTTGTAAGGTGTGTGCACAGCCTAAGAGAGATGTCACTACTCCAAGCCTGCACAAAAATCCCTCACCTCTGGAAATTTGAGTGCCGACCAAAGAAAGCCCTACCCCGCTCTATGAATTCAGCAGGATGTCGCACACCACTGAGGTCAGATCATATTCAACTTTATTGAACCTGGACATAGCGCACTGCAACCCTGCCTAAGATGGCCCCTCTGTAGGTTCAATAAAGCTGGATGTGATCTAACGTCATCGGTGTGCAACTTCATGATTTACTGCTGAACTCTAAGCTTTTAAACACTATACCAAGGTTTGCAGCTCCTTTTATTTTGCAAAATGCTGGAACTGGTACAACATAGTTGCCCTAATGCCATTTCATTGTAAGGATTAATTATATTTCTGGCTTGTGACAGAGGCGTAGAAAGGTCATGAGGTGCCCTGGGGCAAGTCTTTCATTAGTTTAAATTTATACTCGCAATACTGTCTTCTCACAGCAGGGGCTTCTTTCCTGCCACAGCAGAGTGAAGGGCTTCTTCTTCTCCTGTCACAGACAGGCCAAACAAAGTCACACACTCTAATATTTTGTTGGACCGCCTTTAGCTTTGATCACGGCACACATTCGCTGTGGCATCATTTCCATAAGCTTATGCAATGTCACAACATTTATTTCTGTCCATAACCTGGTCATTCCGTATATTCTGGTAGACAACTGACCTAATTTTCTGGGGACATGACATATGAACATATGCATCACTGCAGTAAATATCCAATCGAAGGTTCTTACCTATTTGCTTAGCTAAATCCAGATGGGGCCAGGCAGTGTATATGTGTTTCTACCTGATTGACAAACTCTGTACTGCAGGATGTTGGAGCATAGTTATAAAATCAGGTTACCTAAATGCACTGAAGGGTGATGGGATATGCAGGGCTTTTATGAAATATGGAAATTCTGGGTTGAACCTCTGATAAGAAGTAGTAAAAATTTTCACCAGCAAACCACAAATATTGAAAGCAAAAAGTCCGTTAATGACAGATTGCCATTCAGTACAAGCACTTTGGGGGGTCTTAGAAATGCCCCTTCATTCAGTACAAGCGCTTTGGGGGGTCTCAGAAGTATCCCTTCATTCAGTACAAGCGCTTTCGGGGTCTCAGTCAGAAGTACCCCTTCATCAGGTTTAAATTGCAGAGGGGGGGTTCAGCTTTCTGAGGCAGTGTCTATAAACTGTTCTACAGAACACTGAGTCCATCTCTCTGCAGAAAACACACAGGCAGTCAGAACATCAGCGCTTTTTTTCCAAAATGTTTGGTCTTTTTTCCTTGATATAGTAAAAAATACAAAACTATGCTTATTAACCCTTTGGCTGCCAATGACAAATGCCATACATTGATGGCAACGGGCTCCTGTAAACGGACTCCTTTACAGGGCTGAGTGAAATGGTGTCAGTGCTTTGAGGACGTACATCCTATTAGCATCTTCAATAAGTAAGTTTACAAACTTCTAGATGGATCTGGTTACTAGGAGTGGGTGCATTGAGGAAGTACATCCTAAGGACATCTTCAATAAGTAGGTTTACAAACTTCTAGATGGATCTGGTTATTAGGAGTGGGTGCATTGAGGAAGTACATCCTATGGACATCTTCAATAAGTAGGTTTACAAACTTCTAGATGGATATAGGTATTAGGAGTGAGATAGAACTTATGGAAATCCATTATAGAAATACAAATGTATTTTTGTAGTTTTTCAGCATAGATACCATAATATATAAACTCTGATGAACAAATTTGGATTTTCTAGGTATATTTCTGACATAAAAGAAATAACTGAAACGCGAATGATTGTTTGTTGTGTTTTCAAGAACAATAATTTTCCTGTACTCGGGAACTGCATGGTGCGATATCACTCCAAGCTTAGAGGAATAGTCTGCTACAAGCTCTTAATCTGTGCTTGGTGGCTGGCACTGAAGTGTTAAGATGTTCCAGTTTTTTCCCTTTCATGTTTTTCCCTTCTCTGCTTCAAGGGGAAATCTTTGCCTAATAAGTTAAGATCTCACAGCATGCGCTCAGACTGTTGTGAATAGGAATGGCAAAGCCTGGAGGAGCAATGGAAAATGCTACATGACAGGTGACACTTTGTATATCAAAAACATTTTGGTTTTCTCAGAAATGCGCAATGCTAAATTATACTTGTATTATTGGGGGATAAATGTGCATTGTACAAAGACAGACAGGAGTCAATAATCAGTGGGCCAAGCACAAAGACTGAATATTTTAAAACTGTGTCTAAACCCGTGGGATGAAATGATGAAGAAAAACTTAGCGGGCTATGATTCTATTGGATACAAAAAGTTGAACCACCAAAGAATTATGAGCACCACACCCCTAATAGTTATGTAAACAAAAGAAAAAAATGCCATGGGGCTTTTTGTGGCTATGATTCTAAACTGCTAAAATGACATAAAGCATATACATGGTACTAACTGAAATATGCACATACTGTGGAAACCAGGAAAAACTAACAGTCACAAGGCCCAATGGGAATATATTTGCTCCTCGCAAATCTCAGGCAGAAACCTTTAATTATTCAGTTTAATCCCTGAGGTGCTAATTGTTTAATAAAAGTTAAAAGTAATCTGAGGTTTGTTAAAGGTTATCTCAACAACCTAAAACAAAAATGCAATATATTGAAGCTTATTACTACTAAGATGTGGCGGCTGCACTAGTTTTCTTTTTCTGGGCTGAGGGGACCGAGAAGTGGTGGAAGAGTGGTGCAGGGGTGAGCAATGGTGGAAGAGAGGTTCAGGGGTGAGCAGTGATGGAAGAGAGGTGCAGAGGTGACAAGTGGTGGAATATAGGTGCAGGTGTTTGAAGATGTGAAAAATATTTGCAGGGGTTTGAAGTGGTGGAAGAGGAATTCAGGCCTGAGAAGTGGTGGAAGAGGATTGCAGAACTGAGAAGTGGTGGAAGAGGAGTGCAGGACTGAGAAGTGGTGGAAGATGGGTGCAGGAGTGAGAAGTGGGGGAAGACGGCTGCAGGGGTGAGAAGTGGGGGAAGAGGAATGCGGGAATGAGAAGTGGTAGAAGATGGGGACAGGGGTGAGAAGTGGTGGAAGAGAGGTACAGGGGTGAGAAGTGGTTGAAGAGGAATGCAGGAGTGAGAAGTGGTGGAAGAGTGGTGCAGGACTAAGAAGTGGTGGAAGATGGGTGCAGGGGTTTTTAAGTCATGGAAAATATTTGCAGGCCTGAGAATTGATGGAAGAGGTGTGCAGGGGTGAGAAGTGGTGGAAGAGGGGTGCAGGGGTTTAAAGTGGTGAGAAAGGGATATAAGGGTGAGAAGTGGTGGAAGAGGGGTGCAGGGGTTTAAAGTGGTGAGAAAGGGATATAAGGGTGAGAAGTGGTGGAAGAGGGGTGCAGGGGTTTAAAGTGGTGAGAAAGGGATATAAGGGTGAGAAGTGGTGGAAGAGGGGTGCAGGGGTTTAAAGTGGTGAGAAAGGGATATAAGGGTGAGAAGTGGTGGAAGAGGGGTGCAGGGGTTTAAAGTGGTGAGAAAGGGATATAAGGGTGAGAAGTGGTGGAAGAGGGGTGCAGGGGTTTAAAGTGGTGAGAAAGGGATATAAGGGTGAGAAGTGGTGGAAGAGGGGTGCAGGGGTTTAAAGTGGTGAGAAAGGGATATAAGGGTGAGAAGTGGTGGAAGAGGGGTGCAGGGGTTTAAAGTGGTGAGAAAGGGATATAAGGGTGAGAAGTGGTGGAAGAGGGGTGCAGGGGTTTAAAGTGGTGAGAAAGGGATATAAGGGTGAGAAGTGGTGGAAGAGGGGTGCAGGGGTTTAAAGTGGTGAGAAAGGGATATAAGGGTGAGAAGTGGTGGAAGAGGGGTGCAGGGGTTTAAAGTGGTGAGAAAGGGATATAAGGGTGAGAAGTGGTGGAAGAGGGGTGCAGGGGTTTAAAGTGGTGAGAAAGGGATATAAGGGTGAGAAGTGGTGGAAGAGGGGTGCAGGGGTTTAAAGTGGTGAGAAAGGGATATAAGGGTGAGAAGTGGTGGAAGAGGGGTGCAGGGGTTTAAAGTGGTGAGAAAGGGATATAAGGGTGAGAAGTAATGGAAGAGGGGTGCAGGGGTGAGAAGTGGTGGAAGAGTGGTGCAGGACTAAGAAGTGGTGGAAGATGGGTGCAGGGGTTTTTAAGTCATGGAAAAGATGAGTGCAGGACTGAGAAGTGGTGGAAGAGGAGTGCTGGACTGAGAAGTGGTGGAAGAGGAGTGCAGGACTGAGAAGTGGTGGAAGATGGGTGCAGGAGTGAGAAGTGGGGGAAGACGGCTGCAGGGGTGAGAAGTGGGGGAAGAGGAATGCGGGAATGAGAAGTGGTAGAAGATGGGGACAGGGGTGAGAAGTGATGGAAGAGAGGTACAGGGGTGAGAAGTGGTGGAAGAGGTGTGCAGGGGTTTAAAGTGGTGAGAAAGGGATATAAGGGTGAGAAGTGGTGGAAGAGGGGTGCATGGGTGAGAAATGGTGGAAGAGGGGTGCATGGGTGAGAAATGGTGGAAGAGGGGTGCATGGGTGAGAAATGGTGGGTGAGAAATGGTGGAAGAGGGGTGCAAGGATGGGAAGTGGCAGGAGAGTAGTGCAGGGGTGAGAAGTGGTTGACGAGGAATGCAGGAATGAGAAATGGTGGAAGATGGGTGCAGGAGTGAGAAGTGGTGGAAGAGGAATGCGGGAATGAGAAGTGGTAGAAGGTGGGGACAGGGGGGAGAAGTGGTGGAAGAGAGGTACAGGGGTGAGAAGTGGTGGAAGAGAGGTACAGGGGTGAGAAGTGGTGGAAGAGAGGTACAGGGGTGAGAAGTGGTGGAAGAGAGGTACAGGGGTGAGAAGTGGTGGAAGAGAGGTACAGGGGTGAGAAGTGGTGGAAGAGAGGTACAGGGGTGAGAAGTGGTGGAAGAGAGGTACAGGGGTGAGAAGTGGTGGAAGAGAGGTACAGGGGTGAGAAGTGGTGGAAGAGAGGTACAGGGGTGAGAAGTGGTGGAAGAGAGGTACAGGGGTGAGAAGTGGTGGAAGAGAGGTACAGGGGTGAGAAGTGGTGGAAGAGAGGTACAGGGGTGAGAAGTGGTGGAAGAGAGGTACAGGGGTGAGAAGTGGTGGAAGAGAGGTACAGGGGTGAGAAGTGGTGGAAGAGAGGTACAGGGGTGAGAAGTGGTGGAAGAGAGGTACAGGGGTGAGAAGTGGTGGAAGAGGAATGCAGGAATGAGAAATGGTGGAAGATGGGTGCAGGGGTTTTTAAGTCATGGAAAAGATTTGCAGGACTGAGAAGTGGTGGAAGATGGGTGCAGGGGTAAGAAGTGGTGGAAGAGGAATGCAGGAATGAGAAGTGGTGGAAGAGGGGTACAGGGGTGAGAAGTGGTGGAGGAGGAATGCAGGAATGAGAAGTGGTGGAAGAGAAATGCAGGAATGAGAAGTGGTGGAAGAGAGGTACAGGGGTGAGAAGTGGTGGAGGAGGAATGAGAACTGGTGGAAGATGGGTGCAGGAATTTTTAAGTCATGGAAAATATTTGCAGGACTGAGAAGTGGTGGAAGAGGGGTGCAGGGGTTAGAATTGGTGGAAGAGGAGTGCAGGACTAAGAAGTGGAGGAAGAGTGGTGCAGGTATGAGAAGTGGTGATATAGGGGTGCAGGGGTTAGCAGTATTGGATAAGGGGTGCAGTGGTGAAAGAGGGGTGCAGGGCTGAGAAGATTGCAGATGTAATGATCTGACTCCTGCAGACTTTTCCTCCGAGATACAGACATTTAGTAACATTGACAGGAGGAAGTGCCAATGAACTACAAGTGCAGTGGCGTCACCGTACTTATATTCCATGTAGAATTACAAGTCCCTGTAGCTGATGGGAGCTGCAGTTTCTCCATTCACAGAACCTGCTGGGAGATGAAGTGTGAGTGGGGCTGTGATGTGACCGTATTCCATGTTACATCCTAAATATGGATGTAACATAAAATATGGTCAGGAATGTAAACTCCGCCTCTAAACAGAAATCCCAGTAAAAGAGTTGGCTTTCATTGTAAGCATGTTTGTGGAAGGCATCAGAGATGCTTCTCATTTCTTGGTGTGGGTTCCTGTTGTCTGCATGTCCTCAGTTCTCTTTTTCTAATGCCTTATACAATAAGTCTGTTAGTCTTCCGCTCCCATACTCTATCCCCTAGGGTTCATTTCCTGCCTAGGCTGTCTTCTCTCTAGGCACTGTTAGAACATTATTTCAGATCCAACCTGCCAAACTCTGTGGAAACATACAACCTCCCATAGTGGGAACACTGGAGGTTGGCTCCCTATATGCAGGTTTGTGCATACAGTGCCCAATTGGTGCCAACTGTTGTATACCAGGGAGGTACTGCACACACTTAGGAACAGAGCAATGTGCAGGTCAAACAGTAATAAGGTATAAATCCATGGTCTTTACCTGGTATGCCTTTTCTCTAATCCTATTTGCATCTGGGATACATTGCATACAACTGCTAAAAACTAGAACATGTTTCTGATGATGGCAACAACAGTCTTTATGGAATCAGTGATGAGTGTAGCCGAGCTCTCCTTTACTAATTAGCTGTTTTATGAGAACGGTTTAATTGTTACAATGTGGTCCATCTTGATAAAGCCCAGCACTGACATCCTTATACATACAAATGACTCCTGAGGCAGAGCGCTAATTTAACAAGTAGAGACTGTCAGCGGCTGGAGATATTAAAGCATCCATAAAAGAGAATTAATAGTGTACATTGTAACTCTTGACGCAGAACACGGAATCCTCAGCCAGAAGCAGAAATAATTAGTCGTGGATACATACGGTATATGCCAACCATCTCCTTTACAAACATCAAAGATCAATCACAATGGCTCAGAGGCAAAGAAAACCTGTACTGAGAGAATGTGGGCAGGAAATGACATTTCTAGGGCTGTTACTATACACAAGTAAGAGACAGAATACCACTGGTTGCCATGGTTACAATCAAGTGGCATTTTATATATTTTTGGCAGTTGAAAAAATCATAGCAGCTGCAGATTGCAGTGGATAGGGAATTCCTAATAACATTGGACTGGCCAGCTATTATACAGAATATGTCATATCAATGTGGTGCTGGAAGGTGTCCTTCTTTCTCATCTCAGAATATAAAGAAGTATGGAAGACTCAGCGGCAGCCATCTTGCTTGACATATGAGTGGGCACATGGCAGGTATCAAGGGGGAAGGGGGGTTGTTACCGTGGGACAGCAAGCTGCCCTGTGCTCACCCGAAACACATTGAAAATGCATTAAAACACATAAGAATGCACCATACATACATTTTCATGGCCCATTAATACTAGATCTGGTGACTGGTGTGCAGGGCACATAGAATACAATTGTTTTCTATGTGCCGGGTCCACACCACAACACAGGTGGAAGACATAACGCACAGCAGCACAATACACTGCACAGCTGTGTGGGGACCTGAATGGAGGGTACAGTTTTTACACTCCGAATAAAGTAATTCAAAAATGTAAACAGTGGCACTTTGAGAGGTTCTGTGACTCCAAAGAAAAGGTTGCACATACCCTATCAGTCTTATATGGTCTCCTCAGAGAGAGGCTTTGCTCAGTGTCTACGTTTTATCTATGCTTGCTTGGGAGAGGGATCTGGGTCATGTTCTGCCAGGGAAGGACTGAGAGGTGTTTACGTGTACACATTCTGCCTCTATTTCTACTCACCTTCAAGAAAAGAACGATAAAGTTCTCTCACGGTGATATAGATGTCCAGATGTCAGACATCCCAACTCTCCCGGATGCTCCGGGAGTCTCCCGCTATTAGATAGCGGCTCCAGGCCGCCCGGGAGATAAACACTTTCGCGATTACATCCT
>NW_017306506.1:256586-309151 GCF_000935625.1 Nanorana parkeri | reverse complement strand
GGGGGGGGGGGGGGGGGGGGGGGGGGGGAGAGGGCACCTCCCTGAAATGAGAGGGACACCTCCCTGAAATTGCTTCTTTCAGGTCATACCCATACTCCTTTGACAGATACTGGAGTTGGTCACGGGAGGTGTGTACATACCTTCACATTTGGTGGAGCTGTGATGGAATATGACCCTTTTGGTTGAAAGTTGAGGAGCTCTATTGTGCTGTCCAATCCATGTCTCCAATACTTTCACCTAAAATTGCTTTTGTCCCTCCTCCAGGGTTCTTATCCTATGTTTTTATCTAATTGCTGCACGAGTCTCTGTTACCAGGTGTTGGAAATCTCCAGAGACCCCCTCCTTTGCAACATGGGTGGCTGTTATGAATGGAGGGCCTTTAAGCTGAAGTCAAAAGATGGATGGAACTTCATGGGAAAGTCTGGTCCAGTTGGGTGATATTTAGCTTCTTGGATAATTATAGGCACATGCTAATCTAAGGTTCCAACCTTTCCCTCTTTGAGTGATTTCCCTAACTGTGTCCCTTCTCTGTGATCTGTCTTTTCTTGGACTACTCTTGTCTTTCTTCTCTTCAACATTCATTCTCCTTCTCTCCCTCTATGCTTTCTCTGTTTTCTTCTTCTTTGGTCTTTGATCACTTTTTTCTCTTCTTTTTCTCACTTTTCTTATTTGACCCTGGGGCTAGCTTTTCTTTTGGTTTCTTAATTGTAACACTTCACAGTCTCCAAGCAGTTTATTATTACCCAGAATGCACATTACTATAGAAGCTAGAGTCTATGTATACTTTTATTCAGGTTTTCTATGCCTTTTATATACTTGCTACTTATGCTTGTGCACCAATTTTTCAAATTGTAATCTGATTACACTGTGTCCATTGCTCTAGTCCCTTTGTTCTGGAAACTTTTAATAGAATTTTGTTTGCCAAAAATCTATGCTAGTGTGAACAGGTCCTCATAGGCTTGTATTGAACGCAAAACACATAAAAATGCATTAAAAAATGGACATGCCTCATTTTTACAAACGCAGCACAACGTAGCGCACAGATGTGAGCAGGCCAATTGGTTTACATATGTTTTGATTACACATGCATTGATCTACGATGCGACGCACATGTGAAAACACCAAGGCATGAAGCAGGCCTGATGGATTTCAATATTAACAACAAACATAGTGAAATGAAAGGAGAAGCAATTTCCTTGTAGGTTTGTGTTTGCAGTTTATTAGTAAACATTTTGGTTGCTTCATTTTCCCATTGCATGATATGAACCCCCAAAAATCTCTGGTTATATAGACCACTCTATTACAAAATCAGCTAGAGAACGTCCCTATACAGTGTTACTACAAAATAAAGTACTGCTTTAGTCATCTTCACCAACAATGCTATTTTAGTATCTACATAGTGTTAGCTCATTTACATACGCTTTAAATACTTTTATTAACAAAGGCACCGTACTGGGTAGTGGGAAGGGAGTCTCAGACATCAGTAAATACCTGTTAGAGGTTATAACTTTTTCCAAAACATAAAAAAAACACAATTTGTGTCTTGGGGTGTCACTTTAAAAACCTACTTTTCTATAGGAACAAAATGTATTTCCACTTTTGCAGCCAATTGTGATAACACCTATTTTATATTTGTTACGTCTCCCATTCACAGAGCATAATTTACAAATCATCTAAAAACTGCTCTTTACATTTTATTTGTTCTTTCCTGAAATAATTTTCTTTATCTAAACTGAATTTTCCTCTTGAATGCAAGGTGGTGAGTGTCAATCTTGACCCTAATTAACTCTGTCTGTACTCTGCTGGCAGATCTCATTATCTCAGATCTCAAAACCTGCTCAAACCTGAGTTGCGCTGAACATAGAAGGAGCTCCTCCAAACCCAAAAGAAAAGCTCCTTCTGCTGCCACCCAATCAGCTGAGACTGCAAAGAGGTGGGATGCAGTGAAGTCATTGATCTTATATGCAGGGCCGGTGCTAGGATTCTTGCCTAGGCAGGCAAAGTTGCAATTTTGCGCACCCCCCCCTCCCCGACCCCCTGTAGCGCTGGGCCTGCTATCTATCAGCATGTTTTTTTTCTTCACTTACCTTCGGTGCGGGAGAGCAGCAGCGAGTCAGCGCTGGTTCTTATATTGCTACATGGTCATATAAGGTAAATAACATCGGCACAAGCATCCTGCCCCTTCATGTTCAGTTGCAAGGTGGGGAATGCCTCAACCCACAGCTGATTGGGCTGGAGGCCCATGTGGCTCGCATGTTCCATGTTCAGACCGGCTCTGGTCCAAACCTGAGCGCATCCCTAATTATCAAAACTAGTAAACTAGTTTTGAACAGTGTCACGCCTAACAAAGAGTTAAAGATCTAAAAGCATTGTATGATAATGAGGGGAAGCTCAGTCTGTCCCTGGTCTTTCTATAAGGACAGACAGAGTTTCCTGTCCCTTCAAAATTGTACCAAGATGCTCCAAAGGCCACTAAACAGACACATCTAAAAAGGTAAGAAACATTTTTCGGTATGCTGTGTGAATAGGACCACACAACAAACTTATAGTGGGGCTTTTCTCAAAAATGTCTGCAAAAGTTGAACTACACTTTAAAATGTCTTCATTCTGATTGGTTGTTGTGGTTTGTGGTCTCCTGTGTGCTTTACTGTATAAGCCTGTTAGACCGCCCTCAGATTGGTGGTCCGACCAGGTCCGCCTGCCCGTTTTTCAGGTGGATCTTATTGCAAGTTCAATGTTAGTCAATGGGCAGCCGCATCTAAACAGGTCTACTTCCGTTTACATCGGATTATCCCTGACTCCATCCAGGTCCAGAAAACAAAATGGAACATGTCTACTTACATCCAACACCCCATAGACCTAACACTGGTCCGGTAAGTTCAGCTTTTTCCTCCATCGCAAGATAGAGGGAAAAAATTGGATGGATATGGATGTCACAAGGGTGACGTCTGTTCCGTACTGCTCCGATAAGCAGCAGAACAGTACATAGACATCCGTACTGGCAGTGCCTGTTTAAAAGAGGGGCCTAAGCTGTGCAATGAGCGGTCTGTACATCATATAATTTCTGATCTATACTTCACACTGCCACCTATACACCAAAATTCTGTGCAGAAAATAGAACTCTTCAATGTGTGAACTCTTCCCGTGTCTACACTAAGTGGCCAGTTTATTATGACCACCTGACCTTTGTAGACAAATTAGCTATAATTAGGCGCTGAAGTTGGTAGAGGGCCAGACCATTATAAATAGGGAAGCAGGTTGTTTACTATGACAGTAGAAGTGATTTGTATCTGAAGATATGGGTAAACAACGTGATTTAACAGCCTTTGAACGTGGGATGATTGTTGGTGCTCGGAGCCATGGAGCGAGTATCAGCAAAACAGCAGAATTCGTTAAATGTTCAAGAGGGGCTCATTGTTAAAGTGTTTAAAGACTGGACTGTCAGCCGAAAATCTGGGTCTGAACGTGCGAATTGTGGCCGTCAGCGACTAGTCAATGTTAGGGCAGAACGGAGAGTGCAGTGTCAGATTCCTCGCATCACCTTTCAACATCTTTGTGGAGTCATGAGGCGGCCCAATGAAGTACTGTTGGGGTGGTCATAATAATCTGGCCACTCAGTGCATGTTTTACAGGTAAGAGCAAACAAAATAATGTTTTCTTTTCATACGGTATATAAAAGGAGCTTTTCATTCCTGGGACTATCTGCAATGTATTCAGGAAAGTGATCCAGTTTGATGGTACTATGACCAGACACGTCTCAGATTAGATATAAAATTCTTCCTCCTCTGTGCCTGCAGTCTCTGCCCCGTGCTTGATGATCTCCATGGCATTTTGGCAATGGCTGCCATTGTCCTTCTTGAATTCTGTCAGGGAAGTAGAGCTGGAGATACTGGGGAACACCGAAGATATCAAAGAACAGGAAGACCTTTCAGAAACAGAATTAAAAGATTCATATGAAAGCTCACAGAGCTTATGTCTTGCCTCTGGCCCACCTTCTCCAGGCAGAGAAGGTTCCAGGTCGCTGGATAGGCCATCCAGAGGTGAGTAGGCCGACAAAACAGACAGGTCTGAGCTGGAGAGCTTCATTCCTGTGTCTACGTCAGTCTCTTGAGCCCCCTCCAGGTCGTCAATGTTGATCCGCGGGCTGCTTCGCCACGCCGGCATCTGATACATTTGGGGTTCGTTTCTGTAAAACTGAGGGGGTTCGCTGAAGGGAAAGGATTCACATGAGGGGAATGAGCTCAGCGTTGGCAAACACACCAGTGACTTGCTGCGCTGGAACCATTGCGCCGTGCTGCTGCTAGGCTTAGGACAAGGCGGCCCCACATGGGTTTTAGAGAAGTCTTGGTTCAAGCCATTGAGGCCTGGAACACGACCGTTGCTTAGGTGGGCCTTGGACATCTCAGATTTCTGTTTTTGACAGGAAGGAATCACGTTGAATGGTGTCCCGTTGACATTTCTAGACAAGTAGCTTTGATGTTTCCACACAGATTTCCTGGTTAAACGGTGAACCTGCTACAAGAGGAGATAGAATGGGCTGTAAATTTGGTCATAAAGTACAAATTCAATCAAGTTCATTATAATCAAGCAACTTCATTAACAGATATGTAATAGGTTATGGTAAATGAAAGGCTGAATAACTGTAAGTCTTCTCTCAGAAGCCCGAGCTGTAAGGTTTACCCACGGCCATCCCTATAATGAGGCAGCTTGAGGAGGTTCTCTCAGGCCAGATTTCATTGGGTCACAATGGGGGGGATTGGCGGGCATTGGCAGGGTATGCCTGCCGCCCTCCTTCCGGCCAGAGTATCCCAAGTGGCTAAGAGCTCCTAGCAACCTGGGACGCTCTGGCTGGTGTCCTGCCCAGCTCCTGGCAACCAGTGACATCAGTGAGCTCGCCAGAACACCATGCACCACGAGACCTCCTCCAACCTCAGAATGCCCGTCCCGAATCCACCGCCCCAGAACGTGCATCAGGAGCAACAACCACCACCCTCCCCAGATGGCAAGACATCTAGATCAGTGGTTCTCAACCTGTGTAACCTCAAGACCCACATTTGTCCTTGGTCATTAAGTCATGACCCAAGTCACACTGCAATAGAAAGCACAGCATTGCAGTACCAGGTGTCCGGGTGCCGGTGATTGGACTGCGGGTGGGAAGTGCGTTTGGGGTGTCATTCAAATTAATGGCAACGCGCCTTCCACCAGAAAGCGCACTAGGTGCGATTGCATGGTACAGTGCATTAATCGCATGGGACTGTATACTAGTGTGAACGGACCCTCAAAAACACTGACAGACACACACAACCACAGACATTCTCACACACACATATAGTCACTCCAAAAAATGTATAATTTTTTAAAGATCCACCCAGTCTCCCTACCTTATGAGAACTGGAGTGGAACATCAGCCTGGGGTCCAGTGTGGGCTGCTGTGCATTGACAGAGCTCTATCCATATGTGCATGGCTTGTACAGCTCTCTTGCGTGCCTTGTAGAGGTGCTAGCAGCCAGAATGTGATGTCCGTCTAGTCCAGGCACCTCTACAGGGCACACGAAGGAGGTGTAAGCAATGCACGTAATTATGGAGCTCCCTCAAGGCCATACTTCCAACCCACCCCACCTCAAGCTGACAAACAGCGCCGGGCAGCATATTTGGAGTGGTTGCTTGGCATGAGAACTGACGGTGCTGCGCTGGGAGGTCCTACTGCCATGGTGACTGCACGAAATTGCCACCTCTTTATGGGCTTGTGGAAAGGATGAGGATGGCTCTGAAATGACCAAAATATTTCAGATCAGGGTTACTGCATGTCTGTCCAATAGCAGTGACTCAAAAGATATGGAAGCTAAAAGCAGCCAGGCACCTCACACAAGGAGGAACACAGTGGCGGCCCCTGTATTTCTCTATTTTGGACTGACAAATCTCAGCATGTGTTTCAAAGGCAGAGGCCTCAAATTAAGGTTTAACCTACAGAAACAATGGTAGCTTCTCAAATTTTATCATGAGGTTGTGTTATTTATCCACTTTTAGTACTTTATAGATTGATGTAACTGACAAAGATGAAGTGAATAGGCAGAGTTAGGTATATGTAGGCCCAAGAGGATGCATGACATGTGCCCAATATGTACATATAACATGACACCTGCTCCTTCTAGAGGCTGCAGCTAGATACAAATGGTCTCCACCCAAGAATAAAAATATATTATATTGCAGTTTTCTAAGTTCTTAGATATGGTGGCTGCATTAGTTGTTCTTTTTCAGTTTTTCTCACTTTATTTTGACTTGGTGATCCCGCCAGTAACACACTTAGGTTTAAAAAAAAAGTCAATTCACAGAGCCATTCACTCTGTGAAATTACATTTACATTTGTTCTGTGTGAATGGAGGCAAAAATGAATGTTATTAGCAGGGCTCAAAATTTCCACTCGCCAGCTCGCATTTGGCGAGTGGAAATAAAGAGAGGGCGAGTGGAAATTCAGTCAGGCACGCGGTCACGGATCGCGTACCTGACTATGAGAGCAGCAGATTCTTGCCGTCCTGTCCTGGCTCCGTTACTTTCGATCGATCACCGGAGCTCTGACAGTTCTGAGCCCCGTTCGCAAGGATGGATTAGTAAGGTCTGCAGACCTTACTGCAGAGAACGGAGCTCAGAACTGCAGAGCTCTATTAGTATATTTTTCTTCTAGATTAAATGTATAGCATGTAAATACCCCATTATGGCCACTAGATGGAGCTGAGGAGCATAGGTAATACATGCTTGTGTCAACTGCTCCTCCGCTCCATCTAGTGGACATAATGTGGCGTTTTGCTGATATTACATTCTACTAATAACTAATAACATTCAGTTTTGCCTCCATTGGCACAGAACAACATGTACATGCAATTTCACAGGGGAATAGCTCTGCAAATTGTTTATAAATACATCCCTTAGTGCCCTAGGGTGGCAATTCACTGTAATGTAACTTTGAAGGAGCAGGGTTGTCACCTTAGGACTGGAAGTGTACTGGGACTACAAAACATCCTACTTCACTCTTCCTCTCCATAACACAGAGGGATATATTTTGTAGTTCACAGAAGCGAGTGCGCAGGACTAGAGATGAGCCTGGACTTTGTATGAACTCAGCTTGAGCTTGGCCAAGCCTGCTCATAAATGTGACCAACACACACCCAATCCTGAGTAGCAGATGGATTAACTGTCCCCAAGAAATACATCACAAGGGAGTGTGGAATGTTTCCACCATAACTATCACTGCTGATTGGGCAGAGGTGTGTGTGTGTGTATATATATATATAGGGGTAACGATTTTGAGTGTGCTTGGGCAAACTCAGGTGAACTGGGTTCGCACCAAGCCCATACTCATCAATACACAGGGCTTAGGACAGCATTGGATTTTTGGCAGGATCAACAAGTATTTACTTTCCCCTTTCGAACACATATAACAAAATACGTTACTATATAAAATAAAATAGAAAGCAGATACAGTATTTATCCTACTCAGTGGCAGCTAGTGAGAAATAACATTAGGGGGCTGATGTGTAAAAAAAAAAAAGACACAGCGAGGCACATGTGCTCATTTTACCTCTAGCATCTAACCAGACATTCACTTTTTTTTCCAGCCGGCATTCTGTCGAGAACACCGACCCTTTCAGATTTGCCGACCACATGCGCACAGACCGGTATAAACGAGAAAACAGGCATTTACAGTATTTATAAAGTATTTTGTTTTAATCGTTAATTGTGGTGTTAATACTATACCATCCATGTTAGTAAATGATGGTTGGTATTTTAGTCACATTCACAATTAACATTGTAAGCAACTACATTATGTCTCGGTCACAATTAGCGATTGAAGTAAAATACTTTGTAAATAAATGCCTGTTTCCTCGTTAATCCTTGTCTGTGTGCATGAGGTGGGCAAATCCGACATGGTCGGCGTTCTCGCCAGAACACCGGTATCAGAAAAACCTCCATCTGGATCATTTTTGTTTTCTATAACAGACAGTTTTACTAACCCAATAATGTGAGTTGGCAGTGCACAGAATCTCCAGCAGGTGGTGCTATATAGTAATGTCAAAGAATATGCGACAACACAATGAAGTGGCTTTCAGATTTAGCAATGCAGGTTTATAGTCCTATGTGAGGCCACAACTGTATAAACCTGAAGGGCTAAAAAAAAAAACCCCAAAACAAAACATAAAGCAGTACTAGTTAGCTGGTGTCAGCACTGTCCATGCCTTCAACCCTAATAGTTGAGAATGCCCCCTGCCCATATCTGACAATGCCTGACAATTGACCAGCAGCCAAGGTATTGTTGGGTAAGAAATGTGACGCGTCATGTGCTTATAGGTGTTCATATTTTAACCAGAAAGGTGGTATATGCAGAGCCACTCTGAGAATGCTCTGGGTTGTGTTAGACCAGGAATAGGAAGCCTCAGCACTCCAGCAGCTTTGTGGAACTACAAGTCCCATGAGACATTGCAAGACTCTGACAGCCATAGGAATGACTCCCAAAGTCAGAAGCATGAAGGGATTTGTAGTTTCAGCACATCTGAAGGGCAGAGGTTGCCTACCCCTGCATTAGAGTAACACATGCTAGGGAAAAAGGTTAGGCTCTTAGTTAACCACTTCTTCTATTAGATCCATTTATTTTTTCCCGTAATGTACATTTTAGATACCAAATATTATACTTTCTCCTCTACAAAGGTGAGCTCTGTATTAGTCTGGTACTTAGTCACATGATCATTGGCAAGGCATTGGTCATGTGGCCTCTAGTGATGTAGAAAATCTTTGGTAATGGTGTCATAAAGCTGTTAGTTCAGATGCATGGATTGCCCAACTCTGCTCCAATATTATCCCTGTGCAGAGGGAACGGATCATGTGTCCAGGTAGAAGACCATTGAAGGATGCACCTTAGCAAAGGAACAAGTCTCATGTGTTAATAACTGCATGCAAGGTGAATATTTTTACAGATGCGGCTGCATCTTTTTTTTCTTTGACCAAAGGTCTAATTTAAAGCTGAACTGCAGGTATACATCTTTCTATATACTTATATTGGTCCAGCCTGGCCCACCTCTATCAGCCCCCGAGATGCAGAAAAATTCCAACATGCTGCATCTCTCTGCAGTTTCTCCAACTTACCCGCAGGTAGGCTTGAGACATACAAAAATCAAACTTGGTATCCCATGCCACCCTACGGATGTGCCCTACCCAGCCACTACATGGCATTGTGCATAAAGTTTGCATATGACCAATAAGAAACCAAGAATTACCAATAAGAAAATACCACGTACTAATGATGCTGAGGCTGCCAGAACTTACCTCACTTCCTTCAGTAACCTTTCCCTAAGAAAAGCCATAACTCCTATATCAAAAGATAATTATTCTCATTGTTGAGATTGTTGCGGAAGCTTATTTGTAGGGATGCACCCATACTGATACCAGTATCAGTAGAAGTGCCGATACCGAATATTTGGGCAAGTACTCATACCCGCCTCCCGATGCCTGAACTTCCGGTATCAGGAAGCCAGGGGGCAAATCACAACACGCTGCCGGCTTTCTGATTGGCCGGGAAGCCAGCTCCACGCTCCCTCGTCACCAGGGAGCATGGAGCTGGCTTCCTGGACAATCAGAAAGCCGGGGGGCAGGTAATGACTCGCCCCCCGACTCCCTGATTGGTCAGGAAGCTGGCCAATCAGGAAGCCGGGCAGCGAACCATTACCCACCCCCCAGCTTCTTGATTGGCCATAAAGCTGGCTCCATGCTCCCTGGTGACGAGGCAGCATGAAGCTGGCTTCCTGGCTACTCAGGAAGCCGGGCAGCGCGTCACGACTGGGGATTGGATAGAATTATCTCCTTTCGCACATAGATGTAGTACCAAATGAATGTTACTGGAATTATGGGGATGTGATAAATTGTATGGCATATATGCTCCTGACAATAGGAGTGATGATATTGCTTAGTCTAATTGCTATATATATGATTTTACACTATTTGATCAGTGTACAATAAACTTTATACTTTTTTATAACAATGTATCCATGCAGTGATTGTATACCTACATAGTTACATAGTATTTGAGGTTGAATAAAGACATAAGTCCATCAAGTCCAACCTATTGCTGATGTGTGCGTATGCATATACATACAAACACACACACACACACACACATATATACACACACATTATATATATATATACACACGCACACACACTCATACACACACAGGTCCTTGTATCAGTTCATTCTTAAGTGTACCTGTACCCCTGTATGTTATGGGCTTTCAGGAAATCCTCCAAAAGCTTCTATAATTATTCCACATTCTTAGCTGGGATCACTACCTCTGGCAGTGAGTTCCAGACCCTAACTGCTCTAACTGTGAAGAACCCCCCTTTGCCGCTTGTGCTGGAATTTCTTTTCCACTAATTTTGGGTGGTGGCCTCTAGTCTTTGTTACAGAGTTAATTGTAAATAGTTTGTTGCTAATGTTGCTGTCACCATTGAACAATTTGTACATGAAAATCATGTCCCCCCTTAATCTCCTTACTTCCAATGTGAACATGTTTAAGTTTAGTAGTCGTGTCTCATAGCTCTTGTCCTCCATTCCCTAATGAGTTTGGTTGCCCTCCGCTGGACTCTTTCAAGCTCAAGGATGTCCTTTCTGTGGACTGGTGACCAAAACTGGACCGCGTACTCCAGATGAAGCCGAACCAGTGAACTATAAAGTGGCAAAATTATGGACTTGTCTCTGCAATACATTCCCTTCTTAATATAAGACAGTACTCTGCTCGCTTTGTTTACAGCAGCCTGGCACTGCAAGCTATTAATCAATCTGGGGTCTACAATGACCCCCAAATCTTTTTCTATTTCTGACTTCCCTAGCGGCATACCCATGATTGTATAGCCCATTTGCTTATTTTTAATCCCAAAGTGCATTACTTTGCATTTTTCTACATTAAACCTCATCTGCCATATATTAGCCCACTCCCCTATTTTATCCAGGTCCTCCTGTAATGTTAAACTGTCCAGTTCCGTTTCTATTACCCTTCCGATTTTGGTATCATCAGCAAACACAGAAACATTGCTATTCACACCCTCCCCGATGTCGTTAATAAATAGAGTGAACAGCATGGCCTAGCACAGAACCCTGAGGCACACCGCTCATGACACTAGCCCAGTCTGAAAAGCTGCCATTTATAGAAACTCTTTGTACCCGTTCCTGTAGCCACGTACACACCACTTCACCTATGCCCATTGATCTCAGCTTGTATAACAAGCATTTGTGTGGTACCGTATCAAAAGCCGTATCAAAAGCCTTTGAGAAATCCAGATATACTACATCCACCGACCTCCCTCCATCCAAATTTCTACTTACCCCATCATAAAAAAGTTAGCAGGTTAGTCTGGCAGGAATGGTCTTTCCTGAACCAATGCTGATTGTCATTCTGAACATATTCTACCAAATAGTCCTTAATCATTCCCTCTAACACTTTACAAACTACTGATGTAACACTGACTGGTCTGTAGTTCCCCGGTTGGCATCTTGCCCCCTTTTTTGAATATTGGGACTACCGTAGCTCTCCTCCAGTCACTTGGAACTCTACTAGTCATTAAAGAGTCCTTAAAAATGAGGAGTAATGGTTTTGTTATAACCTGGCTTAGTTCTTTAAGTACCTTGGGGTGCGGGTTATCTGGTCCCACTGCTTTATTTGCATTAAGTTTTTCTAGTCTTTGTAGTATCTCAGTTTCTGTCAACCACTGAGGTATATTTTGTGCTGAACTCTGTGTTTTATCATGTACATTAAACCCGTACTTTTCCTGAGTGTATACTGAGGAGAAAAACGTGTTCAGCGCCTCGGCCCTCTCCTTGTCATTTGTGACTATCCTCCCGCTTTCGGCCTTTATTGGGCCTATCTGCTATTTTCTCCCCTTTTTACTGTTTATATATATATATATATATATATACCTCTCTTCAAACCCCTGTTTTCTATTTGTTACAATTATTTATGATTTAAGGGGGAGAGGTTGCATCAGGAGACCACTGAGATAGCGATTCACGGGTGTATTTTTTTAGCGTGTCATGACTCGCCGCCTGGCTTCCTGATTGGTCGAGAAGCCGGCTCCATGCTTCATGATCACCTGGTGACGAGGGAGCATAGAGATGGCTTCCCAGCTATACAGGAAGTGGGGCGGCGAGTCATCACCAGTAAAAACCGATATCAGTGCATCCCTACTTATTTGCATACTGAGGATTTAGATAAAGCTTAGCAGGTGCAAAAAATGATTACTGTAATATAGCGGCAGCTGACCTGACAAACAGCTAAATACTCAGTTGAAAAACATACACAGGTACTATTACCTGCTATAGGATTTGTATTTCTGTCCAGCCAGTCATGATATTTACCAAGCTTTGCCACAAAGCACAGCTAGGTTGGTTACCTGAGCTTTCTCTACTGCAGGCTAGCAACACAGCTATGTGTCCTGTGATTGGACAGCAAAGCAGCAGGAGACTGATGGGCTATTTACTCTGCTCTCTTCTCCTGTCAGTGCTTTCCCAGTCTAAACTCTACTGTAGAGGAGATTGCAAGATGCTGGTACCAAGTCAATCTTAGGTAGGTATCCTTGTAATTATTAAGCCGTACATAGTTATACATAACTGCATGGGTGATTTTTTTTTTTATATCTGCGTTAAGTTCAGCTTTAATGATCTAGTTGTTCAGCTGCCAAATCAGATCTGAGCGGAATCTGTCCTTTATCTGAAATCACAGCGCTGATAATGATAATGAATGCTGGGACTGTTCACCTCAGGGATTACCTGAGATTAGTGTCATTCAGTGCCTGCTGGCTGTCAGTACTCACAGAAGATTATATATCCACACGGCACAGTGCTCAGCAGACACCAGCCTTGGACTGGGCAAGGAGACCGGGGGAGGAGGGATTGTTATACTAGGAATCAAAGTTTAGAAGCTTTTTACCTTTTCCGTCATCTGCAGACATATATTTAGTATATTTAATAGGAGAGATATTAAAGTGATATTAAAGTCAAAACGTTTTTGAGCTTTTCAAATGCTAATGAAACCAGTTACAATGGATGCTGCGCCTTGATGCTGAAAAGTTTTAGTTTTAGTGTCCTGCAGAATCAGCTGGTCCCCTGATATCCTGTTTTAGTGCATCTCCTTTCCCTTGCAGGGTCCTATGGAGCCACCCTTGTGTGTGCCAGTAAGCTGTGTGTGTCTACAAACACATGGACATAACAAGGCAAACCACCAATAAATTCTCACACAGTGGATCACGTTTCAGAGCTTGGTTGAGCAGTGGTTTGCAGGTGGTCAGGAGGCAATAATGCCGCCTCCTGAATTCCTTTTTTTCCCCCCATTTCATCCCAAGGGGAATTTTGCATTGCAATACCGTGCTGCAACCATGTGCCATGAGGTTGGCATGTGGTTGCTGTGCAGTCTCAATGACCATGGAAAATTTGATACAGTATGTTGCATTTGGCAGGCGCCACTTGCCAAAAGCGAAGTACTGTATAAAATTTGCTGTGGCCACGAAGCAAAGCATTGTGGGTGCGGAATGCGTACCGACCCGAGTGGCCATCCAGGTCATGGTATATCTGTAAACATTAAATCAGGGCAACAGGACTTGCTGTATTTTTCTGGAAGATGTTTCGCTGGTCATCCAACTAGCTTTCTCAATTCAGAAATGAAAAAGCCAGAAATAAAATCCAATTGCCTTGATTTTATTTTTTACAGGTAGCCCCTTTACTGCACGTGTAAAGGAGGCTTAATGGAGAAAAACAAGCAGTCAATGTAATATACAACTAATCAGATTGCAATTGACTGAAATCAATACAAAGAGAGAGGTATTCTGAGTGGTGCTACAAGTTAACGTACTTTGCACATTTAGAATGTAAAAGAAAGTTTAAAGAACTCGATCCTAATACATTAATGGAAACTGTAAAAAATGAGCAGCTAGAAGAATGCACGGCCAACTTTTCTTACCGTAAAACAGAGGATATGACTTATGATCACACAAGAAATAATAAGTAGTTTTCCAAACAGTGGGCTGTCAATATATTTAGCACATTGTCGATTTCCTCTGAACCGGGAGGGTAATTTCTCTAGCATCCCTCGCATAAATATAAGAAGATTTGCAATGACTGAACAATTTCCTAAATAATATATTCAGCAGGTGGCTTACTCATATGTGTGCAGTTCAAAAAGCCTGCTTGATAACGTCCAAAGAGCTAACCAAAGACTATGTGCTTGGAAAGTAGACATCACTGACTAATAGCAGGACACAGGACAAGTCCACCCATATACATATTATTACATAAGCTAGCCTAGGAAGCAGCATGGTAGAATATACATTGACGGTCAACTGACTAGGTGATATGGGAAGAACAATGGGAAGCAGAACTTTAGTTAAAATTGTTATTAACCCTTGCAGTGGGGCTACCCCCACCCCGCCTTCTTTTTGGGACTGACCAGCCATTAGGATGAGCGCCCCCTAGCGGTAAAGGTTTGAGTTCCTCCGGACAATACATATGAGCTCAGCAGTGTTGACAGGAGACAAGGTGGAAAGTGCTTTTTATTAAAAGGAAGATGGAAATACTGGTATTGCCACTGCTGACTTGTTGTCATCAAGCAGTGTTGGAAGATATGGATAAGGTCTCTAGAGCAGCCTTTCTCAACAAGGGTGCTCTGGCACCTTGAGGTGCCTTCAGCCTCCCTTAGTGGTGCCTTGAAATGTTTGCACAAAACCCCAGGATCAGAATATTTTAGATATCTACAACTTAGGCACTGGGCTATATCAATGCTTTCAGAAACCCCAGTTATAACGGAATTAACGATCTTTGAAAATATCTGTCTGAAATGCCCTATGGCCCCTAAAATCATATTGACACTATACTCCCAGCTAAACAGGCTATTAAAGCCCGGTGATCATGAATATATACAGAAATGGGAAAAAGAACTGGGAGCTGTTAAACAACTTAAAGAATGGCAACAAATGCGGAAATCATCAGCAACGTGTTCCATTAATATAAACTCTCTGGAAACTGCATTTAAAACCCTAACTAGATGGTACTTAGTTCCTTCCAGGTCGGCTTATTCGAACCCGACACACTCAGATCTTTGTTTTCGAGGATGTGATTCTAGGGGAGATGCGGTCCATATCTGGTGGACATGCTCGAAACTGGATAGGTTTTGGTTAAAAGAATTTCAGATGATTAACAATCTTTTTTTGACTAATATAGCAAGAGACCCATGGGTAGCCCTATTACATCAAAAATCTCCATCCCTGACTAACTCACAACATAAACTGGGCACTTATGTCATGTTGGCGGCTAAACAGACCATTGCACAGGCATGGAGAAAACCATATGTGTTTTTTTGGGGGAAGTTAAAAAGAGGATGGTCTCATTTTTTCTTAATGAAAAACTGACTAGCATCCTACTGGACTCCAATAAAAAGTTTATGAAGACTTGGGAACCCTGGATTAAATGCGACCATCCAACAATCTCAGTAGAAAGTTTGACGCTCTTGTAGAAGCGATTTTGGTGTCTTGCCCCCCGTTTGTTTGTTAGTTAGTTTCCAGGTTTTTTGTTAGTCTTGTCTGGTTTTATAGTTATATTGTATTGTTGTTAAGAGGCGGTTGGAGGGGAGGGTCAGCAGGGTGATACGGATATGTTTATCCCTGCAGACTATTGATGTTGAAGTATGTCTTGTATATGAATGTTTATAAAATGAATAAAACTTTAGAAATTGAGATTTTTGCATAGTGTCATGCCTTTCCATGGTGCAGGCAGGCTCTCGATGTTAAGGGGGAACACCGATGTGAAAAGCGGAATCTGATGTGAAAAGAAATGGTGTTGTGAAGGGGGTGCAACTTCTGATGTGAAGAGGGCTCCTGGAGTGAAGGGATGGGCTTCTGATGTGAAGAGTAGAGACAAAGACACTGGCACTCCAAATTCATAAGCAAACGTCTGTTTATTGACGTGCAGTGTAGCAAACAGCAACTAACGTTTCAGGGTCACAGAGGATCCCCTTCCTCAGGCAAAAGCATACGATATGCTTTTGCCTGAGGAAGAGGATCCTCTGTGACCCCGAAAGGTATGCTTTTGCCTGAGGAAGGGGATCCTCTGTGACCCCGAAACGTTTGTTGCTGTTTGCTACACTGCACGTCAATAAACAGACGTTTGCTTATGAATTTGGAGTGCCGGTGTCTTTGTCTCCACTTGTGATCATAACGGATGCCACCCGTTGACTACCGCAGCACCCGCTTTTCGAAGGGATTTGGCGGTCAGGAGTGCGATGGGACTATGGACTTTCTGATGTGAAGAGGGCTCCTGATGTGAAGTGATGGGTTTCTGATGAGAAGCAGGCTCCTGATGTGAAGGGATGGGCTTCTGATGTAAAGCGGGTTTCTGATGAGAAGCAGGCTCCTGATGTGAAGGGATGGGCTTCTGATGTAAAGCGGGTTTCTGATGAGAAGCAGGCTCCTGATGTGAAGGGATGGGCTTCTGATGTAAAGCGGGTTTCTGATGAGAAGCAGGCTCCTGATGTGAAGGGATGGGCTTCTGATGTGAAGAGGGCTCCTAATGTGCAGAGGGGCTCCTGAAGGAGGAATTGTGATGTGAATGGTGGGACTCTCTGATATGAAAGGGGGGGCTCTGAAGTAAATAAGGCACTCTGACGTGGAAAGGGGGGGGGGTTCTGATGTGAATTTTGGTGACTTTGATGTACAAAAAGAGACGGCTCTGATCTGAAGGATAGCTCCTAGTGTGTGAAGCCAAATTTTATTTATTTACTTTTGGGCTCCGGATTTGAGTGGAGAGGGATTAGATCCCCAGTCAGGTTTTTATTGTTGTCTGTGTCCTTGTTAGGGAGATTTGGCCACTTTATTTGTCCTGGCGGCCGTTATCAGTGAAAGAAAATCCCAGGTTTCCGGTTGTCACTAGAACAGGAATGAATGGGAAAACTTCCAATGGGGACACTAGTTCTGGTGACACTGCTGACCAACAGGTCCTTGGAGGGATTTCCTCTCACTTCCTCTTGCGGCTATCGGACAGGAAGCGAAGGGAAATTTCCCAAATGGGACACATATATCAAACTAAGCTGACAGGAGTTGTAACCCTCCCTTACTCTATCCAAAGCTAAAAAAAAGTTTGGCTACTTTAGGTTTGCTTTAATTTCATGCGCGTCTACCTGCCATACAGGGGTTCTCCAATATCAGAGTTAGTGCTGATGATCTCACCAAACAAGATGTGTGTTCGCAATTACCACATCTGCTTTGATATTCACCTGTAAAAGTATTTTATTGCCATCGTGATCTTCAGTTTGCCATCTGCCTTCACTGATTGGGCTGCACTGGTTGGGCAAGAGAGGAATTAATTGTCCAAAGTCCTTAACTCTGAACTCCAGCAACGAAGACTCTAAAGGCACCGGAGTTTGTCCCTTGAGAAGTCTTTTTAAGGAAAATTCAATATCAATGTCCATATTGGAGTAGATGGGAAATACACAAAAGTCTGCTTTCTTCTTCCACACAGACTTTTTCAGGATCAGCTCATATATTTTCATCATGTCTGTAAAGTTCTCATAGCTGCAGTAGATAGTGAAGCGGATAATTTCTTTCCCATAATGCACCTGTCTGATGGCCCATAGCGGGGTGCCATATGCAAGAGTGAAAAAGTCTTGATTGCATGGCATGTAAGGAAGAAACCGCCCATGGACCCGCTCCGTGTGATGGAACTGCCAGGGCGGTTTTTTGAAGCAATCGTGAAGATGTAAGATTTGCTCTTCTCCGTATTCCTCTTGCAGAAATAAAATCACAGCGAGCGCAGGCTGGCATGAGAAGCCCTTATTCAGCTTCCTCTTCTTGGAGATCCTTCTCTCTGCAACACGGAACAACTGCAAATCAGGGTGGATCCACGCCAAGAGTTTATCAATGGCACCTTGGAGACATTTTGCTTCCCCGGGGTCTGCTATAATATGGATACTGACAAGGAAAGGGTCTTGCAGATCATCAACTGACAGCTCACCTATTGAGATAAACACAAAATATCAGGGACTTGTCTTCCAGATTGTCTTAACACATTTTAACATTGAGATCTTGTCCTGAAAGAAGAACTCCTGATAAAAAATGTACCCATGCAGTGGGGCTACCTCATACTGCAAGGGTTAAGTGCTCGTTTTCTCTTGGGCGCTCACATAAAGCAGTTTTACTCACCTAATCTTCGGTTCGGCGCTAACCTCTCTCCCCCTCTACTCCAACTATGTAATGTCCCTCTGCGTCCTCACGTCTAATGCAGGTCAAAGGATCTGCATAAAACGTGATTACGTCAGCGGTCCTTAGATTGCTGGAGCCAAGGGGAGAAGAGGCTTACAATTCAGGTAAATGGGGGGACATCGGGAGGGGTGTGGGAGGGAGGTGGGGTGTTACGATGTGACCATGTTTCATTATACACCCTGAATATGGGTGTACCATTAAACTTGATCAGAAAGGTAATTGTTGCCTTTAACAACTTTATGGCTCTAGATCTAAGCTGTGGTCCCGTAGTTATGGATCGCAGAAACTTCCGATCATATGATCACCTGAACGGACACTGAAAAAAATCTTTCTGGAAATAAAAGTCCCCGTGCATCGCAACACACTCCCTTCTGTTAAATACATTTAACCTGCTCAACAAACATTTGTGAACTTCATTCTTGGAACCATGTGGATTCAACAACTGTTTTCTGGACACATTTTGTCTTATTATAAACCAGAAGAAAGCATATTCCACATAAAAAAATATCAAGGTCACCTACAGACCAAAAGACGTCAAGTGCAGGGACAGACCTAGACTCCCAGGGGTTGAAAGAGATCATATTTGTTAATGGGAGAAGTACAATACAATGTTCAACCTATTACAAAACAATTTTCCAATTACTCTACCAATGCAAGTTCAATTCTTAATGAAATAGAATCCATTTTAATGTTTAGTTTAGCTACACCCCTTCCTATGGAGCCTTTTAAAAATTATATTTTGCAGCCAAATTGGGATAACAGCTATTTTATATTTGTCAAATGTTCCTATTCACACAGCACTAAAATATATTTAAAAAAATGTTGCAGTTTTTCCATTCTCTGTAACTTCAAGGAGGGGGCTGGAGAGATAATGTCTACTATAATTAACCCTGTCTGTACTGTGCTGGCAGATCTCATTATCAGTTTTAAACTAGATTGGAACACCGTCTGTCCAAAACAAAGGGTTAAAGATTGAAAAGTTTATTTTATTGAGGGGAAATTGACAGTTTGAAAATGTTCAGACTAGGTTGCAGTCTGTCCAAAGGCCTGCTCCAAAGAAGCATCTAAAAAGTAAGAAATATTCTTTATCGAAATAATCTTTGGATATGCTGTGTGAAATACAGAACAAACACATGGAGGGCTTTTTGCAAATTTGACTGCAAAAGTGTAAATACAATTTTAAAGTAGTATTACACTCTCAAACTTTGTGCTATAATGAATTCAAATCAAACCAATATACTTTTCCCAGTAAAGTATTTCTTTAGATATTTACCCGAGCACTTACAGTCATCATGTTTCCAAATAGGAAGGAACAGGAAGCGAGTTGAATGACGATGGGCAACATTCACCCTGCAAGAGGAGCTGTATCACAGTAACAGTGAATCTTTGGTGAACAGGGCCTGAGATCAGGTAAAAAGAGCAGTCAAGGCTACTTTTTGTTTTTACCTGCTGCCAGAGTATCCACCTTTTCATTAAATGCCCAAACAGCAATTAGGCTTTAACCTGACCATACTCTACATATAATAAGAAGACATAAAAGATCATTTCAGACAAGATTTGGAAACAATCAGCCCACATATGGGAAATGCATGATCCTCTCTCCTGTTATCTTATAGGAGAGTGTTTGGAAAAAAGACAGATTGGAAAAAGAAGTTGCGCATTGGCCATATCTCTTTGTCTACGTGGTTATTGCGTGCTTTTTCTTTGTTCTCACAATACTGAACATCAGCAGAGGTTGAGGATCTCTTTCTCAGTCCACCCATGTTCTTATCTTTCCATGTATGTATGGACCGCTTCAGATAAAGGGACAGCAATCTGTGTAACCACAGAGTGACATCAGGAGAGGATTGAGATGTAATCAGCATAGACAAGCCTCATAATGGGAGCTCTGCAAGGTATTTCCACCCTGTCATCTCACTTTCTTGTGTCTCAGAGTGATCTGCCGCGGGCTGTATAATAGTGTGAAGTAGGATAAAAAAACGAGTGCTTTGTGAAATGTGTGAGCGACATTAGTATTCTGCGAGAACATCTGATTGTGTCATCGGGCTACATGGTAAAACAAATAGCTTCAGAAGACCACCGCGGGACTGTACAAAGCCATTATTAGAAGCAAGAGTTACATAGACAGCACAGAAAATCTGGTTTTGTTGAGCTCTGGCAAAGCTGAGCTTGGAGCCAAGAATAAAGAGGAGCATAGCTAATCAGCTCGTTAAGTAGAATACTGTACACTTCACAACATCACAGCCACTCCTCTAGTGTTGTATTTTCCTATCTGCAATTAACTTCTCTAAGCTTTGTTCTCTCGGTGTGCAAGTCGTGATAAGGGGCCACAACCGACTATTCATGTCTTTGCTTTCTGGAAATTTACAAATTAGTTGAAGTTCCCAAAGCTTTGAACCTGATTCACATCATGGTTCCTCCTGCTTGATTACAATTCAACTTTGCCTTGCACATTTCCTTGCTACACATAAACTTTGCCTCTGACTTCTAATTACAGTTACACAAATTAGAGCTCATTTGACAAGATGGGCCAAGAGGTTCAGTTTATAAAGGCACCCATTAGGGATGTACCGAAATTTAGGCCACTGAAACACATTGGCCAAAAATGGCACTTTTGGCAAAATGCCGAAAGTGCCATCCTTTGACCGAAATTGTGGTGCATCCATACTTTCTCTCCTCCCTGCTGGGTGCTGCTCTATCTACCATCTGATACAGCGCAGCGTACAGGGAGAAGAGAAACTGTCAGGAGCCGAGCTCAGCCTCCTGCGACAGATCAGGAGAGCGGTTTGTGGGTGGAGACAGCTGTCACTGGGGACCGTGCCGGCGGTGAGGGGGAGGAGTCAGCTGTCAAGAGACCGAGCTCTCCTCCCTGCATCGCCAGTTCAACTGTGGCAGCGACTCAGGATGGTGAACGGTATATAAAACATTCAGCGATGTAAATAACTGGACATGGTATTACTATAGAGTTACTATGTACCAGTTATGTATGAATGGGAAGTGATCTACATCAATCCCTATGCATTCATGATTGTGTACATAATAACTCATATTATATCCAAACTGTATGAATGAACAGGAACACTCGGTATAGAGGATTCCTGTTCATTCATAACAGGGGCTGCAGAAAAAGAGATTGAGGACTCTGTCATAAACATCACAAACACATTATTAAGCATATGAAGTCCCCAGCACTCCCATCTGGAGGCTTTGCATCCCTTGATCTGGTTTTGGTGTAAAGTCATCTGACACTATGGCTTTGGACACCCACCTATTATTCTAACGTCTACTACTGTAAGTGGTGCAGCTTCATATATAACCTGAATTTTCTGGGACATTCTGTCCACAAACTGAATACCACTACCAAGGTAACATATATAACAATAAGATTAAGCCCTGGTTCACACCTAGGAGTTTTTGAGCAGTTCGAAAGGCGCTTTTAACTGCCCAACACAAGAAATCCCAAGATTTTCAATGGCCCTGGTTCACACCTGAGCAGAAAAACGCCTAGCAGGAAAACGCCAGACGCCTGAAAAGATACAGGAGCTTCTTTGGGCAGTTAAAAGCGCTTTTCCTCCCCATAGACTTCATTGGAAATGCCCAGAAATGCGCAACAGAAGCATGTTGCACATTTTCGTGAGCGGTTTAGCGCGTTTATAGGCGCATCCTTACATTGCCCACAATGGTTTATGAGCTGCCAATCAAAATGCGCATCTTCATGTACGCGCTGTAACAGGGTGCCAGTAACACCTGCCAGGTTGGCAGGAAAAGTGATAGATGGTAGATACATTCCTCCACGGATCCTTAGATTAATCATCTAAGGTAATGCCAGCATAGATTTGGAGGTAAAGAAAAATTGCTCTTTATCCTGTATTGGTAAAACAAATCCTGGGGCTGGTGTTACTAGGAGTCTGATAGAGCTCTGGGAGGGACAGACTCCTAATTCCATGCACCGTAGTTTAGTGAAGACTGCACAGGTCTTCATTAGTGTGCAGCTGGACCTAGCTGGGGGAAGTGTGTGTCTCAGTGCAAGGAGAGACAGTGTGCTGAATGCAGCAAGTTCTGTGTTTGGAGCCAAGCCTGTCAGCAGGTCTGGGTTCTGTGGATGGACACACGACGTCTGTTTTGTGTGCTGACCGGATCCGTACGCTGCTGCACTCAAAATGCATCCCAATGTATCCCTATGTGTTTTATGGGCTACAGTTCTCACGTGCGCAGTCCGTTCAGCTTACGACAGAAAAAATACTGCATGTCACATTTTGTCTGGTCCGGAAACGGCCCGGAAACGCACAAACGCAACGAAAACGGAAACGCAAAAAAAATTGTATTCTTGCTCCACTTATTATGATGTTATCAACGATAGACAGACAGGTTGGGGTAGAGGTAACGACATGAACTGCAAACATTTGGAACATGCCCATTACCTTGCCATGGACATACGAGTAAAGGAAAAAAATGTATCCGGGTGACCTCGCAAATCCTCATACAAACTCCAGAACTGACCCTTGGAGTCCCGGAGCCTCAAGATTGGGTGTACCCAATAACGACGTCTCCTGTGGGCTTGTTCTCTGCAGATTGCTGTAGCCAGCACCATCAACATGCCTGCAAATATGTGATACATGTCTGATCACCATCTTTACATACACAAAAGGGAAGTAGATGTTCCGAGAGGGCGGAAGTGACCTCAGTGGGTGAATCTGCATACTGACAGCATCCAGACCAAACAAACGTGTCAAAAACGCACTGCATCAGCATCTCCACGTCTGCTGATCAGGACCTGATCAGGACCTGATCTCATGTGAACAGGCCCTAACTGTTCCCATAGAGGAAACAGACCCAGCTCAGAGGAGTATCGCTAATACCCAGTAAGGCTCAGTGGAGCAGACTTTTATTTGTTTATGTCAATTAAATTTTTTGGGCTGGATGCCTGTAACCTTTTTTTGTCAATTGATTGCTGTCTGGAATTAAAGCTGACATTTTTGTTGAAGAGACTGCGAGTTTGCCTCTACATTGAGACTAGTTCCCTACAGCGCGTTAAAACGCACATAAACGCGCAAATAACCGCTTGGATGCAATGCTTTGTGTTATATAACTTGAGTTGACCACACAGTTAGTAATGTCCCCATACACACAGTTAATAATAGTGTCATGATATTCTACATCTGAGAACATATTTTTTGTACATGTAAGTCTAGCTCGGGCATGTTAATGAATGAGATGAGATTCAGTGGACCTCATCTATCCATGCCTGTAGACAGCTGTGTGTTGCCCATATACACCAATCAAATACTCCTTTGAGTGTAGTCCAAGGGAGTACAAAACAAGTACCTGATTGATACAGGCAACACATACAATTATTTCCTTAGATACATTGATAAACACGGCCTTCTGTGTCCAGATTATGTCCCTCTAGCAGGGAGCTGGCAAAAAGATTGATAGCAGGATAGAACGCTGACATTCCACATCAAAGACTAAAGCCACCCCCCAACTTCCTGAGGATACATTCATCCACTGTCACAAGCCGTTAAATGGATTTCCAACAATGCTGATTTTTCCCAAAACTGAACATGTAGCAGATTATTGTAGATGAGACGCACTATAAAAAATGTGCTTTAAATTTCCAGAATTGAGATAGATTTTCTAGTGGTGCCCAGGGGAACTGCTTAGTAGAACAGAAGGATTTGTATGATGTAGGTGTAAAATGGTTTGGTGTCAAGGGTTCACCGCAATAAAAAAAAGCAATCATGCTAACAATTTATTTGCCATTAGTACATTTTCATATTTTATATATAAATTGAAATGGCTGAAAATAAAAAGAAAGAAAGGTCAACCTCTGTAGATATCAAATTTCCTATCACTTGCTCGTTCATCTCCACTGGAAAAATAAGAAGGTCATAGGTGGTTACATTTTTGTAAGTAAGCTATTGATGAAGCAGTAAAATGCCCCGTTAGTCATAGAAATTAGAAGGAAAGTGAAAATATTGCTGATCTCTTTAATTGGCCGAGTATATTTTGTTGTGCAAGAAAAATTCACAGTTCTCTACATCAAGCATGGTGTCTTACAAAAACTGAAAAATAATATACTTCTATGTACATAATTCCAGAAGACATCAAAGAAGACAAGTAAAACCTAAAACAGGAAGATATAGATGAGTTGACCAAGACGCATATTCACAAATGAGTCCAGGCATAAATAAATGCATGTAGCAGTCATACTTTTTTTCTTACAGACAATATACTAAAGTCTCGGTGCTCACTTTCTGCACCGACTTTCTGAGGATTAAAATATAACTTTTTCCCATAGTTCTCTTTAGGGTCACGGGAGAACATATACAATGTCCTCCCGTGACCTAAAACTCAGTATATAGCGGGTTATTGCCCGCTATATGCTGAGAGCGCCGCAGCCAAGACGGATCCCGACAATACTGTTGAGATCCACCCAGCTGCGTGAGTGACAGCATCCTCTGCCTATCTAGAGGCAGAGCCAGCTATGCCAGCCCCCTCCCCCATCCATTTTTCCAGTCAGAGCTGAAGGATCGGAGAGGGAGGAATCCCTGTGGGGAGCAGTGACTGACATTCACCACTCTCTGCAGGGAGATGATCGGAAAGTGAGCGAGCAGCGCTATGTTTTCGCTCACTTCCCGATTAATAGGTATGATTGGGAAGTGAGCGAAAAGTGGCAGTTTCAATGTCACACATCGGCTCTTAATTATGGGGATGAGTGTAATTCATTCACCTTGTAGTTCTTCTTTAAAGCACACCTGTCGGTGTATTGAAGGCACTAAACTGGCTCCACAACTAAAACTGTGCTGCCAGTAGTGCTCTCCAGAACACCAGGTATCCTGAATCCCAGGACTCTCTTTTGCAAATATTGACATTGCCTGATAGTGTTGAAGACTTGCCGGCCCGCTCCTACACCTTTCTATTGCCCCATCACTATCAAAGCTGGCCTTGGTGGTCAACAGAAGTGAGCGGACAGCCTAATGGTGTCAATGTTTGCATATCAGAGTGAGTTTTAGGGCACTTTGGATGCTGCAGAACAGAATTAAAGTATGTTGTGTCGCCATTAGAATGACAAGTTTATGGTCTTCATCATATGGACAAATTCACTTTAAATTCAAACTGCTAGTCCTCACCTAAAGGCAAAAAAGAATGCCTGTCTCTCATTTCCTGAGGTCGTTTTTTTACTCCAAAATATTCACCATAATCTGCAAATTATCTGCTTCCAATACTTTTTTCTTGCCATGCTTGTTATAGTTCTTGACTCTCTGTCCAACCCAACTCCAGCATATATAGGGATATTCACAGAAGGGTGAAGAGTTTGGAGAAGGCAGGAGAAGTGAGCAATCTAGGACAACATATCTAAACTGGAAAGTGAGCTGAATTGGAGAATTTTTCCAAAATCAACTATGTTGTCCTAGATTGTTCACTTCTCCTGCCTCCTCCAAACTCTTCACCCTTTTGTGAATAACCGTAATAATGTTTTTAATTTTACTCGCCCTATCTCTGCCAATGTCCTCCGCTAACCCACTACTCTGAGATCCAGCACTGGTTTTCTTCTGATTTGAAAAAAGCCCAGCGGCATTCAACCCACTTCCTGTAAGCCCAGGGCATCAAGGACACATTCCTGGGGGTAATTCATCCCCTGGGCTCATAGAAGAATACTGAAGGAAGGAGGAAAAAGAGAAGAAACCGGGCTCCTGACATTGTGCGTGCAGAATAAAGAAAACAGAATTTATAGCACGTATACATTGATGTATTTTTTTTTTAATGTAAGATGCAAGAGGTGAATTAGGGAAGGGAGGGTAAGTTTGACTTCAACCCCATATTTACAAAATACCTGCTATTGGTGCAATGAAAATCTTTGGACAGTTACATAGTTACATAGTATTTGGGGTTGAATAAAGACATACGTCCATCAAGTCCAACCCATATAGTCTTCTACTTCTGTTTAGCCTATTTACCATTAGATGGTGTTTCAGAATTAGCCTCCACCAGACTCCACCATAAACCAGACCTCTACTGAAAGACATATATTTCCTATTCCTGTGATTGGACCTACTACTTTTCCCAGAAGCGATGTAAATCACATTCCAGGCATCCCCAGCAACAGATTTACTTTTTGGTGGGATATTCTCTGAGGCTCATTCATATCTAACTGATATGCTTATACTTCAACTTTCTCATTACTGTACTGATATTGCAATAGATGACAATAATGAAAGCAGACCATCCCACTCTGATTTCAGTTTAATATTAGACTTGGTAAGTCAATCATGTATTAATTTATTAGAGATAAAGGTAAGAATCTGCAAAATGCTTTAAATATATACAAATTTACCTTTCATTCAGAACTGTGGCGGCATGGACAATCAAATATTTACATATTATTAACAAGCAGTAAAAATAAGCCTTTGTTCTGAAGCTGCATGCACAGTGGGGCAATTAATTCTCGAAGATAGCAATAGATGCAGTGAAGTTCTTCAAGTCTGGTATCAGAATTCTGCTCTCACTGTGCAAATGCTCTGTGTGCTGGGAGGAGCATGATAAACGGAGCAGCTGAAATGAAAGTGAGATTGTTTTGCTGTAAATTTGAGAAGGATTTACTTTACAGCAGGGATGTCCAAACTGCGGCCCTCCAGCTGTGGTGGAACCACGAATCCATTGAGGCTTTGCAAGATTCTCACAGCCACAGACATGACTCCCGGAGAGAGATGCTTCATGGCATTTGTAGTTTCACCACAGCTGGAGGGCCGGAGTTTGGGCATCCCTGCTCTACAGTGCCTGCATTTACAGAGGTCAGTAAGGGCTTGTTTTTAAAGCTAAATTCTTCTAGTGTGCCCCGCCCCCCCCCTGCGCTTTGAAAGGATTGGATGCTTAGTTTTTTCTAGGGGAACATTACAAAGCAGCTTTAAGATAAAATAAGATTGCTACTTTTTATTGCCCCTGCATTACAACATACAGCAAAAATTAGTTTACCTCCACATAGCAACATAATAGTCATAATAAAAAATAAACTAAATCAATTTACATCCTAAAATCAATTAACACCCTAAAAGTATATTGTGGTTATGCAGTTACATCTACACTTATACATCAACACAATTTAAATTAAACTTAATTTTATTCAACAGCTCATTTACCGCTCAGGGAAAAAACTATTCCTGAACCTATTAGTCCAAGTGTGGATGAGTGGAGGGTGGCCAACAAAAGATGTGTGGGATGACTTATAATATTTAAGGCTTGAGTCTTTACTTACCCTAACCCTTATACCTTATCCCTTGGCAGCCGGCGTTTCCCTCTTTTCTCCGATGCTCCAGGTTGTGAGTGTGCCTTCAGCGTTCTCACTTACAATACAGAATACAGTACTGCTGGTCCTGCATTATAAGTGATGACATCAGATTGTGAACACCATATGGAGCACCGAAGAGAAGTTTCTTTGGGAGACCAGTCGCATGGAGAGGAGGAAGTCTGCAGAAGCAGGGGATAAGGTAAGTAAAACATCTTTTCAATGTTCCCCCTCAACAAAAACAAACATTTAACCCTTGCAGTGTGGGGGAAGCCCCATTGCAAGGGTACTTTTTAAATTTCCCAGGAGTTCAGCTTTAAGCTCATTTACTGCTTACTAAGGATATGTAAATAACAAGCATATTATAGAATTGTATTTATAATGGAACAATCACTATGTCTATAGGCGAAAATGACTCCTATACACAATAAGTACTGAGAAATCAAAGGCTGGAAAAGTCAGTCACACAAGGCACCTTATTTACACGAGCACCGTCCGCTCCAATCAGGAGGGAATCCATGCACAGATCTCCTGCTGATCAGAGCAGTATGGAAAGGATGATGGAGGAAAAAATGGAACGAACCAGACCCATGTCTATGTGCAGTTGGATGTAAGGGTACATGTGTCTGCTTACATCCGCTTACCTCTGATTCGTCTCATCCAGGTTGGCCAAAACAAAACACTGTTCCTTTTTTTTTCAGACCTAGATAGACTCGGAGGTACTACCCATAAACTAAACTTCCGATAAGGTCCACCTGAAAAACTGAAAGGCGGACCTCATTGGTATGCCGTGTAAAATGGGCTTAAACTGCAGCTGTCCTGCAACCACTTCCACCTGTCCCCAAATACAAGCATGGGTTCGCAGCATCTAAGATCTGGTTGTGTAAACCTAAATCAGGTGAAATAATTTGATGTTATGACCGAAGTACTTATCTACATAGTATTTGTTAGACAATGCCAAGTGTATGGAACTAAACGTATCACTAAGAAATATGCTTTCATAGGACAAACTGTGCAAGTGGAAAACTTGAGCTGTGTGGGAAAGTGACTAATTTCCTGAGGCTATGGAAAAGTGTCTGTTATCCATGCATGGTATGACAGTGTAACAGACAAACACACGATTAATGCCATGCTATACCCGCTGGCCAAGGGAGTGTGCCCATTTAGCAAACAAATAGCATGCCACTGATAAAACTACCATTTAAGCTGAGTGGAACAAATCAGCCCTTTGAGCATTTCTCTTTTGAGCGTCTGAACTCAAGAAGATATATTTACTACTCAGAAGTCCACAATATCTTAATTTAACTTAACATGTGACAATCCCCCCTTTTCTACACTGGCTAATTAATTTTATTTGCAAGGTTAGCTCAATGGGCACTGTGTGTCTGTTTGGCAGCATCCTCAAAAAGCCTTCCGACATTTCCTTAATGGATTCCTTAGATTTCTAACAGGCATTTTGTCATGTATTGCTCTAGTTGTAGCAATTTTTTCCCATAGCTAAATAAATACAGTAGGTAACATCTACGTCTATAGCGTACATACATTTTAATAAATGAGTGAGTGCAAAGAGCAATAAAGAGCAATGATGCACAGTAAACCAAAGCAATCAATGATAATATCAGTTTGAAATGGTCATAACAATGCAGTTTGATATCTGATTTATATTGGATACTCAATGCAGCGCATTGCATAATGAAACAAACCAGCAGAGTAAAGCGTCTATCATTCGGGATTAAGGATTAAGTATCGTGATTACCAATGATCCTTTGATACTGCACCATCAGCAATAATATTTAAAATGAGAATATGCAACTGTGCAATTTATTATGCAACTCTGATGACTTATGTTTATCAGGGTTGCTGATTGAGAGGAAATCTGTATCCAATGCCTGTGTGCAGCCTTATAGAGAATGTATACTGGTTTTGTACATATTATCTTTTTTTTAATTATGGTTAAGAATAAAGAATAACATTGGAGTGGATCGTGGATGCTTGCTTTTTAGGTCCATACCTCAGTACAAACATTCAGTATGGGCCTGTTTACATTCAGTAAGGGCCTGTTTACACCCAGCCCGTGTGTTAATCATACAGTTCCGATTAAGACACACTACCGAGCAAAACACCTACCATGCGTTAACAATGCGGGGGGTGTTGTGTTGCCATTAATTTGGCAACACGATCGACAGCACTGCAACGATTGTGCAGGGCTCTGCCCAATTGTGGCTGGGCTCTGGTCATTAGGCATTGCTGACCTTAATGGGCAACCCAACTTTTTACATTTCCATTGCAGCAGATAGACAGAGACACCCCTGAAAGTGGAGATAAAGGGGGCTCGATGTGTCATCCCACTTCAACCGATGTTGCGGAATTAAAGTGTATGCTGTCAAAACACACATTCATGGACAATAGTTGATTGGCTGATTTTGATAATAAATTGTATTTCTTTTAAAATATGGCGCAGCAGATGTTAACACAGTACATGCAGCACTGGGAGTTCCTAGGATAGAATCCCAATCAGGACACTATCAGCATGGAGTTTGCATGTTCTCCCTGTGCTTGTGTGGGTTTCCTCTGAGTATTCCGGTTTCCTCCCTGGCAGGTTAATTGGCTCCTGTTTAAATCAGCCCTAGTGTGTATGCATGTGAGATAGGGACCTTAGAGCAGCTTTTCTTAACCAGGGTGCCTTCTGGCCTCCTCAGGAGTGCGCCTTAGGCTGGCCACCAGCTTCATGTAACGAATGACGCTAATCCAGGGAGGGTGGGATTCAGGCCTTGTTCACACCGAAAGCGTGTGCGTTCCAGATCCAAAATTCTGGGGGGAAGTTTATCAGCGATTGCGGTGCGTTCCAGCAGCTACCGCTCTGGTACGCACACGCTTTCGGTGTGAACAAGCCCTTAGTCAAAAAAGAATGGAAGTTCACCTCTTTCCAGGTCTGCTCTGCCTCTTGCTCTCTGCCATGTTATGGGATGGTGGGACACTGATATGAAAGGGAGGACTCTGAGCATGCATGTTTGGATGCAACAAGCATACATGTTCATGCACCCATCATTTAATATAACGATCCTTCTGTGGTCGGATTGGGCCCGCACATCTGATTGGCACCTAATGGCTGTTGGCAGCTTAATCCTGTAATACCTCTGAATAAGAGGAATTTTCATTGCCTCTGTGTATTTAGCTTCAGTCAGTGAGCAGTATAGACACTTACAGATCAGCTTGTAGCTTCCTGGAATTAAGCCCTTTTGTCTTTGCCAGCTCGGCTTTTGTAGAAAACTGCATCACTCTTTAATCCTGACAAACGATTTGATGAGGAAGTACTAAGATAATTCCCACTGTAGAAAAACATAGCCGTCAGCACTGAACGCAGTCTGCCAGCTTCAGGCTACATGTGCCTTCATTATCCCCATTCATGGCAGGCCAGACATAAACCACACACAGATAGAACATTACTACACTGGTCAGTAACTCTTACATAGCTACAGGCCACACAATAGGAAGAATCCATTGTGATGAAGAACACAGGAAGAACACCACAATGATTTCTTACCATTCACCGTTGTTAATTCATGAAAACTGATTGAAGAAGAATGGAACTCAATCCAATCAGCTTTTACAGAGTTCATTCATGAAAACTAGAGACCATATCGACCAATCAAATTCTGAGTATGGTTTTTCAGATAAAAGAATGATAATTAAAACCTGGCAAAAAACAATTCAAACCTAGTCTTTAGCTAGCCCTGGTTGTTATTAGCCAGTCTTGGTTAAGGGCCCTTACTGTGCATGTTCTTGCACAATGCCCCACCCCACCCTACTACAATGAAGCATTTTAGCGAACAGGCTAGTGTGGACAGGCCCTTACTTTGCATGGTGGCAGCTCAGGCAGTGACCAAGCTGTCACTTTCTACATTGTTTTAACCTTTATCAGCAGTATACAATGTGTACACTCCATTCAGGTCCCCACGGAGCAATGACCTGCAGTGGTATCCAGTATGCCGCCCATCATACCCACATTATGATGTGAACAAGGCACGTAGAAAACTTTTATTTTCTATGAGCGACGTGCAGAAAAAACACAGGTGGCCAATACAGTGTGAAAGGGCCCTAAAATCAATCGTTTCTAATGACCCTAATTCACACCAATGCATTCAGCTCCAGTGCTTGAAAAAAAAAATACAGTCGCATGCCTTTTTTGCAGCGAAATGCGCATAAATGTGTGTAAAAACCGCAGAACACACGTGCACGCAAGTGACCTGAGCTGGTGCAGTGGTTAGCACCATGGCTATGCCCGTAGAAGCAGACAGAAGATTCTCCACACTGATTCCAAATGCCAAACAATGGAGTCTGAGAAAGAAGTGACCTCAAAGGGAATTTTAACATACTACTTTAAGTTTGAACACAAGGATTTTTGTAGTGAAGGTAAGAAAAATTGCATAAAATTCCATTATAAATGTGTCTAAACGCAAACATGGAAGCACACACTGAACGCAGGAATTACAGTGTGAACAAGCTCTGAAGAAAACAGGAGCAGAACTGACGTTACTGCACACCCTGTAGTCTCACTTTCCTCTCACGGATATTTGATTGTTTCTCCAGGTTCCACAGCTAAGTGAAACGATTGTTGTACATGTTGTATGCTATTCTCTTATCTTCACAGTACAATGCCGCATGTAAACTAAATATACGGAGGAACATTGCACCATACTGTAACAGAAATTCAGCTATCTACTGTGCTTAGCATCACACCTTTAAAGCAGATCTGCCAAACACTAACCTGTGCAAGTCAAACAGTTATGTTATTGTGACGTACACAACAGGGGCGTAACTAGAAATCACAGGGCCCCATAGCAAAATTTTGCATGGGGCCCCGTGATTGCTAGGTATGCCACTTGCAGAGCCCCACCGGAGAGTGACCCTGCAGAGCCCACCATAGCCTCTCTGTAGTGGGCTCTGCAGGGTCTGAGATCTCTTACCTGTCAGCGCCTCTGTGGTCGCCGGGCCCCGACTCCTGTTCCGTCCTCCTCTGCTAGCGACGGGCCCCGTCTTCTCTTACATCACTGGCCCCACCTGCTCTTAGGTTGCTGGCCAGTGATGTAAGAGGAGGCGGGCCCCGCCTCCTCCATTCCGAACACCACCCTCATCTGCCGCAGCGGATGGCTGTCACTGACACAGCTCCGCAGCGGCAATGAAGGGAAATGCGCCGTGGCCGCTCCTGGGCTGTGTCTGTGACAGCCAGCACCCCCACATGCCATAGCGGCCCTGGCCAGGCCCCCCTGTGCCTGGGCCCCATAGCGGCCGCCTGGGTCGCTATGGCGATTGTTACGCCACTGGTACACAAGTATATGGACCAACAACAAAAAACTTACTTTAAACTCTAAACACATACTTTATCAAAATGTCACAAATTACATTTCATTCAGTTTTACAGCCATAGCACGGTGCAATGCAGACCATACTGCACTGTTAAAAGTACAGCATGATGTACTTTTTTGCAGAACACTGCGGCCCTGGCCAGGCCCCCCTGTGCCTGGGCCCCATAGCGGCCGCCTGGGTCGCTATGGCGATTGTTACGCCACTGGTACACAAGTATATGGACCAACAACAAAAAACTTACTTTAAACTCTAAACACATACTTTATCAAAATGTCACAAATTACATTTCATTCAGTTTTACAGCCATAGCACGGTGCAATGCAGACCATACTGCACTGTTAAAAGTACAGCATGATGTACTTTTTTGCAGAACACACACCACTGCAACACCATGTCGTGAACTAAGATGATTGAAAACAAGGCTGTTCTGCGTTGGGGCTGCGCTTGCCGCCGTTGCCGTCAATGTGTGTGGTGTGAATCGGCCCTCAGGCCCCATTCACATGTGGCTTTAGGCTGCAGCTGGGGATCAGATGAATGTCCCTGATTGCAGACAGATTGCCAAACTGCAGATAATCATTCCACGAATGCGGCTGTTGTCACTCTGTCATTAACTTGAATGGGCACAGCGGTCACATCTGAATGAGAACACCTAGAGAACACCCATTCAAAGTGGATTGAATGACGTGGATTTTAGTCACAAATATACAGCAGAGCCAACAAACCATTCACACTATAAAGCATAAAAAACTTTTTTTATGAGAAAATACATCTCCATCATTGCAACTCGGAAATCTGTTGTACTTGTAAGCCATATAAACAACTGCATATTTCTGCCTCATATTTCTGTGCTTAACATGACAGTACTATACCTGGTAAGCGCCTTGCCATTAAAAATATGATTTACTCCAACTGCACTGAGTAGTAGAAAAAGAAATACATCTTTCACATCTCGCTTGCCTTTGACAAGTACAAGGAAAACAGAGTCTGGTGATCATGTAGTCCTTGTATTAAAGAAATGGAGGTAACAGGCAGAGAACAGCATGCTCCATATTGTGCCATACCTATTATTTCAATCACCTCCAGGAACAGAGATATAGCATTCAAAACATTGATGCTCATCTATATTTCATGAGAAGTTCATTGTTCAGTCTGATAATTGTGTTGCCTGAGGTGCCGACTGAGGTCTTAACTGTTCCATAATATATTAATATAAACGTTTGAAGACACAAAGAGACTCTGTGAAAACCCTACCTGCAATGGCATAGAAATGTCCCATGGCCAGCTTGCCAGGATGCTCACCATTTAGCTGATCAGAATGGGTCTAGGAGTCAGGGTAATAATGTAAGATATCCCACTGCGCTCCAGACCGGTATCCCAATACTAAATCCTCTAGTGGGTGCTGTAGTGACTTGCGGATGGTGCCATGTAGACCAAATATAAAAAGAGAGAGTCACCAGCACACCGGGGTCCACTTTATCGCTCCATCTTAACTGACATTAGATAAAGATGGTATCACAGGAACATTTAGGAACCGCATGTGGTTCCTTCATCAGGCAAAAACAGTGTTAAAGTTGCCACCGGTGTTCTGGCGACTATCTCTTCTATACGTGTCAGGGTTGACTCACTGAGCTCATTGTTCCACTGCTGAGGACATTTAAGGTAATGGTTTATAGGTGTATATATCTTCCTATAGGCTACAACAGGAGTAGGCAACCTTGGCACTCCAGTTAAGGGGGAAATAAAAATCCCAAAATGCCTCTGCCTTTGAGAGTCATGCCTGTGGTTGTCAGTCTTGCACTGCCTCACTGGACTTCAATTGGACTCAATTGATCCCCAACTGGACTGTAGTGCCACAAAAGCTGGAGTGCCATTGTTGCCTGCCCCTGGCCTTGAACAAATCCCACTAGACAGCCAGGACCAGATAAACTCTACAATCCATGAAGCATTACAGGACACTTTCACCAGTGTAACAAAATGCCCCAAGCCCCCTCAAAACTGTAAACTTTGTTAACCGTCCCAAAGTCTATGGAATGCATCAGCGATTGGGGGAGGTAAATTAGGACCTGCAGGGGTGGGCATTACAGCTTACTGTATTGAGGGGGCTAGGGAGAGGGGCTGGGTAATTTTGTTACATTCCAGAAATCCTATATCTGAGGGCTGAGCAGCCTGGAGAGCTGAAACCAAGAGGTCTTAGAAAATCCAGGCCCTGCTGCTATGCCCGCACAGCAGCTGGAGAACTGTCTGGAAAAACCAGAAGACACAGTTTTGCAAATTGTACACACCTGCACTATTTTTACCTAGCAATTTTTTGAGTGTTTACATTAAAAAAAAGATAGTTCTGCTTAAAAGGCCCGTTCATACCAAGCCTGTGGTCTGGTCTAGCCCGGCCAGAAAAAATGTTGCAAGCACAATTTTTTTCTGAACGGACCGGAGGCATTGATGTGACTTGTGTTCCCGTGCGGCCGATTGCATTGCGGCTGGAGGGTGTGGCTACGGTGCCATTCAATTCAATGGACCACCACGCCCCCTCCTGCCCCACAACAAAGTGAGCCGGCCGCAATCCGATGCAGTGTGTTCCAGCCACAATCGGGCCGGAACGCACTGTGCCTGGTGTGAACGGGCCCTTAAAGTGAAATTCAAGCCCAAAGTTTTATTTTAATTTCTTTTGGACAGAGTGGGGAAGGGTCAGATTTTTTACTGAGGATTGTAGTCCGTCACAGGAGCGAGCTTGGAGCGGTGATGTCCTAGTTCAGGAGATTTTCCTCACTTCCTGTTGTGTCACTGTAATTGGAAGTTAAGGCTAAATTTCTAGCTGTATCCTTGCTGGACAGGTTTTCCTTGCTTTGTTCCTGGGACAAGTATCATAATGGTAATTCTTTTCCAGTAGATTTTGTTAGATCTCACTTGGCCCAAAATGGTTATACATTTGCTGGTGAATTTTAAAAGTAAAAGTCTGTTTTAGCTTCCGGTCAGAGCTTTATTGCTGCGCACAAAGCTGTCAGTCTAACATTACATATGTGCTTACAGAATAGGGGAGCAAGGTGATGGCCTGATCAGTGTGCTGCCGCTCCTTTATTGTTCAGTTACAGACAGGTTGGTGACCTGGCTCTGTTTCTTAACTGCAGCAAAGAAAAGTGAGGTCACAACCTACAGCAGCTGCCTGGCTTCGGTGCCTGCATGACTCAGCTAGCTGAACACACAGTTACAAATTATTTAGCAGGTAAAACAATTCATGTATATGTAATTCAAATGAGTGGCAGTTTGCCTGAAGTTCAGGTTTAAAGTGACACTAAACTCAGGAATTAAATCTTAAAAATGCATTCAAGAACCCTAGCTATAAACAAAAATGTATCTTATTTGTGTATCACTCGGCTGTAGATCCTCCAAATCATCTCTTAATTCATAATGACACTGTCCTTCCTTCTGGAGGGGGGCTACTTTTGTTCCCCATGGTCCCTGTGTGTGTTGTAAAGTAGTCACCGCTCCAAGCTCACTCCTGTGATGGACTACAATCTCATGTTTAGTTTATTGTAGTCCGTCACAGGAGCGAGCTTGGAGCGGTGATTACTTTACAACACACACAGGGACCATGGGGAACAAAAGTAGCCACCCTCCAGAAGGAAGGACAGTGTCATTATGAATTAAGAGATGATTTGGAGGATCTACAGCCGAGTGATACACAAGATACATTTTTGTTAATAGTTAAGGTACTTGAATGGATTATTAAGATTTAATGCCGGAGTTTAGTTTATTAGCTAAACCAAGTCTGGACTCATCCAATCATCCAATTTTTACATAGAAGCAACCATAGACATATAACTTATACTGCAGCTGCGCTGTAACGGGCAGCATGAAAGAAATCATTTTTTAAAAGATGAAGTAGTTACAGGAAGAGGAACCAAAAAAAAGAACAGATCATAATTTTCAGATTGGCCACCCTACAATATTGTTCTAACAGCGTTATACAAGATAAATAAGAAAAACATTACTCCTGGATTCAGCAATAGCCACATCACTAGAGTATGCACAGTCCATACACGTGACAGTTTATCCCTTCCCCCACTGCTACTGCCCATCCGTCTGAGATCAACTTGCTGCTTAAAGCACTGAGCATTAAGTCAGGATTTCTAACTTGGAATACAAGCCAGACTCTATTTAAGTGGCATTTATTATTTTAATGACAATTTCTCCATAAGGAGATTTGCTTATCTTCGCTCATTAACTCGCAGACCGTATTTAGGAATTAGCAAGTGAAAACACAAGGCCTGCTTTACTACTTATACAAAACGGGGATTATAATGGTTCATCTGCAATAGGGAATTCTGGGTAATGTCCTGTGCTAGGTCAAAAGAGCCATCTGCTTACCGGCAACCCTGTTAAAACACAAGGCGTGTTTTCAACTGTTAGATCTATAACAGAGGTCCACGGGGTGTATAGAGGAAGACCCACTGTTTTTTTTTCTATGAGTAGAGAGCTAGCCATGGACACAATTCACAGACAACTGGGGTGGAGGGGTCACATTCGTGTGCTTGGTCAAAGAAAATTAAGCTTTTTATTGTTTGCATGAGAACAACCAAATGCCCTGACCATGGATAGCATAAGGGTTTGAATATATCAGGGATCAAGTTTGGTCAATATCATGTGTTCACCAGACCATAAAGTTGAACTGAAGCCAAAACTTTTTTTGATTTTGGGTAGAGTAAGGGAGGGCTATAACCCCTGTGAGCTTTTATTTACCACATGTGTCCCGTTGGAGAGATTTCCCTTCACTTCCTGTCCGTTTGCCTGAAGAAGGAACCGTGCTGGTTCCGAAAATTTGCTGTAAAATGCTACACTATTTCTAGTCAATAAACAAGATTGTCTTGGCATTGCATTGGACTGCGAGTGGCTTACTGTTAGGAAGTGAGAGGAAATCCCTCCAAAGCGAAGAAATCCCCGGTGGTCAGCAGAGTCACCAGGATAAGCTTCCAGATTGGAAGACTTCACAAATGTTCCTGTGACCACTCAAAACTTTCACTGAAGCTCGTCGAAGGCAGGGACTGATGTGAATGTGCAGTATGTAAATCGCTGTGTAAATTGTTGGCCTAATATAAATATCAATAATAAATAAATTGAATAAAAATAACAGTTACCAGGATAAATTCAGAAGGTGATTCTCCCTAACGAGGAATAAAATTAAACCACGACAGGTGTCAGGTATTCTAATCCATGAAAATCGATAGAAAGTCACTCCTACCCCAACTTGATACTAAGTCAATCTCTTTATTGACTATAGTAGTGTCATATTTTAGAGCGACGTTTCGGAACCATGTGGTCCCTTCTTCAGGCACACAAAAAAAGTATTTCAGGCACATTTCAGGCCGTTCTTCAGGCACACCGTTCCGAAACATCGCTCTAAAATGTGACACTACTATAGTCAATAAAGAGATTGACTTAGTATCAAGCTGGAGTGCGAGTGACTTTCTATCGATTTCATGTAACTTGCAGAGGCATCTGCCGTCACTACAGCACCCACCTGACCTCAGGGTTTCTTTCCGGTCAGGAGTGCGATGGGACATGCTTTGTATTAGGTATTCTAATCCCTCTCCACTCTATCCAAAACTAAATAAAAGGTTTTGACTTCAGTTGCACTGTAAAGTATATCCAAGACCAAAACATTTTCCATTTTGAATAGAGTAGGGAATAGCTAAAAGCCCTGTCAGTTTTTTACTATTAAGAAACCCCTCCAATGTGATGGAATAGCCCTCTTACACAGTTGTCACTGTAATAAGCGTGCTCATTGGAAGATTTTTCATCTATTACTGTTCTAGTGGCAATTCAAAACTTTGGATTTTCCCCAGTTTCAGTCCTGGTGTTGGTGGTCACTAGGCTGAAGATAGAGTATCTCCATGACGGGGACACTGGCAACAATAAATCTGACAGGAGTCCTAACCCCTCACCACTCTATCCAAAACTAAAAAAAAAGGTTTTCGGCTTTAGATGTTCTCATGTGCAGCCTTCAGACAGCACTGCTGCTACGTAAATGCTGACACACGTTGATATAAATGAATAGAACAAGTGAAGAATAATACAATTGTAATACAAAGTGTTCATATTTTCTCCTGTTTTACCAATCTGCACACAATATACTTACTGCTCGTAGAGGACATGCGGCTGTAGTCTGACCTGCAAGGCAAGCAATGAAATCTATCAGAATGTATGGCTTTCACTGAATTATTCAGAGAATGCTAAAATCACACTCACACGTCAGAATTATATTTATCTTCAAGTGTTAAAATATTCATTTTGTATGTGAAAAGTTTTCTGCACACAATGGAAGTACAGAGGGAATTATTCTGTGATCTTATCTAATATTATCAGAAGAAAGAGTAGTCTATTGATACTTTCTTATCAACAATACTGGAGATACTGAATGCTGGTGGAGTCTAAAGTTGGCCATACACTGTGCGCAATTTGTCTACTTCCTGATGAATCGGATAAAATTAAAATAGTGGGTGGCCCTGTCGGTGTCCATCCATCTGGTATCCTTCGATCAGAAAATTAATTGGGCATACAGTGGATGTCGACACTGTTTGGGTATTCTGAATACGATAGCCCAACAGGAGATTCGTCCATCCACCCCGGTTATTGCAGATGGAGGTGCATGGACGAATCTCCTGTTTGATATATTTTTTCCGTTCAGCCTGCAGGTAACCGTGTATATCCAAAGTTTGTAGATTTTTGGCTAATAGCACCCAGCTGATTAGCTGCAGTCACTGCTCGGTTAAAACTTTTCAGTCCAGCTCCTACAGTGTGTTGCGCTGCCGGCTTCCCACAAGTCAGTTACTCAATCCATTTTATTGAACTGGTAGGGCCACATGCTGCAAAATTTCAGCCAATTCCAGTGAGATTCTAACAGTGTATGGTAATCTTCAGCCAATCAGCTCACACGTAAAAACCCAAACATCAGGTTGTGAAGTCCATTGAGTTGTAACGCGTGAGCCGATTAGCTAAGGATGATGTCTTTCATCTGGCCACGCTCAGCTACTCAAGCTCTCGCACACTGCATGCGAATGTCTGCGCCTCACAGCTTCACTTTGCTCTGCATGCCGTGTGTCATGGCCACAAGTTTACCTCGGTGTAGATGCGGACATCTTGGAAAACAGCAAGCAGCACAGTAGTGGCATCTCCAAATCTTACTCCAAATCTCAGGCGACTGGCAGTCACAGACACAGTGCCATAGATCTCATACTGCAGATACTCAGCTAAGAGGCTGTAAGCACAGGAGAGCTCTGCTACATTTCAGAAGGAATTTAGGATAAAAGGTATATTTTTCAGGGTAATGCTAAGGCAGAAATAAAATTCCCTTATATTCCCTATAACATAGCAAATCTTCACTTTTTGAGGTAAGGTGAGCATTTCCGATGTGTTTTTATGTTTTTCGTTGCGGTTTGGCAGTATTTTTAAAGGCACATTTTACCGCATTTAGAGAAGAACACTGGGCAGAATAAAAATGAACCCTTGCAGTGGTGCTGAGTTTTTTGACCTGCGACATTGACTTTTGTGTTTATATACTTAAGTGTCCCTGTGCTATGGTCTATGTAGGTATGACTACCGGCCCATTCAAGCGCAGATTCCAAAAACATAGAAGCGATATCTGCGTGGCCCTGACCAGAGCACTTAAAGGTGAGGACATTGACGCCAGTAAACCAGTGGCATTACATTTTGTCCAAAAAACACACCAAATCCATGAGCTCAGAGGGATGGTCATTTAACACCTGGCTAGGCATCCCCGAGGTGGTGACGGAACCCAACAACTCTTGCGACGCGAGAATTATTGGATATATAACCTTTGACATTGTCCATCCCAGAGGCCTCAACACCAACCTAGGTTTATCCTGCTTCCTTGACAGTAGATAACGTCCAGATTCTAACATGATGTGACCACATCCATCATAGTTACTCCATCGGTATTCCGTTTACTATTTCTCCTGAGAGACGTCTCTCTCTAAATTTCCCAGTGGGTCGATAAGGTATTATGCGACAGCCCTGGGATTTTACATATACTAGTTTCCCCTTTTTGTGTGTTTTGTTTGTTTTATTAAGCACCCCTGGTACTGTTCTCCCATCTCTCCTGTTCCACTGATGAGTGACACATCTCATATGTTTGCTATGAGTTGACCTTGTCTGGGCTAGTGACTTCTGTGTGTGTGTGTGTGTGTGTGTGTGTGTGTATATATATATCTATATATATCTATATATAGATATATATAGATATATATAGATATATACATAAATACACACACACACGCGCAATAGGGCCATAGCAATATTGCCCTTTATACGTTTTAGAGGAGACACTTTTCTTCCCATTATTATTATTATCATCATACAGGTCACTTTTATATGCACTATGAGTTTTTTTAATGTTTCTGGTGGTACAGAACATTGGGTGGTCATTGGGTCACGTATTAGACCCTTTGTATTTGTTAGACCTTTATATGCCCCCGATTTCGAACGGAGGCATTTGTGACAGTTTTCTTCCTATCTACGAATCATCTTCCTGATCATTGATAGTTATGTCCACACTAATGTGATTATTTGCTACTGCTTTGGTCATCATCAATTTTTTAACTGCCATCCATATGCTTCTTTTCATTAGTTTGGTTCAGTTGTACTTTGTTGTGTCATAATTGCCTCTAAATACTGTAGTACATGCTGTATCTATCAATGCCGGCCCCTCTTTAAAGGAGAACAATTGGGTCAGGGCTTTTCCCCATAGTTCTCCTAAAGGTCACGGGAGAACACAAACTAGCGTTCTCCCGTGACCCAAAGCTCAGTATACCTTGCGGTATACTGAGACGCCGGAGCCGGAACGAATCCCGACAATACTGTCTGGATCCACCCAGCTGCGTGAGTGACAGCTGGCTCTGCCTATCTAGAGGCAGAGGCAGCAGTGCCCGCCCCCTCCCCCGTCTGTTCCGCCAGTCAGCGCTGGAGAATCGGACAGGGGAGGGGGAATCCATGCAGGGAGCCGTGAGTGACAGTCACGGCTCTCTGCAGGGATAGATCCAGAAGTGAGCGAGCGACGGTATGTGTTCGTTCACTTCCCGATCTACTGAGCCGACCTGTGACAGTTTCATTGTCACAGGTCAGCTCAGATTATGAGGCTGAGTGAAAATCACTCGCCTCATAATTCTCCTTTAATGTGTCCTTTGCTCCGTGGTGTCACTGCGCTCACCAGCTGTCAGTTGCTTAGGAGTTGTGTCAGCAAATGGCGTCCAGGTTACCTGGGTTACAGACGCTACCCTGACCCACATCATGGCGGTGCGTTCCACTTGGCTGTACGGATGGACCACGCCAAGAGTGGCTACTAACCTACGCCGCGGCTCCTCCTTCGCCGTTTGTCGGCACAGGAGCTGCCAGCCTGACACTCCCATCGTCCGCATGACACATGCGCCTGCAGCATGGGATCAGCCTACAGGCTGGACTGAGCTTGCAGATAGCATCATGGTTACCATGACGATCGAGCAGCTGTTCTAAAAAAGTGAGCTGGTTATGTAACTGACACCCCGGTCACATGACATTATATCCGATGTGTGTATTTACTGTTTAATTCAGCACTATGACTATTTTGTGTATGATGTTGCCCATATTTCTTACTATTGGTAGTTTTCAAATGGTTATTTGACAGATTGCACACATTATTAGCAGGTTATGTAAGTCTGTGATGTCACATGAAGGGGCGGATCTGGGGGTTGTCTCACATCTGCATGCCCATTTAAAGCCACATTGTTTGTTAAGACACTTTGTTGATGTTTGAGCCTGATGAAGGGACCCTGCGTGGCCCCGAAAGCGCTTGTCTTCACTTTGACGGTTTATTCAATAAAATGAACATTTGGTGATCCTGAAAGGATTTTTTCGGTGTGCTGTTGACATGCTTCACGGCCAAATTGGGATAACACCTATTTTATATTTGCTACTTGTTTCCATCCACATAGTATAAGATTAAAAAATGCTTTTAAATTTATACTAATAAAATGTAATTTTAAATTGCTTTTACTTGAGTCAGGGTTTCCTAAAAGGTTAAGATTTCTACTTGTTTCTTCTTCTTTGTAATGTTGTGAGAGGTTAAAGAATTACAATCCTGGCTTCTACATTGTATGTTAATGAGATAAACACAATCCTCGAATTTCAGTCCTGTTTTATTTTTTTTGTTCAACCTGCAAGCCGAGTAAAAAAAAATATAACAAATTCCTCCATCTACATTGAACAGCATGGATGAGTGAAGGTCCCACTGAGAGCTTTGCATTCTGACAGTGGCACCAGCCGCTGTCCGAAAACCTGAATGGTGATGGCAGATGAAAAATGCAAGCACTGTTCGGCAAATAAATTTCATACAAGTTTTGTTGGCAAATGTTCGGTCTAATGATCGATTTCTGTCAAGGGGATAGGGTTACCAACGGAGCTAATTTCAGCTACATGTGTAATGGAGTGAGAGGGGATCATGTGTGTCTTTCTATAAGGACAGATCATGTGTAGGGATCCTGTGTGTCTTTCTATAAGGACAGATGATTGTGAAGGTGCTGAGAAAACCTGGAATTGCAACAAAACATCTAAAAAGGTAAAAAAATATATATTTTTCGGTATGCTGTGTGAATGGGAACACATAACAAACATATAGAGGGGTCTTCTGAAACTTGACTGCAAAAGTGGAAATGCACTTTAAGCCATGCAGAATACATACTTAAATAATTGACAATGTTTTACTTAGAAAATAAATGACATTAAAAACCAAGGCATGTATAAAAAACATGTCTGAAAGAACTGCCTGTGTTGCCAACAACAACCAATTAGACTGTCTGATGAAATATAATTCGAAAAAATGGAGAACCTGATTGCTATGGATGGAGCCGTTCTCCTTTTAGACACTTTTCTATATGAATTGCAATATCAGGAATTTTGTGCGTCTACCCCTTATTTTATTAAGTTACATCATTCATTCATTTTGAAGAGAAATATGTTTCTTCTGTTTCAATATAATCTATTAAATTTACAGAAGCAATAGACACTACACAAAGGATATACACTGAGTGGCCAGATTATTATGCACATCTGACGTTTGTAGGCAAATCGGCTATAATTAGCTATAATTTTGCGCTGAAGTTGCTAGAGGGCCAGACCATTATAAATAGGGAAGCAGGTTGTTTGACAGTAGAAGTGATTTTTTTCTGAAGATACGGGTAAACAACGCGATTTAACAGCCTTTGAACGTGAGATGATTGTTGGCGCTCGGAGCCATGGAGCGAGTATCAGCAAAACAGCAGAATTCGTGAAATGTTCAAGAGCAGCTGTTGTTAAAGTGATTAAAGACTGGACTGTCAGCCGAAAATCTGGGTCTGAACGTGCGAATTGTGGCCGTCAGCGACTAGTCAATGTTAGGGCAGAACGGAGAGTGGCAAGACTGGTACAAGACAACAGGAGGGCAACAGTGCAGTGTCAGATTCCTCGCATCACCTTTCAACATCTCGTGGAGTCACGAGGTGGCCCATCGAAGTCATCTCGTGGCCCAACGAAGTACTGATGGGGTGGTCATAATAATCTGGCCACTCAGTGTATACAGTACATGACTAACATCTGTATACTACTTACAACACCGCAGAAACAGTGAAACAAGATGGAGTGGTACAGCTCCTGTATCGTAGTATTCCACAAACAGATCTGAGTATCAAGAATACACAAAGTGACATCATGAAAGAGTATAAAGAGCTTTCTTATTGGTGGCTCCACTTAAAGTGATATTATAGCTAAATGTTTTTAAGCTGTTTCATATGCTGATGAAATCACTCACAATGGATGCCGCTTCTTGATTTTTAAAAGTTTCCTGCACAATCTGCTGGTCCCCTGAGCACTGGCACTGATTTCCTGTTTTAGAGTGGCTCCTTTCCCTTGCAGGGTCCTACGGAGTCACCCCTGTTTGTGCTAGTAAGTTGTGTGTGTCTCCACAACAACACAGGCACAGCAAAGTCAGTTACCCGACTCCTCTTTGCTCCCCTCCCATCTCAAAGTTTATTAGCTGGACACTGATCTGTTCCATGTGACCTTGTACTCAACAAGTTCAGGGATGCTGAGCTGAGAGAGTTGGAGCTGTTTAGAACCATGAAGCTTGAGCAAAAATTTAAACAAAGTTGATCACAGAATTATTAAAGTGGTTGTAAATTTAGTTTGTTAAACATTGAGAGGAGAATTTATCAAAACTGGAGCAGACAGAATCTGGAGCAGTTGCCCATGGCAACCAATCAGCTTCTCTCTTCAGCTTGTTTAGTTAAGGTTTGTAAATGAAACAGAGAAGCTGATTGGTTGCAATGGGCAGCTGCTCCAGATTTTGTGTGATCCAGTTTTGATCATTTCCCTTCTGTGTGTCACAAACAATTGTAATTTTTGGAATAAAATATTGCACTAGTTTTTAACTTTTTTTTCATCCTCAGTGTTGCTGGCCTCATGCAGCCACGCCCTGTCCTACATGCATTCACTTTAGGGTAGTCTGCATGGCATTTCTCAGGGTGAGTTTCCTAATAATAGCAACAGTGGACCATACTTGAATAATGTATATTAAAATGACCACTGGTCTTCATCGGAAGCCTGCGGTAGGGTGACAACACATGAGCAGAATTTGGAGATACAGGAGCAGATTGGGAGAGTGTGGTCACCCTATAAGAGAAATGCCTTAACAAGGAAGAAAGAAAAGGAGAAGAAAACAGGAAAATGAAGAATGAAATGAAAAAAGGGGTGATGGAGTAAGGTGAGAGGCCAGACTTTGCAAGCCCAAGCAAGGAACCAGAGCTGAAATATATTGTAACTTGCAAATTACAAGGGATAAATGCTAGTTTTTGTCTAGAAGCAAAAATAACAGTTCTACTCGCCCGAACCACGAAGCTGGCTGTCTGTTAGACCCCATTCACACGTAGCGACATACCTTTTGCAGCGGCCGGGATAGCGCGACTTTCGGGGCGACGTTCCAGCGACGATCCAGCGACGGTAGCGCGACCTTCTCCGTCGGGCTCCATAGAAAAAAAGCAAAATCGCGCAAAATCCGCCGAAAAAAGGGTCCGGTAGAAGCGACTTGCGACCGCGACGAGCGACGCGCAACATGGAGTTAAGACAGCTCCATTGAATAGCATTGGCCGGCGACTTCTCGCGATATCGTGCGGCAAAAATGTGCGATATCGCGGCGGAAATTCGCTACATGTGAACGGGGCCTTAGAGTGCTCCCTCCAGCCTGTCTCCTCCTCCGCTGCACTGATGTATAGGTTGTGTTGACTCATGGGACCTTAGACCGCTGGAGTGGAGCGGGAGAGCTGGAAGGAGTGGTCTAAAGCAGTGGTCCCCAACCCCCGGGCCGCGGACCGGTACCGGTCCGTGGATCAAATGGTACCGGGCCGCGGGGGCCCCGCACTGCTGACGGGCTTCACAGTGAGGGGGCGGGTCCAGTGACTCACCTCCCCTCCCGGCCGCGTCCATAGTAACAGGCGGCGGGAGGGAAGGTGAGTCACAGGAGACGTGTGTGTCACAAGCCCCGTCCCCTGCAGTGAGTGCACACGACTCCCTGGCTGGGTAAGTCCGAGCGCGGGAGGGGGGAGAGGAGTCAGCAGCAGCTGGGTACAGATATGTCGGTCGGTATCTGGATGCAGGAGTTTGTAGAGGGGCGAGATATATCTGGATAGTGGGGTTTCTAGAGTAGTAATAAATATGTGGAGGGGGGCGGGGTTGTAGAGGGATAAGGCCTCATTCACACACGAATCGGCCTGCACGTACAGCTCCGTGCTGCGTGCGGGGCCGTACCAAGTAGCTGCCGGGAAGGACAGGTGCTGCGTGTGATTAGAACGCAGCCCCCGTCCTTCTCTATGGGGCTACGCGGCCGTACGCCCCCCTACGCTCACCTCATTTGCAGGTCCGTAGGGGTGCGGGTGATCGTATCCATACGCCGCCGGAATGGAACATGTATGCGTCCCGGCCAGAAAACCCGCACCCCTACTGACCTGCAAATGAGGTGAGCGTAGGGGGGCGTACGGCCACGTAGCCCCATAGAGAAGGACGGGGGCTGCGTTCTAATCACACGCAGCACCTGTCCTTCCCGGCAGCTACTTGGTACGGCCCCGCACGCAGCACGGAGCTGTACGTGCAGGCCGATTCGTGTGTGAATGAGGCCTAATAGATATGTGGATGGGGGGTTGTAAAGGGGTCATAGATATGTGGCGGGGGGGATAGTAGTTGTGTACAGCTATTTCATGCTTTTTCTTGTAATTAGAAAAGTGGATTATAATGGGGAATATTACACTGTAATGTTCCCTATTATAATCTATTTCTCTGATTAAATGATTACAGGTAGGCATGTGATCTATCAAAGTTTGAGACTACGTTAGAATGTGTGACCAGTGACGTGGTCACACATTTTAACGTAATCTCGCCCAGTTTTTCGGTGGTGGAATAGGTGAAGAATTCCAACGCTTTCATTTTTTGGTGTAACTGTATTTTATTTTGAAGGCATGTTTAAATACAATTAAATTAAAATTATTAAATCAAAACAATCTAAAATATAAACAATCAACGCCCCCCGCCCCTCAGCGGGCCACGGTAAAATCATCAAATGTTGACCGGTCCGCGGCGATAAAAAGGTTGGGGAGCACTGGTCTAAAGGATCGGGTGAGTATACCGTTGCCTATTTTTGCCCCTAGACCAAAACGATAATCTAACCCTTGGAATGTGGGGGTAGCCTCACTGCAAGGGTTAAGAACATTTTTGCCCAGAGTTCTTTAAATGTTATGATGGTGGAAATTCAAGCCAGGACTTTTAAAGAAAAATTTCCATATTGATGGGTCCTGCATCTCCCAGGGATGCACCGATATATCGCCCGGCAAAACATAGCAGCCGAAACTGGCACTTTTGGCAAAATCCCGAAAGTGCCATGCATGCGTTCTCTCATCCCCACTGGCTCCCAGCGGGGAGGAGAGAAACTGTCAAAGGCGGCCGAGCGCTGCTGGAGGAGAGCGATGTGAGCGGTTGTCGATTCTCCTCCCCGCGCCGATCAGCCTCCTGTCACAGACTGGGATATCGGTGTGGGCGGAGACAACCAGTGCTGTCACAGGAGGCTGAGCTCTGCTCGCTCAGCCTCCTGTGACACCGTGTCAGGATGGAGAGCGAGTACAAGCAGTCAGTAATCTGTAGTGTTTGTAAATAATTGAGGTCATGGTGAGGTTACTATATGCTCAATTATGAATCACCTCCTGTTCATTCATGATTGTGGTTATAGTAAACATACTCTGTCCTCATGTTATAAATAAACAGGAACACTCAGTATAGAGGCTTCCTGTTCATTGATAACAGGGGCTGCAGAATAAGAGATTGACTCTGTGTTCTCAATTTCTTTTTCTATTTTAAAAGGGAAATATCAGGGGTCTGTTTAGACCCCCAATATTTCCCCACAGCCCCTAAAAGTAAAGTAAAAAAAATATTTAATAAAAATGAATAAAAATTAAATATAAAAAAATGTAAAAAGTTTATAAAAAATAAATACAAATAAAATATTTGAAAAAATTTGAATAAAAAACATTTTCGGTTTCGGCCTGACATTTTTTTTTCTTTTTCGTTTTTATTTCGCTGGACCTCTAGTATCTTCCTTACATCAACCTATCAGACCCTCTACACCTAAATTACTCATCCCTCCTACTATGAACAAAATAAGTTAGCACTGAAGCATACAAGAATACAAAGCTAGTGATAGACGTGGTCCAATGGACACCCCCCTGACTTACACAAATATATAACAAATCCCATATACGCTTCCTAACAACATAAGACAATCTCAAATATTCAAGTTTGTTTGTTGGATCAAAGCTGGCCTATGTAGGATGTATACTGTAACTTTATACCCAAAAGAGATGTTCTTAGCTTCCCCTCACTGCAGTCTATGTACCACACTCCCCTTTTGGAGATATTCAGTTACCTCCAAATTCAGAACTATGTACTTTACACCCTGAGACACACAGGATCCCCACTAACTCTTATCCCCTTGAACCACATCTTTCTTAATGACCCTCGTTCCAAATGTGTTGTTCCTTATTTATTTCTCCCTCCTTAACCTTGATTTCAATACCCCCCAACATGCATCTCTCACTGGGAAAGGAATATGGGAAAACCTCTAAAACTGAAACAATATACGCGACACAACTGCACATTGTTTGCTAAGCTCTTCATTCAGTAAAGACAACTATAAGGTTCATGGTGCCCCACAGCCCAGCAAAGTTCGCTAGGGGGGCCTCGGACCTCTGCTTCAGGGGCTGTGGAGCGGTGGGCACACTTAAGCATTATGATAAGACTGCCCTAAAGTGTATCCATTATTTACACAGGGGCAGAAGTATCCCCAAGAATCTATATTGTTGGCTGCACCCACCCACCCGTTCTGAACTTTATTTTAATGGCCGCCAGGCACACCTTGGCCAGCGATAAGCTCCAATTACATTTAGATTTTACAGTAATGGTGCAGATTAGTATATAAATTCAGCTGCCTATATATTTATGGATTGAATGATTGCTTAGATGTGTGGTTTTCACAAATGGTACCCTCTACTGATGATTTTTTTCATCATATGCAGAGTTTCAAATATTGAGGTTTGTGATAGGTTTAGTTTAAAGCATTTTTAATACCTTTAGCTTTAAGAAGGAAATTGCCGTGTTATAATACATTTCTTTGTTTAATACATGCTCCTCAGTTTCCCCAATCAGATGGTATCATCAAGCTTAAATGCATTCAAAGCTGACTGCGAGAGCAGTAATCCTGGTTTTGTATTGCTCGATATTCACTGTACTTCACCTCAGAGGAATGTAACTTTCGTGAATGTACTTCACTTTGAATAGATGTCTGTTGGCACATCGGTTTTCGAGTTTCACTCCAAACAATGGCTTTCCCTAAAAGACATTTCAAAGCCTCGGTCGCCTGGCTTTATCGTGCTCTTTCTTTATGCCATGTTCTCATTTCAGAGAGCCAGTATTTCACCGAACAATAGAACGTGACACACATCCCTTCCAATCTCCTCATTTCAATCTTTTCCTTAAGCACATAGAAATAAATATGTTATTTGAACACTGAGCTATAACCTCCATCTGTGGAACTCAGCGGAGAGCTTAGTCACTACATCTTTAACTGCTGTAGAGATCAAGGATCCCTACTATTTTCAAAGTCAGAAATACAGAGACAACACTAACTAGATAAAAACATCTCGGCACAAAGGGTTTTATGTTTATTTTTAACATCAAGTACATTTGTGATACTATAATTCTAAATTCAAAAGCTTTCCCTGCTCTGTCAAGGTAGCTAAGAAAACGTTCCCACTACACCATGGCTTCATCTTCAAAAGAAATGCTTTTAATCGACATTCAATCTTGGTATCGCAATATATTACTTGGTAATGTATTGTGATACCAAGATTGGACGTCAACCAAGACTGGACCTCAATAAAAGGTGTTTTTTTTTAGCCTGAAGCCATGGCTTCTTCCTAGCTAGTAAAACAGGGGAAACACTGAACGATCACAAAAGTAGCCCGCCGCACACCTAAATGGTTGATCCCCTTATCTTCTTGTGGGGTGCTGGGGTAACATGTGGATGGCACCACGATCAAGTAGCCAGGAAAAAGCTACCAGCACACCATGGCTTCATCTTCAAAAGAAACACCTTTATTGATGTCCAGTCTTGGTTTACATCCAATCTTGGTATCACAATGCATTACCAACTAATATATTGTGATACCAAGATTGGATGTCAACAAAAGAGTTTCTTTTGAAGATGAAGCCATGGTCTGCTGGTAATTTCTTCATAGCTTCTTGTTTGTGGCACCATCCACATGTAGCCATAGACCCCAACAAGAAGATAAGGGGATTAACTGTTTAGGTGTGCAGTGGGTTAGTTCTATGCTCTGTCAATGCTTCCCCTGATTTAGGGCCTGTTCACACCATCCAATGCTTTCATGGCATGGTTCCGTGCCATTAATGCATACTGGATCGCATAAGCAAAGCCTCCCTGCGTTCTGGGGCAGGAGGGGGCGTGGTGGTGCCATTCATTTTAAAGGCACCGCCGATGCGGCTACCGCCTGGAACACATGGTACCGCAATGCCCTGCCTTCCAATGCATGCATAATTTTTTTTGTGATCGCACTGTAATGAAGGGCATGCGTTACCACGTGTTCTGGTGTAGGCATGTCTGTGGTGCCAATAAAACAAATGGCACCACCCCGCCCCAGAATGCGGGGAGGTTTTGCTTATGCTGTGAACGCAGTGCGTGGTGCGAACAGGCCCTAAAACTTACAATTTGTGCTATTAAAATCTAGGTCAAATAAGCGTGACCAGGTTCTGAATAAAAGGCACCACACCCCTAATGTATCAAGTCAAAAAATAAGAAGAGGTGGGGCTTTTTAGGTAGCAAGTGACAAAGACCAAAAGTTACCACATGATAAAACAGGAGTATTTTATTATACAAAGGTTAAAAAAAAAATTAAAAATATTGATACGTGCACATTACAAAACAGAAAAACAGATTGATCTCCAAATAACCATTCCAGAGTTATAATGTGAGGCTAGATGGCCATGACAAACATAATTTATATAACATGCTCTCGTATACAGATGCCACTCTCATATACAGATGCTTCTAAAAAGTGGCCGTTGAGCTGCGACCTCGTGGACACTGGCGGCTCAGAGGTGATTGCGAACTGTGCTCTTTGTGGCTCCCCAAGTTTGGGGTCTCTTTTGATAACCTTCAGCTTTTGACGGTTGTCTGCTTATCACCCTCTCCACACCATCTATTGGGAGATCCTCTCTGTCCTTGGGCATGCTCAGGCCCTTGCTCGGCTGGTCTGGCCAGGCGCGCACGGATTACTCTCTGGGAGCGATCTCCTCTATCTCCTGAGGAAGCGTTTGGAACGCGAAACGCGTTGAGAGAGATTCACCATTACGGCTATAAGAAGAGGCATCTGTATACGAGAACATGTTATATCAATTATGTTTGTCATGGCCATGTAGCCTCACATTATAACTCTGGAATGGTTATTTGGAGATCAATCTGTTTTTCTTTTTCTGTTTTGTAATGTGCACACATCAATTATGTTTTTAAACATCTTTTAACCTTTGTATAATAAAATACTCCTGTTTTATCATGTGGTAATTTTTGGTCTTTGTCACTTGGTACCTAAAAAGCCCCACTTCTTCTCCTTATTTTTTGCTATAGAAATCTGTTGAAATGTTCCCACTATGAGCTTCTATAAAAGCTAAACATTGTTTTTTTTCTCTCTATATTTAAAGTCAAAATGCTTATGATTTAGTTTTTACAAATGTCTTCTCATCTGAATGCACCAAAAAAAAAGGTGCCAAGGTAAAAATAAAGGGAGGAATATGCTAAGGAAACATTTCATTGGAAAATTTTGGTTTTGGATATTTTTCTGGAAACAGCAGCAGCATCAGAGAAGGCACAGTGCAAGGAAATTAGCAGTAGCAGCTAGACACTGGAAATGAAGCATTTATCTGATCAAAGCAGCATTAACAGCAGCAAGGAGGGCACAACCCACCTGATATAAAAAGAAAAAAAAGAGGGAGTACATCCTCG
>NW_017306506.1:201033-256472 GCF_000935625.1 Nanorana parkeri | reverse complement strand
GGGCTTGGAGCCATTCGCTTGGTGCGAGTGCAGAGTATAGCTTGGTTTTGTTTTCATTTAAATTATTTTTCACAATACTGTGTGGATGGGAACACAAAACAAACATCCATTTTGCTGTATAAAATTGCATGTCAAGCATAAATCCCATTCTTTCCTATGTGGCTGGATTATATCTACTGCAGTTTAGTGTGTGAGGTAAAGGGAAACTCTGTAGGTTCAATCATACCTATCCATGTGCGTTATCATGCAAGCTGCTTGTACACAGAACAGTGTAAATCCAGCCTAACAGTTAGCATTACTTTCAGCTATCTTTGAGGACTATAGAACCTTATCCCTCTGTTATAAAGAAAAGGGGGGAGGTGTCTGTAGTAATTATAGGACATCTGTTTCTGGTAGAATCATTTGGACAGAATAAAAGGGGGAAAAAACTGGAAAAGGAAACAAATGCATCCAGCACAACTAAGGACTGGTAAGCTGTATATATTACATTTTTGTTCTTACATAGTTATAGTATTTGACGTTGAATAAAGACACAGGTCCATCCAGTTCAACCTTTGTGTGCCTGTGTGTGTTTGTGCATGTGTGTATAGGAGTCCCTGTGTGGGTTCTAAAGGCAAAACGTTTTAGAGATATTTGTATAGAATGGTGAGGGGTTAGATCCCCTTTCAGGTTTTCAGTATTGTCTGTATCCATATTAGGGAGATTCACTACCTCTAATTGTCCTGACCACCAATGCCACTGGGAGTGAAAATGCCACCAGAACAGGAAAGCGAGGAAAAATCATCCAAATAAGGACACTTGTTCCCCTGACAACTGTATAGGAGGCAGTATCCCTCACATTGGAAGATATCTTCTCACTTCCTGTTGAGTCTACAGGAGAGGAAGTAAAGGTAAATCTTACTTATGAAACCCAAATTGGAAAAAGAACTGACCACGGTATAACCCTCCCCTACTTTATCCATTATACTTTGAATTAATACATTTTATATAGATTGTTTTTTTTCACTTCTAAAATGTTCCTATACAACATAACTCAAATTATATATGAACAGATGTGTTTATCTTTCTGATCAGGTTAAAAAATGAAGGTATAAGCCAATAAGCAGCACTCTATTTTGTAGCAATAAGAAGAAATGTCCCATGTGTTTTCCTAGAAGCTAAACATGCAAAGCTTCACAATGTAAACTAATTGGCTTATTTGTACTTCTTTGTCGCCAGTGTTAGAGCCTCCGCTCATTATTCGGGCACTATTTCGGTCTAGTAATCTGCCTGTGGGTATCCTCAGCCAAGGGCATGTGGCAGCTTGAGAGTATTGTATAATGAATGCAGAGTAAGAGGCTGTGCATTTAAATGAATCATTGTCACCGAATAATGGCGACTTTGAAATCCCCCTTCGAAGGAGATGAATGATGTAGTGTCTGTTGAAATGAAAACGGCAACATACATTCAGTGCTTTCGAATTGAATGATTTACACTTTTTCAGCATATGTCTCTGCTTTTACATTTGAAAATATTACTTTTTTCTTATTTGAATTCATTTTACAGTTACTTTGTTATTTAGAAAGGTAAAGGTTTAATTTAAGAACTTGAATTTGTACATGTTAGTGTATGTATGATCCCTGGGGTTTAGCTGGTTCTAGTACACTCTAAGGGGTTGATTTACTAACCTTTTAAACACACCACGAACGTGTATACACCTCTGTAGTGTGTTCCCTCCCAGCATGATCTATGGGAGGAATCGAAACACCTTTGTAGTGTGTACACACCCAGCAGGTGTGTTGTGCAAAGCCCTGCAATGAATTGCAAGGTAATGTGGTGTAAATTAACTCTATGTTATGTTGCTTGCGTTGATGAATGCAGGAATGTAAATGCATGAGCTAACCATTTTTGTCTAAACTGTGAAGCAGCATTATATATGCATCATGTGCATGATTTTTCCATATATGGCATTAGTGGAAATATGCTTTTAGAGACTTTTTGGTTGATAAATACGTTTTGCTGTGTGAAAATCACACACACCTGGTGCGTGCGTGTGTTTAGGTTAGTAAATCACCCCCTAAGTCTCACACTCTGATATTTCATTGGACCACCTTTAGCTTTGATTACAGAACACATTCGCCATGGCATCATTTTGATAAACTTATGCAATGTCACAACATTTATTTCCGTCCAGAGTTGCATTAATTTTTTAACAAGATCTTGTAGTGATGATGGGAGAGTCAGACCACCCCATAAAAGTCTTCTCCAGCACATCCCAAAGGTTCTCAATGGGGTTGAAGTCTGGAATCTGTGGTGGCCAATCCATGTGTAAAAATGATGTCTCATGCTCCCTGAACCACTCTTTCACAATTTGAGCCCGATGAATCCTGACATTGTCGTTTTGGAATATGTCCAATGTGCCATCATGGAAGAAAAAATCCATCAATGGTAAAACCTGGTTACTCCGTATATTCAGGTAGGCCGCTGACCTCATTTTTTGGGGCCATAACATTGCCGAACCTAGACCTGACCAACTGAAGCAACCCCAGATCATCCTTTTACCTATTTGATCAGCTAAATCCAGCTGGTGACTTTTTTTTGTCCACAGTAGCCAAATGTCACAGGCATCCAAAAGTGCCGTATAGGTCTCATAAATTACTTCTATTACTTTGTCCATTTTTCCTTAAATTAGTAGCAGAGGGTTGGAAGGTGAATGCCTCAACAATACTTTACACAAATAACACAGTTTTGGAACAAAAAACATTTCGGCTTGCTCAATCAGGGAAAATTATTTGTAACTTAATTTTAAAGTCTTGTGATTTAAAGGTTTTTAGCGGTTGCTGCAGTTACAGGGGAACTTAAAGTGACATTAAAGTAACAATTGAAGAACGGATGTTCTTCGTCTGCTCTGTGTAATCACTGAGACAGTGGCGCTGTAATCACAGCGCCACCCGTCTCAGCGGTCACTAACTGCAGCTTCTGTCATAGCTTCTGTCATAGAAGCTGTAACAGAAAATACAGTCTGTCGAGTGCTCCATAAGGCGCGCCGGACCTCCCTGCGTCCTATAGTCCGGTGCGTCTTATGGACCGCAAAATACGGTACATTAAATGTTGCCTCTTGATCCGATCATCTTCTTCTCTTCTTCTTTCCAGTAGTTTTCAGGAGTCCCTTCAGTGCTGGTGCTGGTCTCTGATCCAGCGCAGACTCCTCGGGTCCAACGGTGTCTGTCCGACATGTCTGCTCACGGCTGCGTGCATTCACCTCCATTGTGTCTCTCCTCTTCTTCCCACGCATGCGCCCGCCCCACCATCCTGCAAGGCCGCACAAGAAGCTTCAGATGGGAGCGAGTGGCGGAGACAGAGGTAAGTATTTACCTATTTGGTGACTTTAAAAAAAAAAAAAAAATGTTTGTTTTTGCATATATCTACTATTTGCTAGCAGTAGATATACGTAAAAAAAAAAAAAGTGACTTTAATACTACTTTAATATTCTCTTTTTAGATATACATACAAAAGAAAACAGAGTCACATAAATAATAAAGCATTAAAGCAAACGTGTAGCATTATCATTGTTTTCATGCGTAGGCGCGCCAACTCCTGTTTGCATTAATGCGCACGTGCTCGCGGAGGACTTTAAGAACATTTTTAAGAATAATTTTTACATTTATTTTATACAATTTTTTAAAATCTTTTTTCACTTTATTTAATTGATAATCACATAGGTGGGCTTACAAGCACCCCATGAAGCGATATGTAGTCTTGAGAAATCAAGATTGCATCACATCAAGCAGCAGGGAAAGAGACACAAAGCACACTGGGAATCCAGGAAGTTGGTGAATTGTGATGGGCAGACGGAAGGCAGCACTCACTACATAAAAGGGATTTTTTCAAGTAAGTGTTGATTGCATTATCAAAAACATCTCTAATATGTATTCCAATTACGCTGCTGATGTTATAACAGGAGAGGATATGCTGGTACCTTACAACTCCTTTAAAGTAAATATGAATCTGCAGACATGCATTTAAAGTGTGTTTTAAATGCAGTAGAACAATGCCTTTCTACATCAACCCTAAGAGTGGACGAGCCTTCATAAACACCCCTTCTAGAATCTGTAAATAGTTTAAAGGAGAACTATGAGGTGAGTGCTTTTGACTCATCGTCATACCCTGTTTCCCCCAAAATAAGACCTACCCCGAAAGTAAGACCTAGCACTATTTGTCAAGATTCCTGTAATATAAGACCTACCCCGAAAATAAGACCTAGTTTGGTGGTAGCATGTGAGGGGGAACTTGCAGGGGAGATGGTATCTGCCTGCAGGGACATACTGTATTAAGGGAATGACAGGGGACTCCCCTATTTTGCATTCCCCATCACTTTTTGTCATGTTAACAAAGTGACACAGACAGCACTAAAAACCTGGCAGAGGCTCTCACTCTTCCCCTTTATCCAAAACAAAAGGTTTTGACTTTAGATATACTTTAAAGTGGTCCTGTCACCACAGGGTAATTTGCACACAATGGGAACCCTGTAAAAAAAGAGGCTGCTTTGCTTGCCCCAGGCTGATGCAGGTACTCGACCCGTCCTGCACCCCACCCCCACCGTTGCATTCACTGGTTCCTGCTAATGGCTTGTTCGTCCCGTGCTGACGCTTTAAAGAGTCAATGCAGTTTGAATACAGATGTATAATCTTGCAGAAGCTAACTTACAATACAAAAGTGTGTATATATAGAATACAATTAAAGTGGAACTTAAAGGGTATTTCCACTTTTGCAGTAAGTTTTGAAAAAAACCCTCTTCAGTTTGAAAGTACAAGTAGAGGGACAAACTGAGGGACAGACTGAGCTTCGTCTTATTAACATACAATGCTTCTACACCTTTTGTTTTAGGACCGACAGTATTCAAATCTAGTTTACAATTGATAATGAGATCTGTCAGCACAGTACAGATAGGGTTCATTAGAGTAATCATAACTTCTCACAGCCCCCCCCTTCACATTACATAGGAGGGAAGCTAGGGAGGATTTTGAAGCAAGTAAAAAGCATTTACAAATGCAAGTTATGCTATGTGAATGGGAACAAATATAAAAGTAGGTGTTATCTTGGCTTTTGTACTGTAGAAGAGACATGCTCGAACGTTCCATAACCCCATCAGAGACTTGATGATTGCTGTTCAGAATTTTGTATGATTTTAACATTTGATTTTGGAATAAATTAAGTTTCCCAAATAAAAACCACATTCACTGTTAGAATTACGTTCCTTTGAGAAATCTTTTCCATCCCACTCCTTCCATTTGTTTCCATCACTATGGTCGAAAACGATCATCGATTTGACCCCATTAAAAAAATTCTAATCATGTATACACAGCTTAATGCGACACTAAACTCTGGAGTTACATCATAAAAATACATTCAAGTACATTAACTATTAACAAAAAATATATTTTATTTGTGTATCACTTGGCTGTAGATCCGCAAATCATCTCTGAATTGGTGCTGACACTGTCCTTCCTTCCGGAGGGTGGCTACTTTTGTCCCCCATGGTCCCTGTGTGTGTTGTAAAGTAGTCACCGCTCCAAGCTCACTGCCCTGATGGACTACAGTCTCAATACAAATTTGTAAAATAAACGTGAGATTGTAGTCCATCACAGGAGTGAGCTTGGAGCGGTGACTACTTTACAACACACACAGGGACTTTGTGGAGCAAACGTAGCCACCCTCCAGAAGGAAGGACAGTGTGAGCACCAATTCAGAGATGATTTGAGGATCTACAGCCGAGTGATACACAAATGAGATACATTTTTGATAATAGTTAAGGTACTTGTATGCATTTTAAGGCTCCATTCACATATAGCATTTGCGTTTCCTGCGATGTCTTCCGTATGGAAGACCGCACGGCATGCGAGCGCTAAAATCTTTACATCTGCACCGATTCCACTCGTTTGCGGCTATACTATAACCTGGAAGGTGCGGGATCCGCCATAAAATCATGCTTGTACTATTTTACGGGATGCGCTTGTACTATTTTTTTTGTTCTGCGAGGCCGCTGCAAAAGTCTGAATAATGCACATTAAATTGCATTGGTGTTTATTTTCAGAGCGGTTCCGCGCGCATTCGTACGGCCGAATACACGCGGACAACCGATCCTGTGTGGAGTCTTAAGGTTTAACTCCTGAGTTTAGTGTCACTTTAACTAACAGCGCATTTTCTAAATGCTAATACGATCACTGCCTGTTTTTGTTTTTTTTTCCTCCGAAGAACAAGTAAATTTGTTTATGTGTGTCTCTTATTTTCCTGCCTGTTACAAAACTCATTCAGCATCTGTTCTCCTGGATAATATGATATCTCAGTGTGCTCTTCCCTTCATGGGAATTCCCAAACAATGTCATCGACAACTATGGTGGTCCTCTTTCCATGTTACAGAGCACGCTAATTATGGTGATAAAAATAATCTAGTGGTGTTTATTCTTCCGTCTTCCCACTGTCTGGGTAATGGTGGACACAGGTGGTTTATTTCACGTACTGCTATTCCACTGGGTGTTGGGCAGCAGTCCATTAATCAATGGTGCCCTGATGCCCCTTACCAATAATTACTGAGTGGTTACAAGTAACTGCAGACATATCCCTTCCGTAAATAAACAAATGACTCACTAAGTAGCGTTTATGGACTGCACAAGTTCTTCACAGCCTGATAACGGTGAGGAATGTTATTGTAGCATCTGGACGATAAAACAACCCTACATGCCTCCTAGCTGTAGAGAAACACAATCAAATATTTACATCTTGAGCTTTATTGTTTTTTTTTAGTAGGGGCTGATGGGATTTGGCAATTACAATAAAAGGTAGAGAGAAGTATCGCTAGTCAGGTTATGGCATAGTAGAACAAAAGCAACCATAAGTCCTTTGCCAAACCACTGCACAGCATAAACCTCTCCTAAGAGAAGCATCAAGGCTGCCATTGGTGAACTCTTATTCTGCAAGTGCTAGCCACCTGGCTTTCATGCTGGTCCAGTTGTAATACTCGAAGTCAGTAGCCCAGAACAAGTATTCAGAGAAGAACTTCTGACTTTAGGCTGATTTTTTCAATATGCATACTTGTTACAGGTCAACGTCTGTTCTGATCAGCGGGGGATCCGGGCACAGATTCCCAGAAGTATGGATTGGATGTCACTTTTGTGACATCCGTGTCTTTTCAGGTTTGACTGAACTGACCGGACCCATCGGTGTATTGAAACCATGGAATCAGCTAACATCAAATATCTGGCAGCATAAGCCACTGTCACTGGCAGCACCGATATCAGCCTGCCATAAAAGTTCCTTCAGTTTGATGTCGGCTGCTTATCTCATAGACCTGACCGGCAGCCTAAGGGCCAATTGACAGAGCACACAGGGCAGGCTGACAACGTCGCTGATACTTGCGAAGCAGTTGCTTAGCACTGTCAATCAGCAACAGGAAGTGCCGTTACTGCAAGGCTCTCCAGGTAGAAAAGTTTGCCCAAAAACAATTTGCTTAAAGTACAAATAAAGCCCCTGTATGACGGTTTACACAAGCACCATGTCCAGTTACTATGTGATGCACAAGCCTTTTAAAGTAAACAAAAAAAAAAACTGTCCTTACCTTCCTAAATTTCCCTCACACACTGAAAACTGTACAGAGTAAGGCATTATGCCAGACATAATAAAAGATAGATTTACGGTTTACACACACAAAAGTGCAGTACAGGTCTCCTTTATCGAGGCAAAAGCACATATACTTTGGTGAAGGAGTTCTGCCTGTGTCTGTGAAGGTTCTCATTCATCCAGGTCACGATACTGTATATCTGTAATAATAAAATCAAGGCAACTGGACTTGTTGTATTTTTCTTAAGGATGTTTCACTGGTCATCCGATTAACTTTCTGAATTGAGAAAGCTACTGAGATGATCAGGGAAACGTCTTCAAGAAAAATGCAGCAACTCCAGTTGCCGTAATTTAATTTTTACACATATACAGTATCATGACCAGGATGAATGAGAACCTTGCAGAGTCCTGCTTGGTTTCCATATGTCACTGTATTGCCTGTGATTGCTTCATGATACAATAAGCATTCTTTCAAAGGAAAAAAGGCAACATATCACATTGCATGTTGAGGGTTGTCTCACTTCAATGCCTCCCAGGAATACACCAAGTACGTCCACTTCCTCTCAATGGAGCTTAGGAATGTCACCCAACCATCCTATACCAAGATGCCTAGTGCCTGAGCAACCTAACCCACTCATTTCCACATTGGATGTGTTAGAGTACATCTATGCTTATATAAATATAGACAGGGAGCAGTATATGCTGAAAAACGTATATTGCTGTCATTTACCTACCACTAGTTTTTAGAACATCTTCACTTTAAGGCAGACGTGGACAAATTACTATGGAATTCAGGAGCCGGTCGGTCCATTCCAGGAGCAAGCAGGTTCTTTTTTCAGAAGCCAGCTCCATTGACAACAACTAGAGAAAACCTCAAAAGTTAGGCGCTAGCTCTAACATTTAGGCCTCATTCACACTGTGTAAACTCGGGCCGTACACGTCAGTGAGGCGCGCACGCCCGTATCGGGCCGTTCCCGGGAGGGACAGGTGCTGCGTGAGATTCCACGCAGCAGCCTGTTCTTCCCTATGGGGGGATGCGACCGAACGCACACCCGAACGGGTCTGGGTGTCCGTGCTCGGACGCAGCATTGGCGACTTGGCAAATGGGATTAGTCTAGCCCTGGTTTAAGGAAAGAGTGCACATATGGGACCAGCTCCACTGACGAATGTCCTAGAACATTAGGATTTCTGCCGTGAGCAATCTTGCAGATATTGGGTAAGTTTAACCAGCTGTCATTTTCTAACCAGCAGTAACAAAAACTGCAGCAATCGAAGATAACTGAACTATGAATAGCTCTGCTACCAGAGACAAGCACTCCATATTCTGCATGGCATCCCTAGAGTCCAGATTACATTGCCCCAAATTTTAAATTTCACTGCAGTTCAGGTAATCAATGATACAGTAGCAATGGAGGTCTGATATACTCTATTGAAGGGAGTTCCCTTTAAGGCCTCATTCACATGAACCGTGTTGCCCTGTACAGCTTGAAGGGCCGGTTGTTGATGCGTCCGGAGCTGTGGGAAGAAGCGTGTGGGCAGCTCATGCAGATGCAGGAGCTGTGCGCCATCACATGCAGCTCTAAGTTTTGACAGACGCACACAGATGGTGTACAGACCTGGATCCATCATGTCTGTGTCCAAGGCAGTATACCGTCTATGTGCGGTCGCCAAAACTCAGAGCTGTGGGGAGCAGTGTGTGAAGGTGCACAGCTCCTGCGTCTACATGAGCTGCCCGCGCGCTTCTTCCCGCAGCTCCAGGCGCATCAACACTCGGCCCTTCACCCTGTACGGGGCAACACGGTCCATGTGAATGAGGCCGAACTGTATTTTACTGAGTATATAGACTCTTTACATTCATGTTTCATCCTGTACATAAGTAACACAGGGATTCTTACCGCAGGGAATTCAATGCTGAGAAAAGATTATGAAAGCCTCCCAGTTACCAGAGCAATGTAACAATTGACGAGGGATTAACATTACTGACTTACTCTAACAGTCAAATTAAAACCATGTACATCACTCACAGGGAACAATATCATAAAAAAAACCTGAGATACTAAACAATCAACCATTCTCCGTATCTGAGGGGAGGAATTCAATGATCAAGCAATGCTACATTAGTCACAGAGCTCACTTCGGAGGTATATAGATTTATTAAACACAATAAATTCATGTGTATACAGTGCAAAAAAAGCACTAGAAATGTTCATCCTTCGGGCTCATTTATAGACGTGCACATTTGCATGGCGTGCACAAGGGATGCCCCGACACCGATACTCGTCCTCGCCCAAATGCTCCGATACGTTCACCAATACCAGTACTTCCAGCCAGAGGGAGACCTCCCATTGACCAGCAGTGCCACAAGAGAGCCGTCTTCCCCGCTAATCAGGAAGCCGGGTGGTGGGTTACGGCCCGCCTCCTGGCTTCCTGATTGGCTAGGAAGCCGGCTTCACTTGTTGCTAGGCAGCCTGGCTTCCTGACCAATCAGGAAGCCGGGCAGGACATCATGACCCGCCTCCCTGATTGGTCAGGAAGCCAGGCTGCCTAGCAACAAGAGAAGCCGGCTTCGATAGAACACCAGCTTCTAAGGCAATCAGGAAGCTGGGTCAGGATCCACCGCCCCAGTTTCCTGATAATCCGGGCCCACGGATGCCGGTATCGGTATTGGCAAATATCGAAAAAAAATATCAGTACTCGATACCAAAAATCGGTGGATCCCCAGCATGCACAGCCGTGCAGAGACCTGCTCCCAGGAGGGACAGGTGCAGTGTGTAATTGCCTGCATAGTACCCATAGACAGTGTACATGGGAGTAGGTCTTTGCGCGAGCATGAACACCATACGGATGTGCATGCCCATGTGTATGAGCGCTTCTTGTTGATTTAGAGTGACACAAACACTGACACAAAAAACAAGTCGGTAAAGTGGACCTGAAGTGAAAAAGGAAAGATTTCATATCTGAAGCCGACCATACACTGCTCACATTTCGAGTCTTGCTGTATTGGGCAAAATTCAAGCTGTGTGTGGCCCCATCAGCATCACTCCATTCGACAAAAGTCGATGGTAGTCGATGGGCAGGTGGATGTAACTAGACATGTGTCTGTTTACACGTTTACATCCGATTACCTCAGAGTCTGTCTAGGTCCAAAAAAAACCCCCAAAATATAAAAGAGCTTTTTCCAACCTCAACGTGATATATATCGGATGTAAAGGGATGAAAATGGATGCATATCTGTTTACATCCAACTGCCCATAGACCTAACATGGGCCCATTAAGGTCCATTTTTTATCTCCATTACAGCTGAGTTACTTACCTAATACCCGCTCCCACCGGCTTCCTTCCTCAGGGCTGCTAGACCGGTCCCTGCGGCCTTTTCTCGCCTTTCCTCTGGTGCGCTAAGGACCGCCGACATCATCATGTCTAATGCAGGTTCCACAGACCTGCATTGTATGTGAGGACGCTGAGGGACATTCCACCAACCGGAGCAGAGTAAGAAAAGAGGGGAGCACTGACCGCCAGTTAGCGGGGATCAGGTAAGTCAACCTGCTTTACTCCAACCCCCGCCCAGAGATTGGCTTCAAAATAAAGCGCACTTATCCTATTTACCCCTTTCCTCTGACCAAAAACCAGCCATTGTTCTTGTTGAGCTCCGTGAGCTGAATAAGAAAAACCTATCCACACTAAACAGCTTGGATGGGGAATCCCCTCTGCTGGGATATTGTATTCTGACATTGCTGGGTGTGCCACTGTCAGGATACAGAACAGTGACAGCAGCTGACTGGCTACCCTCACTGTTCCAACATTTCCTTTCATTTCCCAAAGGTGCCACACACTGCTCAAATTTGTCAAAGCACCAAATGATCAGCTTGATCCAGCCTACCCCTTCACAGAGGCAATTTACCTCAATCCAGCAGCCTCTGGCATCTGCATCTAGCACTGCAATTCTTCACTGCTCTGCCAACACCTGCACATTACAGCCCTATAGATATAGATACTGTGTGTATATACACATTACAGCCCTATAGATATAGATACTGCTGCAGATATAACATGTTTCCCCGAAAATAAAACACTGTCTTATATTTTTATTGGCTCAAAAAAACACACTAGGTCTTATTTTCGGGGTAGGTCTTATTTATTTAATTAATTTTTTTAATGTACAAAAATCCACACTTATTCATGTACAAAAATATAGTGATCAGGGCAATCAGGGGTGCCGTACCTTTCCAAGAGCAATTTGCTAACCAATTGCTGGCCAGGATGAGCGAAGCGCACTTTCACTATCGATTCCTCACAGGCGGTATCACTCCGCCTGTGACGAGAGCCGGCGCTATAGAGGAAGCATCGGCTTATGCGGCTCTGCTCCCTCTGGTGCCGCCTCACTTCTTCGTTGGCGCCGCTGATTCTCTCCTGCCTCTGCCGCGGCTCTTCAGGTTCCCCCTTTATGCCACCACCGGCCCTGGGAATGGTCACAACTAGGTCTTATTTTCGGGGTAGGTCTTATATTTTAGCTATTCCCAAAAATAGTACTAGGTCTTATTTTCAGGGTGGGTCTTATTTTCGGGGAAACAGGGTAGATAACCAACAGATATAGATACTATATACACTGAGTGGCCAGATTATTATGACCTCCCCATCAGTACTTCGTTGGGCCACGAGATGACTTTGGTGGGCCGGCTCGTGACACCAAGAGATGTTGAAAGGTTATGCGGGGAAACTGAAACTGCACTGTTGCCCTTCTGTTGTCTTGTACCAGTCTTCCCACTCTCTGTTCTGCCCTAACATTGACTAGTCGCTGACGGCCACAATTCGCACGTTCAGACCCAGATTTTCGGCTGACGTGGGAGAGGGGCGAGAGAGGCGAGAGAGAGGCGAGAGAGAGAGAGAGAGAGAGAGAGATACCCTATAGATATATATAGCTAGACAGACAGACGGGGTAGAGAGAGAGGCAAGAGAGAGATACCCTATAGCTATACATAGCTAGACAGACAGGCAGGCAGACAGACAGACGGGGGGAGAGAGTTAGAGGGCGAGAAAGACCCTACTATATAGAGAGATAGATAGACAGACATCCAAAATACAGCGTTGCGGACATTCACTGTGCGTGACAGACCTTCCTATTCACATTCCAGAGAGAGGAAGACTGGAAAGCCTCCGCGCTCCACTCTCACCATGCAATCTGTAAAGGGCATCAAACTTCCACTGACAGGCTCCGAGATTATTTTCATTCAGACAAACAAATACAAAATGACAGAAAGATAACTATTCTGAATGAATTGCACTGATATTCTGGGATGTCTCATTTTGCTGATATACATTATTTAAAGGAGAACTATGAGATGAGTGATTTCCACTCACCTCATAGTTCTAGCTGACCTGTGACAATGAGACTGTCACAGGTCGGCTCAGTAGATCGGGAGGTGAGCGAACACATACCAGGTTCGCTCGCCTCTCGATCCTGTCACGGCTCTCTGCCGTGACAGGGGGAGGGGCTGGATTCCCCCCTCCCCGCTCCGATCTGCCAGCGCTGACTGGCGGAACGGACGGTGGAGGGGGCGGGTACGGCTGGCTCTGCCTCTAGATAGGCAGGGATCCGCTCCGGCGTCTCAGTATACCGCGAGCTGTAGCTCGCGGTATACTGAGCTTAGGGTAACGGGAGGACGCTAGTTTGTGTCCTCCCGGCCGTTACCCTAAGGAGAACTATGGGGAAAAACACTGACCCCATAGTTCTCCTTTAAAGAAAAGAATATAATGCCCATTAAAAAGTCACAATTATTGTATACAAGGAATCCATTCGGTGAATAACATAGCCGATAAATGTCATACTAACCAAATAAATGTGAACACCTATCAGAGTGGCCTTTCTCAACCATGGCTCCTCCAGAGGTGGCTGGGGAAATGAGCAATATCTATCTCTATAAGAAGTAACCACTGACCACCAATGTGTCACTACACTGACCACCAATGTATGAGGGCACTATACTGACCACCAATGTATCAGGGCACTATACTGAACACCAATGTATGAGGGCGCTATACTGACCACCAATGTATGAAGGTGCTACACTGACCACCAATGTATGAGGGCACTATACTGAACACCAATGTATGAGGGCGCTATACTGACCACCAATGTATGAAGGTGCTAAACTGACCACCAATGTATGAGGGCGCTACACTGACCACCAATGTATGAGGGCGCTACACTGACCACCAATGTATGAGTGCGCTACACTGACCACCAATGTATGAGGGCACTATACTGACCACCAATGTATGAAGGCACTATACTGACCATCAATGTATGAGGGCGCTACACTGACCACCAATGTATGAGGGCACTACACTGACCACCAATGTATGAGGGCGCTACACTGACTACAAGTATTAGGGGGTCCTCGTCCACTGACCACCAATGTAAGGGGAGCGGTACAATTTACATTTTTTGTTTCTATTCCTGACATTATTTTTTGGTTTCATTTCAAATAATTCTTTATTAATCCTTATTATTCTTCTTCTTCTGTCTTCTGGTATCTCTGTGTAGTGATGTATTGTGTGCCATGGACACAGAGGTTCCCCGGGATGTGGAGCCATTCCAAGGCTTCCTCTTTGAAATCACTTTGGTTTCTCAGGTTGAGAGAAGCTGTATTAGAGTGTCAGCTCTGAGTGACAACGTCCCCTTTACACAGCGGCAGAACCTCATATTGGCCCATGGAAGTGACGCTGTAGATGTGTTAGTATTAGGACTGGTTGTCACCCAGATCATACATTGGAGTATACAATGTAACTACTACTAATGTGTACACAACAAGTACATGATCAGTGGTACGGCCAAGACAGACACCGACATAGAAAACCTCACTTCCAGGACATACCAGCTGATTGCTATGACACAATCCGGAGGATTAACAAAGATCGACACACGGAGAAAAATGCTCCAATTTCTAGATACAATAAACTCCCCGTTATCCGGCATCCACATGGATTGGTAGATTCTGGATAAATGTTGTTTCTGGTTGCTTGAGAGTTACTATTAAAAATAAGTCTAACTAATGCCATATCCTATACTACATCCCATACCATACCCCATACTACACCCTATACTTTACCCCATACTACATCCCATCCCATACCCCATAATACACCCCATACTACACCCTACACTATACCCCATACTACACACCATACCATACCCCATACTACACCCCATACCATACCCCCCATACTATACTATACCATAACATAACATAAACTCTGTATTGACTTCCTATTAATATTGAATTGCAGAAATCAAAAGCAAATGAAGACAAATAGACACATGATCGTTTCCAGGATGATACATGCCGCAGATCAGAGAGTACACAGGGGGTTGTTTTCTGGTTAGATGAGAGTTCTGATCAGTTGAATACTGGATAACTGAGAGTTTACTGTAATACAGTTATTTAGCATTTCTAATAAATAAAAATGCTGCAGGACAATTCATTCATTTGTTGTATGGCTGCTAGTGTTGTGCTGTCCGCCCATGACATCCCCTGCGCGCTCCTTGCTGTCCACCCCTCCTCACCACAGTGATCATCCACCTTATTTCCAGGGACAGTCCCAGGATTTGCAGACATGTCCTGACACTGTTTATTCCTGGAATAGTCCCTATGATCCTCCATCCCCTTATTTCCAGGGACAGTCCCCGGGTTTGCAGACTTGTCCTGGCACTGTTTATTCCTGGAATAGTCCCTATGATCCTCCATCCCCTTATTTCCAGGGACAGTCCCCGGGTTTGCAGACTTGTCCTGGCACTGTTTATTCCTGGAATAGTCCCTATGATCCTCCATCCCCTTATTTCCAGGGACAGTCCCCGGGTTTGCAGACTTGTCCTGACACTGTTTGTCCCTGGAGACTTGTTTAGACAAATCGTGTCTAAACAAGCCTGCAAATCCAGTGACTGACTGTCCCTGGAAATAAGGGGATGGAGGATCACAGAGACTATTCCAGGGACAAACAGTGACAGGACAAGTCTGCAAACCCCGGGACTGTCCCTAGAAATGATGGGACGGGTGGTCAGTGCAGCATCTTCCAGAAGTCAGACTTGTAGCACACAGGGGTCATCTCCGGGTGTAAGAGAACCTGTCCTGACACTGAACCCCGTATAGGGATGATGAGCTCCGTGCCGGGATCTCCTTTAGCGGATGAAGTTCACCTACCCGCCGGTCTCTGCCCCGGAGTCCTCGCAGTCATCGTCCGCACTCTTCTTGTCCATGGCCGGGCTCAGTGTGCCCCCATAGCGGGCTGTGCTGTAGATGTGGCCGCGTTCTTCCAGCTTCTCTCCGCCTTCTGACCTTCTCCTGGATGCGGCCACCCCCCGCACCGCGGACCGCCTCCCCCCTCCCTCTGCCTTTGTATCAGATGAATGGACACCTAATCCCCGACCGGGAACTTCACACAGAGAGTCCAGCTTCGTCCTCCACACTCACCGGGGACCGGCTCCGTCCTCCGCACTCACCGGAGACCGACTCTGTCCTCCGCACTCCCCTGAGACCGACTCTGTCCTCCGCACTCCCCGGAGACCGACTCTGTCCTCCGCACTCACCGAGGACCGGCTACTCTACAACCCATACAGTCCCCGCTCCTTCTACAAGTGTGCGAAACCCGGGGGCACCCCGTGTAAAATGTACAAACGACGTGTACCCCCAAAATGTATTATACACTATTCTAGACAGAGGTCCGGTATGGTTTGTCAGGGGGGACCCCAGGAATAAAAAAACATCAGAACCCCCTTCACTTTAGGTGGAGTCCTCCCTTCACATCAGAGCCCCCTTCACATCAGAGCCCCATTGACATCAGAGCCCGCCCTTCCCATGAGCACCCCCCTTGACATCAGAGCCCCCACTTCACATCAGAGCCCTCCCTTCCCATAAGCACCCCCCTTGACATCAGAGCCCCCACTTGACGGTATCAGCGCATCCCTGAAAAATACAATTAAGGGAGAACTATGGGGTCAGTGTTTTTCCCCATAGTTCTCCTCAGGGTAACGGGAGGACACAAACTAGCGTCCTCCGGTTACCCTAAGCTCAGTATACCGCGACTAACCCTGCCGCTCCGTGTACACAGTGAGAGGGGAGAGCTGTTCTCTTCCCATCCCAGTGGTCACAGGAGTTCCAGCACAGTGCTGTGCTGGAACTCCTGTATTGGAGGTGACAGAGTCAATAAAGAGAACCTGTCACCTCCAAAGGCTATCACACAGGGGCTTGTTAGCTAGCTCCTGTGTGATAGCAATAATCTTAAGTGAATTTTTTAAAAATAAAGAAATAATTAAATACAATAAAAAGGTGATTAAAAAGTAAAAAAATAATACGAAAAATGATTACAAAATAAGAAAATAATTATAAAAAAAAAGAATAATAAGATAAAAAATTATAAAAAAATAGAAAAGTAAAAGAAAAAAATGTAAAAAAAAGTTTTAAAAAAATTAAGAAACAATAAAAAAAATAAAACTAACCCTGCCGCCCCTGCCATGTGGTTGCCATTCTCCATTGATGGGGGGGCGCATTGCAGAACCTGGCCTTGGGGCGGCAGGGAGAGTAAATGCGGCCCTGGCGGTATACCTCCGACATGGTACCAACACCCAAATTATGGACTTTTAGGTACCTCAGAATACAGACACAAAAAAGTTTAAAAATGTAGCGCCCACTTTGTCATTTCTCTCATGTGAAATGAGAAAGTGGGGGCTACTTTTTTCAACTTTTATCTGTTATATGTACAATTGTATTATGTATGTCCCAGATGGGGAGGATTTTAATGTTTTGAAAACAAACGATTTCTGCTATTTGATCTGAGTGTCTGTATTCTGAGGTACCTAAAAAGTCAGAAATTTACAAATTGAGACAACTTCTGTTATATCTATATCAGTCCATAATCAGAGAGTGTACGGAGGGCAAGTCATTGTCCTGACCACCTAAAATCTGTTCTAATGTTGCAGCGGTAAAACGATGTGTGCGGCTGGGTTCTCCTTAATCCGAGCTTCTTCTTCTTTCCTGTCCTTTCCAGCCTTCTCTCCAGCGCTTTGGCGGGTCTCCGATCCAGCGCTGACTCCTCTGTGCTTGCTGGCACTTCCTGTACCACGCTGTCTGCATGAGGGTGCACGCCGTCTATAGACTTACCTTGTGTCTCTCCCCGTCTCCAGGCCGAAAATCTGAATTGCGCATGCGCCTGCCCCAAGATCCTTTGCGGCCGCCCGAGATTTTTCAGATTTTCGGACAGGATTGCGCGGGGAAGACAAGTTTAAACCCTTTTAAAATCGTTTTTTTTTTTGCTTGCTAGCAGTAGATAGGCAAAAAACACGGAGGGCTTAATAACACGTTTACTATTAACAAAAATGTATCTTATTTGTGTATCACTCGGCTGTAGATCCTCAAATTATCTCTGAATTGGAGCAGACATTGTCCTTCCTTCTGGAGGGTGGCTACTTGTGTTCCCCATGGTCCTTGTGTGTGTTGTAAAGTATCCGCCGCTCCAAGCTCGCTCCTGTGATGGACTACAATCTCATGTTTAGTTTACTAATTTATACTGAGATTGTAGTTCATCACAGGAGCGATCTTGGACCAGTCACCCTAATGCCCAGCACACACAGTACAGACTAAATGGTCTAGTAACAGTCATTATTACTGAAAAGAAGACCTGCACTCATGTTACTTCTTGAAGACGCAGGTCAATGGCAGCACAACAGATGGTTACTATACATGACAGATGGCTTCCCAAGCCGTTATACAGAGAAAGTATATGGGACCCTTTTCTTTTATGGCCTTTATTTGCAGCATTTTAGTTCTCTTATTCTTATTGTAATAAAAATTTATAAAAAAAATTACAATATTGAATTAGTCTTTATAGACAAAGATGCTCCTCATAGACTTATCAGCTGCCTCTCATTTTTGTTTTAAAGAGTTACATTTTTTTCCCTAGAACTGTCCAATTGTTAACTAAGGGCCAATCACTATTCAGCTATTGCAATTCACTATTGCATGAAATATTATTTTTTTCTACATGAAATAGTTATATAAAGTGCAACTGAAGCCAGTTTTCTTTTTAGTTTTGGATGGAGTGGAGAGGGATTAGAACATCTGTCTGGTTTTTATTGCTGTCTGTGTCCCTATTAGGGAGATTCACTCTCTTTGTGTCCTGGTAGATGGATAAATGTGTCTATGAGTCCTGGTGACTGTTATTAGTGAAAGTGAAAGAAAATCCACATTTTGGGTTGTCACCAGAACAGGAATAGATGGGAAATCTTCCAATGGGGAAACTAGTTCTGGGGTTCCCGCTGACCATCAGGGTTTTCCCTCACTTTGCAGGGATTTTCTCTCACTTCCGATTGTGACAATTGGACAGGAAGTGAAGGGAAGTCTCCCCAATGTGGCACAGATGGCAAAAATAAGCGGACAGGGGATACAACCCTCCCTTAGTCTATCCAAAACTACAAAAAAAAAGTGTTGGCTTCAGTTCTACTTCATCCATCTATTTTAACTGTAAGAGGCATGCAACTTTAAAGGAGAACTATGGGGTCAGTGTTTTTCCCCATAGTTCTCCTTAGGGTAATGGGAGGACACAAACTAGCGTCCTCCCGTTACCCTATGCTCAGTATACTGCGAGCTACAGCTCGCGATATACTGAGACGCCGCAGCCGGAGCGGATCCCGACATAGATGACGGGATCCTCCCAGCTGCGTGAGTGACAGCTGGCTCTGCCTATCTAGAGGCAGAGCCAGCTGTACCCACCCCCTCCCCCATCCGTTCCGCCAGTCAGCGCTGGCAGATCGGAGCGGGGAGAGGGGAATCCAGCCCCTCCCCCTGTCACGGCAGAGAGCCGTGACAGGATCGAGAGGTGAGCGAACCTCGTATGCGCTCGCTCACCTCCCGATCTACTGAGCCGACCTGTGACAGTCTCATTGTCACAGGTCGGCTAGAACTATGAGGTGAGTGAAAAACACTCACCTCATAGTTCTCCTTTAAAGGAAAAAAGGTTGTCTGGTAGTTGGACCGGCCATGTTCTTTCAGTTGCTACCCTGCCCAGTAAGGGATGCCTCTCACTTTGGAGGGATTTCCTTTCACTTCCTGTTGTGGCTATCAGACAGGAAGTGAAGGGAAATCTCCCCAATGGTACACAGATGGCAAAAAAGTTTGACAGGGGTTATAACCGTCCCTTACTCAATCCAAAACCAAAAAAAAAAAAAGGTTTTGGCTTCAGTTTTACTTCATCCATTGCAAAACTTTATTTCTTATAAATCATTTTTAAGACCATCTGGAATCCTTTTCTGCTTTCCTAACCAGAAAACTCACATAAGCTCACATCTACCATGAGCCAGGAGGTAGCAGTATTTTCAGGAGCAATGACCTGTGCAATAATCTTTGTGAATTCATATACAAAATATTGCAAGGGTCCATAAAATAATGTCAGACATCCCAACTCTCTGGGACACTCCGGGAGTCTCCCGCTATTAGATAGCGGCTTCCGGCCGCACGGGAGAGAAACATTTTCTCCTGAAAGGGTTTACTCTCCTCGATCTAGCAGAGTAAACCTTTCCCTGCGATCTGGTTTTTTTTTTTCTGACATCGGGCCCGCCGGCCGCCGTCAGTCAGAGAAACAAAAAACACCACAGCAATGCATAGCTAGATTGCTATTGGCTATTTCACTTCGCAATAGCCAAACGCAGACCAGCTTTGCGCCCGCCCCCTGCTGCTGTCCTGAAGTTTTCCATCAGGCCCTCTTCTGCTGATTGAAAGCAGCAGAGGGCGGGTGCAATAGCCAGCTTGCTATTGGATATTGCAAAGTGAAATAGGCAACAGCAATCTAGCTATTCATTCCTATGGCGTTTGTTTGTTTTTTTAAATTCTGACGGCAGCAGCTGTCAGAACACTAAAAAAAACAGCAGATAGCAAAGGAGCTATTGCTTCACGTGCTATCTGCCATCATTTCAGAGGGCACCTCCCCGAAATTTCTTTTTTCAGGTGTGGATCCCTGTAATGTGTACTTGTCACATCTCTCTGAGGAAGCTCGCCTAGAGAGTGAATCGTGATAGGGTTATGGTGGCATCTTGCTGGTAGAGCTGATGGGTGTTTAGCATGGCGGACATAGATTATGGATCCTATCGGGAGGAGAGCTATTGATCGCTATTAGGAATTTCCTCTGGGTCTGAGAAAGAGCAGCACTACAGTTTCATCTTATTGTTTTACTGGGACACAGAACTTGGGCTCACAACATGAATGACTTTCATCTAAATGGGTGAAATTGTTTCCAGCCTTCCTCATATACATACTGATGTTATATATGGACAGTGTTTGAAGTAATGTGGCAAGTATATATTTACTACACTAATTTGGTTGATGCTCCTGCCTCCATTCCTGGGAGGATAATTGACATACATAGGATTCCACAACCACGGATGCAGTGATACAACAGGGAGCTATTGCAGTTTGGCCACCATGACATATTGAACTGCCAGGAACTCCATTTATCTTATGGATTCATGATTTGTCATCCTCTATTGGGGTGTAGCTTGTGGGGACAAAGTGAAGTTTGTTGCCCACCACCATATATCAGGAACTGGGCTATACTTTGATATCTATACTTTATCTACATCAGGCTCTAGACATTTGTATTCCTCTTTGGGATTTATGGGAAGATTTTTTAAAGTGTTTTTATCTTAGGCTGTGGAGATTTGGAAGGTTTTGTATTTTTTTCATAAGATTCATTAAAATTTACATGTTGGGTAAGATGTTTATATGGTGTGGTATTGTGTGGCCCACTATCCCGCTGTAGAATTGAGTGTTATGATTACCCAGGACTCTCAGCTGACAGGTTTCAGGAAGCAAGGGTTTGTTTGGATTCTGCTTGGGATCCTGGAACTGGGAGGTTTCAAAGTGATTCAAGAAGAGAAGAAAGCTCCAGTCCTGGGTCCAGGGTTTAGCAGTGACCAGAACCCAATGATTGCACAGGTGTGCACAGCCCTTCAGGAAAAGATGCTGGCTAGGGGAATTAGCTCCTGCCGGGAAATAGGAACGGAGGGTGTTCAGGAATTAGGAGGACTCCCCCAGATGTCAAAGATGAGTCAGGATAGCTCCTGCTGGGATAGTGTTCAGGAGTCTGGAGGACTTCACCAGAAGTTAAAGTGTAGTCAGGTAGTGTGTGTGTTGGAGGCGCATGAAGACAGCCAGGTAGGCTGTGAGAACTGTTGGGTCTAGGAGAGCCGCGAGCTTGAGGGACTGCCAGTACAAGTGAGGGACAGCACTTCCAAGAGGACCAGTGGGCCAGAAGTGATAATGTGTAAAGTAGAAGCCAGTAAGCTAAACTTGTGCTGTTTTGAAGTAGTGCATGAATGTTATGCTGAACAACCCCTGCCAGGAAATACAGGATGGATGGATGAACTTTCGTTTAAATGAAAGTGGGCTATCAGACCTTTAAATCAAAGATATTGCAAGTGGACTGCATCCTTAATGCGCTCACCATATGTGCTAATATCCCCAAACATCACAATAGTTTAAGTAATTTCCTTTACAGGGGCTCTAATTGTGGCTGCACCACCCTTATGGAGGTCATGTTTTTGTTGGTATACAATTTATAGAGTGGGAGATAGTAGACAATAATTATTGTAATAAAATTAGTATTTCCTGCAGACACTATCAGACCTCCTTCTACAAGCTGTTGCTAATATAATGTACATGTGGTAACTTTAGCTGATGTGTGCAGAAATAGCTTTAGTGAAATGATAGTCTAAAGCCCAACTCCAGGCTTCTTTTATATGTACCATTACAGTGCGGTAAATTACCTTTTCCATGGTCAGCCTTTCTCAACCAGGGTGAAGTGGCATCTGCCTTTGCCAGGGGTGCCTTCACATTTTGACAGAACGTCAGGTGTTTCCATCCAGTCCAGCTGCCAGCACTATGGAAATGTATGACACTAATCCAGGGTGGGCAGCATCCAGGACCACCCCTAGCATTTAGAAGAGGATGGTAGTCTGCCTCCTTCCAGGCTTGCGTCCTGTCCCTCTACCATGCTGCCTATAAAGTAGGGCTCTGATTTAATGAGGGGACCAAGGAATCTGATGTGAAGGGGGGTTCCTGATGTGAAGGGGGCTCCTGATGTGAAGGGGGCTCCTGATGTGAAGGTGGGACTCTAATGTAAAAGGGGGGGAATCTGATGTGGGGGGGGGGACTGTAATGTGAAAGGGGGACTCTGATGTGAGGGAGGCTCTGGTGTAAAGGGGAGGGCTCTGATGTTAATGGAGGAACCCCAAAATGTTTTTTGTCCCACCTTAAATTCCATACCAGACTCCCTTCTAGCATAAGGGTCTGGACTCTGGAATGAATTTGGGGGCAGGCAACCAGACATTTTTAAATTTTTTACATTTCAGATTGGGTTGCCTTAAGATTTTGTATACTTTTAAAGGGGGCTGTGACTAAAAAAAAGGTTCAAGAAACTCTGCACTAGAAAAACAAGAATATGACATAAATTCTACTGCTGCCAGTTCACATTGTCTTACCTTATACTCCCTGTATTTGTTCTCTGCACTCTCATGTTTTGTTGGTGGGTGTATCAATGAAGACAGATGAGAATATAACATTCGGTAATGATGTCGGGTCCTCTCATATATTCTCAGCTCATGAGCCAGCTAGTTCCTGGTATAAAATGGAGAAAGAAATGTGCCAGATAAGTAAATCTACATTACCCATGTACCATTAACTAACCTAAATCCTGTTAATTAAGTTATGAGATTGAATTTAAAGTGGATTTAAAAAGATTTAAAGTGGCAGTGTACACTTCACAATCTATCAGATGTATTTATTAAAAATGCAAGGTCAAAATGCAAGGTTCATTGAGGGATGGGGGGACCCCCATCCCCAATGTAAAAATGCTTTATTAAACTTAAACAAATTTGCCCATAAGGAGAAAAAAACAGTATTTACTTATCTTATACCCTGACGTCCTCCTGCGGTGCCTAGGCAAGAGTAATGTCTCTGGGTCTTGCAACAAGATCCTAAAAATGCTGAGGACCCCAAACCTCACAAGTTACACACAAGATATCCTAACATAGTTCATTTTCCTGCAAAATTTGGAAACGTAGCTTTCCCAGGATCCTGATGGTAGAACCAGTGACATCACTCTCACCTAGGAGAGAATCCACAGTGTAAGGTAAGTGTACTTGTTATTTTTCTTTTGATGTACAATTTCTACTTGGGTTTAAAGCAGCTTTATTACATAGGGGAAAAAAGAATGAATGGCCTTGCGTTTAAATGCAAGGTCCACTTAATTAGCAGACAAATATAGGCACATTTACCTATCTAGACTCTCCCGCAATGACTGCTATTTGCCAACCATTCGCACTGCACATTTGAGAAAGGTTGTGGCAGCAGAAGGTGAATGCTGGGTGACAGATGCAAATTAGTATTTTAGAAAACCTGGGGAAAAATATAGAGTTTCCACACTTCTGGGAAGCCCATCAACAGATTTTAGGGAGTGTGTGTGTGTGTGTGTAAATTTGCGCCCGTTCAGCCAAAAATGCATTTGTGAGGTCAAGTATTGATACTGGATGAGAAGAGCTGGCTTGCAATCACGGTTCCAATTCATCCCTACGGTATTCAGGAAGAGAAGGAAAATCTACCCAATGGAGCCCATATGGCAAAAAATCTGACGAGGCTAATAGCCCTCCCTTACTCTATATAAACTAAAAAAAAGGGTTCCTCCGTGTTGAAAAAGTTGAGAGGCTGCTCAACACATTCTTTATTCTCAAGTTTAAAACTTACTGATCACTTTAACATACGGCAAGCTGTGGGTATAATGATTTTTGGCAGAGTTCCATAGATAACTATGTAACTATTGCCCTGAGAACTGAACATTATTTCAAGGGTTCCTATGTGGCAAAAAGGTTGAGCCAGGCTGCTCCAAAAGGTGAATGTTGGTAAACGACTGGTCAGCGTGATGGCATCTACCCATTTTATATGAATATTTCTATAAGTATTTACTTTGATGCTGTCATTCCTCCATGTACTTAGTTACTGGAAGTGGAATTGTGTAATCCATCAAGTTGCCAGGCTGCATTATGAAGGCACAACACTGTAGTTGTGGCATGTTAGAGCGTGACCTTTCAGCTTTGATTAGTGGGGAAATTAAGCAACGTGATTAGAGATAATCACTCCTTTCATTATTGGTTTTCATCAATTGTGCATGGAAGTAAAATGACATATACAGAACACATTTAGCTTTTGCCAGGGTTTAAAATAACATATTAACCTTTGGCAGGCTTGTTCTAAAAATGTAGGCTTGTTTAAAAGTAATATTCCGGTTTTGTATGGTGTCAATAGGTTTAACCACCTCACAGCATCCTTTGGCTCTGTGATGGTTCCAGCAGTTGGGCATAAAGAGGACCTCCGGTAGGGATTTTTCACTACTGATGTAACTGAACGATAAAAGAAAGCAACGTTTAATTCAGCTCATTGCTGAAATATCATTTTTCAGTGGTGTTTGCCTTTAAATCTCCGTTCACGCCTGTGTATCTGCTTATGTATGGATTTTTTTGCAAGTTTTTGTTGCACAATTTAATGCATTTCTCATACGCTTTAATTCAGCATGTACTTTGGTTTAGGCCAACAGAGGTGAAATGAAGTAAAGATTTCTAGAGGGTGGAGGCTTGTTGTCATGCTCTAAAACACAAGAAAATACACGTCACCATTTTTCCATGTGATTCCATAGAAATATTTACTATAAGTCCCCTACACACGAACCTTCAAGTTGCATGAGTGCATCCTCTACAAGTGCTTTAGTGTACAGTAATTTGCTTTATACTTTCTATTGGTTAGCGTTATATTTCCTATGTGGTACCACATACAGATATGGCTATCCAAGAAATTATTCAAATTCGTAAATCACTGACTTTTAAGGTACCTCAGAATACACATATAAAGTATCATAATTTGTTCATTTCATTTCATTACAAAATCCCATATAATAAGAACATAATGCATAATTGCAAAAAACATATAAAAGAAAAATGTAGCCCCCACGTTCTCATTCCATACTTGTCACACATGTACCACATCATTGCCAGATCCCACATGGGCGCCATAAACCCTTAACACAGAATGGGGATGCTGTCCATCTTTGTAATGTGCTTGACAAGAGACAGTATGTTGACAGAGAAGGTAATTTTACGCATTTCACGGTGCAAAGCGCTTCCTCGGGAAAGGGCTATGAATAAAACAAATTGCAATTTCTTTCCCACTGAGCCTTTATGGGTCCCCATTTACCCTTGGTGCGAGTAATTACTTTTGAGGACTTAGGAATCCAATTGCACTGTGTAGCCAGTGGAATCCAATCCCAATGTGTGGCTACTGCAGAGAGGTCTGGCACACCACAGGAGAGAGTTAAGGATACCCTGTGGAATTGGATTCCTAAGTCCTCTGAAGTAATTACACTGCATGTGCAAGAGGGTGTAAGGAGGAAAAGTCAAATCCAGGCTATAAAGCAGCAAAGTAAAGGCTAACTGGGTTGTTTGGTTGCAATGCTTCCGGCAATATGAAGCTGAAGCCTCTCTTAGTTTATCATTCAGAGAACCCAAGAGCCCTGTTGTGTGAAAGAGTAACCCCAAAGCCTGGGTTATGCAGGCCATTTTACAGGGCTGGTTTTTCCACCACTTTCTCCACCATCTCATTCAATATTCTTTTGCTGCTGGACAATGCTCCGGACCACCCCCCATTCATGGATGACTTTCATTCAAATGTCAAGGTAGTGCATCTGCCACCAAATTCTATGTTGCTCACCCAACCATTGGACTAGGAAGTTATAGCGACTTTCAAGAAATATTATTAACGTCACACTTTTTGTCAAGCAGTAAAGGCAAATGACGAATCAGGAAAGACCTTGCAACAATTTTGAAAGGACTATAACTACAAGGCCATAAAACACATCGACTTTGCTTGGCGTGAGGTTATGGCCATTATCATGAATGCGGTTTGGAAGAACCTTTGCCCGCAGTTTGTTCACGACCTTTGTGGATTTGAGAAGGTAGATGAGGAGTCCAAAGAGGTCGTCAGAAACTTAGTGACCCTCAGCAAGAAGCTGGAGTTCTGCAAGAGGATGACTTAATTGAACTCCTTGCTGTGCAACACGGGGAGCTTACTAATAAAGACCTGATGAAATTTGGAGGCACAGAGAAAGGAGGAAGAGAAACAAAAGAAAGAGGAGGTAACTGAAGAACCGAAGAGATTCATGATGCAGGAAATGACAAGTGGATTTTCTTTATTTGGGGAGGCACTGTTAGTTTGTGAGGCACAGGACCCGAACGTAGAATGGTACCCGAAGGGTGCAGCAACTGTTCAGAATGTAGTCCAGTGCTACCATGTCATCTATGATAAGACAAAAAGAGCTGGTACCCAGACATCACTGGATCGTTTTTTCAAGAGGGTAGATACAATTTAATACAGCAAGGATCCAGAAACCTGTGTCATGAAAGTCAGGTGTGAGTGAAATTGCAGCTTGCCCTCCATCTCCTCTTGATGACAATCCTTTAGCTCCACCATCTCCCATGTCCTCTCCCTCCTCCAGTAAGTAACTCTTCTTGTCTGTTCCTTGATGCCAGCCCCTGTATGCCAGCTATTGTACCCTACTTTTAACGGTACTGTAAGATAAAAATGTTCTCTTTCTTTTTTCTTTTTGTGTGTATTTGTGTGAAATGTGTTATAAACCTATAACAGTCATTTATTATGCCGATTGTGTTAGTTGGATACCTAGGCTAACTTTGCTGTACTCATGAACAAAGTGGACTTACGAACGTGCCCTCAGAGTGGAACTCGTTCGTATGTAGGGGACTTAAAGTGACATTAAACCCTCAGATTTTTTAACATAAACCAATACTGTAATGTGTGCTTTACTGTTATCCATGGTTGTTTCCCTTCTCTTTGCTGCTCTTCCTTTTAAATCTGTTTCTGCTCTCATGCTGGGCAAAACTTCTGTTTTGCAGAAGACTGCCTTGTCTCTGAAATGGATACATGGTTTCTGTGTGTAGGTTTGCAACCTGAGCCAACACTAGAGGAAGAGGTACTCAGCTGCAAAGGGAAGTTCTCCCCAAGCATGAGAAGACATGAGGATTTAAAAGGAAGAGCAGCAAAGAGAAGGGAAACAACCATGCACACATTACAATATTGGTTTATGTTAAAAAATCTGAGGGTTTAATATCACTTTAACTGTTCTAGGAAAAAATATAGTAGTATAGGAAAGGTTGAGCACACAGAGAAAATAACTTTAGAAACAAACACCCAAAAAACTTGTTTGGGCTAGAAATATGCAATACATTACATTTTTGTTCCTAGGTTTAGATATCCTTCAATGCTACCCAATCCCACCAGTGTGATATACCAAGTATAATTAACAAAGTGTACATTTGCTATGCAGAATGATATCAATGCTGCTCAGATGAGCAGCATTGACATAATTCTCTGATAACAAGCAGAATATGTGAGCATTGGAGATGTGAGTACCATTGAGTGACATCAAGGTTTGAACATTGCAGCAGTGTTGGTTCTAGCTGGCCTATTGTATTGTTTTATGTTATCCAGTTCATTGTGTATTGGGTTCATAATATAATGCTTCATTATGGAAGTTAGGGAAGAACTCCAGGATTTGTTAAAATTACTCTTGCAGTGGGGCTACCCCTGCACTGCAAGGGCTAAGGGCTCATTCTGGTCGATGGGCAAAAATAAATTCGATATATTCACCTGATCCTCGGTCACTCATCAGCAACTTCCCCCTCCCTTTTAATTTTTCTCCTTCTCACACTGTACTTTATTAAATTAAATCTATTGTACTGAGTGTCTATTATTTTATACTTATTGCACTGGGCACTATGATCTCATATTTTTAGATATATTTGGTATTAAATGTTTTATTATTATTTTTTCTCCACTTGAACATGCTGTATACCACATACTTACTTACCTATTACACAAACTCCTATATTACATATTGCTGTTTATGTTACTGACATCTCACGATTTTAATGATTTCTACACTTAGCACTTTCACCTGAGATTTTTCCCCCCACCTCTTCATAGTGTTATTTTTTGAATGGTGTTAGCTACTTCTGATTTATATTAATTTTATAAATAAGACATACTGTTGAATAAAATGTTGTTTGGTATTGGTATTTATGAGTATTTTGAATTCTTATTCTATTTTCATTTGCCTGTCTGGCACTAAGGGATGCAAATAGTTATTTTTGAAGATTTAATTGATTGTAAGTAATTGTTTTTATTGTATTTGCTGTATATGGGATATAAAATGTAAAAAAGAGTTGAAAAAATGCTCCTCAGCTTTATCTAGTGGCCATAATGCAGTATTACATTACATACATTCGTAGGAAAATATAGCTTTCTCTCCATTCGGAGCGGCTTGTAACAGGTTACAGAGTGGGGAAAGCCTCCCCGCTCTGTAACCTGTTATGTACGGAGTGCTGTCAGGCGGCACTGCATCCGGCTTTTGACAGCTAAGTTAGGGCTTCCCCACTGCTTGTGTAACCTAACATAATGAGGCCAGAGCTGCAACAGCCTCTATTTGGTGTTAGAGACTTGAGCTCTGTGGATGGTTTGGACCAATGGCAAAGCGTCATTGGTTAAAGCTGTTCAATCAAAAAAAAGAAAAAAAACCCCACTGAGGATATCGATCTCGATGCCTCACCAATGACGAGCAAGTGAGGGACTGGGAGGCTCCTCCCTGTCTCCTCCCTTCTCTCTGACTCCTCCACACATAGCTTGGTGACCGGGTTGGGGGGCGGGGTGTCAGCGGGCTGGGACGGGCAGCACGTACCTTACTGCACATCACTGCTAAGAATGTTTATTTGTTTGTGCCTCTATTTGCACAGAGAGAATGTTCAGAAAGATTTGTAGGGTGGACAATATATATATACAGTATATACACTATATTACCAAAAGTATTGGGACGCCTGATTTACATGCACATGAACTTTAATGGCATCCCAGTCTTAGTCCGTAGAGTTCAATATTGAGTTGGCCCACCCTTTGCAGCCAGAACAGCTTCAACTCTTCTGGTAAGGTTGTCCACAAGGTTTAGGAGTGTGTCTATGGGAATATTTGACCATTTTTCCAGAAGCGCATTTGTAAGGTCAGGTACTGATGTTGGACGAGAAGGTCTGGCTCGCAGTCTCCGCTCTAATTCATCCCAAAGGTGTTCTATCGGGTTGAGGTCAGGACTCTTTGCAGGCCAGTCAAGTTCCTCCACCCCAAACTCGCTCATCCATGTCTGCAAGGAACCTTACTTTGTGCACTGGTGGGCAGTCATGTTGGAACAGGAAATGGCCATCCCCAATCTGTTCCCACAAAGTTGGGAGCATGAAATTGTCCAAAATGTCTTGGTATTCTGATGCCTTAAGAGTTCCCTTCACTGGAACTAAGGGGCCAAGCCCAACCCCTGAAAAACAACCCCACACCATAATCCCCCCTCCACCAAACTTTACACTTGGCACAATGCAGTCAGGCAAGTACCGTTCTCCTGGCTACCACCAAACTCAGACACGTCCATCGGATTGCCAGACAGAGAAACGTGATTCGTCACTCCAGAGAACACGTCTCCACTTCTCTAGTGTCCAGTGGCGGCGTGCTTTACACCAATGCATCTGACGCTTTGCATTGCACTTGTTGATATAAGGCTTGGATGCAGCTGCTCGGCCATGGAAACCTATTCCATGAAGCTCTCTACGCACTGTTGTTGTGCCAATCTGAAGGCCACACGAAGTTCGGAGATCTGTAGCTATTGACTCTACAGACAGTTGGTGACTTCTGCGCACTGTGCGTTTCAGCATGTACTGACCCTGCTCTGTCATTTTATGTGGCCGACCACTTCGTAGCTGAGTTGCTGTTGTTCCCAGTTGCTTCCACTTTGTTATAATACCACTAACAGTTGACCGTGGAATATTTAATAGCAAGGAAATTTCACGGAACACCTTAATCCAATGATTTGGAGGGGTGTCCCAATACGTTTGGCAATATAGTGTGTGTATCCCCTCCACGCAGCTACTACAGTGTATTTCAGAGATCTTCTGGGTCCTGAAACAGCCACTGTGTTGAGTGACTTCCCTGTGCTGTTAAAACACAGCGGGTCGCTTGCTAGGTATAGTGGCCATTCAACAAATGACTAGTATTTTTCTCAATGGATACTAGGCGTTCTCTGATTGGACGAGGGACGGTGATGTCAGTGGCTGTAGCAGGAACCATGAAGACACTTTAATACACTATAGTAGCTGCAGCCACTACAGTGTGTTAAAGCTGGGGTTCTACTTTAACAACCAGAACTCTCTATTGAACAAGCCCAATAATATCGCATGGGAACCTTTTGTACGTATTTTTGTGATACAAAATATATTCAGTGATGTACAGTACAAAAGAAATGTCTCCATAATGTTTTGTTAAGATCATCTCATAATATATTTTGGAAAAGGTACTCTGTGAGTCTTGTTTGTAAGAACATTGAAGGGTCACTTGTGATCTTGTAGTATGCAGACACATGGCTCGCCTGCTGATGTAATAGAAGGATTCATGAACTCTTGCTCTTCTACTAATGACAGCTTAAGCTGTCACATAGGAAACACGACTACTGTGGGGGAAACGTGTTTGCTAAGCCAGGTCGAGATTCAGAAGGGATAATACCGGGACTTGCAATCTTGAGTTTCTGAATCTAGTGTTTGAATTGAATTTGGCTGAATGTGCTGTAACATAGTGCATACCGATGCATAGTGATCGTGCCATGATTATGTGTTGTGACACTGCTGAGTTAGGTCAGGGTGACATACATTTTTTTCCCCTCCTTTCCACAGTTCAATGATAGGTATTGGCAAAAGCACACCCTATCATCTCTCTCTTTAGCCTTGTGCCATCTAATCTGAGTGGCTGTTTCCTCTTATACAATCCTTTACAGGGCTGAATTCACTGTTATGGTACTCGTGGACCAGTACTTAGGGAGCAGGGCCAGAGCTATGTTGATTACCTAAATCAATCAACAATAGTTTATCTACCTAGGACAAGTTAAAAGTGTGATATCAAAAGTCTTTTTTAAAGCTCACAACAGACAAAAAAAATGATTATTCCAGGGTCGTCTCTATAATGAGGCAGCCTGAGACGGCATGACTTTGGGTCACGTGGGTTCCTTAACCCTTGCTGACTGTACAAATGCAGCTTCTGTTGCAATGCTCACCTTCTCTCCAGAGTTGACCCTCAAAGAAACTCTGTTCTGTCCAATAGCAGCCACCCAATTCTAGGCTGAATGACGCACTGTGTCAGCTCTTCCTTGGTGCCCAGGCAGTGGCGGCTACGCACTCAGCTGTCCTTTGGGGACACACTGAAGATCTTCAGCTGCCATTGGACTGTAGTGGGTTTCTGGTGTGTCCCTGTGCCCTTAAGGAGGAATGGGCTACCTCCAGGAATACCTGCGCTCAATTTGTCCATTGATATATATGCTCCAAGATGGAGTCTCTCATAGATTAGAGTTAGGACCACGCTACACAGAGGAGAGGAGCCTTGATGAGGCACTTTGTCTTCCATGTATATTTGCAAATGTGTGCAAATAAAACCTTGGTTTTAAAGACAAATTGTTGATACTATTGTGTGATGTGAGTGCACCATTTTTGTTAGGGGTGTATGGCTGGGCCGGGAGTGGAACCCCTTGGCAGGGACAAAGAGTCCAAAAACGAGGTACAGAGGGGAAATCCAAAAGCGTAGTCAGGTCCAAGTCCGGGTCGAGGCAGGCAGCTAGTTTCAGAAGCGAGAAGGCAGGCCGAAGGGTCGATAACGGGGGTTCAGGCAAGGGTTCAGGAAGCAACAGGTTTACACACAAGGAGCTGGCGATCACACCATAGAGGTAGAATAACTCAGCAATAAGCCAAGGCTCTGACTGGTTTAAATACCCAGGGAAAACAAGGACAACCCTCTGGTTGCCGAGGCGACCAGGAAGCTTCCCTAACCAGGAGCCAATAGCAGGGCTGAGGGGGCAGATGGTGTGTACAATGCGCGCATTTTGCCAGGAGGAGGGGAACCCCGTGCCCTGCACCACCGCTGGCGAGTCTGGTAAGGAGCGGCACCCCTGGTTCCCTGACAATTTTACTCCATCTCTATGGTGCAAATGGATCAAAGAGATCACATTGTTCCCCTTTGAAGTAGATTTACAGGTATATAGAGTGGGGGGAAATGTTTTGGGAAGGTGGTAAATCAGTAGGAGGGGAAAGGAATGGGCATTTTAATATGGGCCTGGAATTAAACACAAATATATTGCGGTTCACAAGTCCATAGATGAGATGGCTGCATTAGTTTTTTCCCACTTCTTTCCTTTAATTTCACTTGGTGATCCTGTGAGTAACACACTTCCTGCCCTTGGGTGACTACGCTCAATCCTCCACTGTATCTACAGAGGGATCCATGGTTGTCACCTAGGCTGTTCTTCTGATCTAGACTACAAACACATCTTCTCTTCATCTCCATTACACAGTGAGGATAGTTGAGTAGCTACTAAACTGGGCTTCTTTGAGGTTCTTTGACCCCATTACCCCTTGGAAGTGGCTGGTTATCAGAACATAAAACTACACTGCATATGTTAGAAGAAAAAAAAAAACATAAACAGCAACTTTTAATATTTTTTGCAGCACCTTCCAATTTTGTTTGTTGTCTTGCCTTGCTCTCTTGGTGGAGTAAGATAAGAAGGGTTATCAAGGAAGCAAGTCAGCAAGAAAGTAGAATTGGAAAAGACAAGCAAAAGTAACACACATTGTACAAAACATTCAAAGTACATTTATCATGTGTATGCATTGTGACACAAATATCCAGAACACACTCAGCAGTTTTCATGAACACACAGAGACACTTGGTGAACTTTCAAATAAGCTGCAGCTTGAGTTTTATTCAGCAGTAATAAATATCTATTTTTCAGAATATTTTCCACATAAGAAAGACAAATCACATTCCCATGGGTGAAGGAGGGGGGGTCTACATTGGAACCAGCGTCCTTTACTTATCCCCGCCAGTAATAAAATACATCAAAAGCACATCACCAACACAGATTTTGCTGTATACACAAGCACGGGGCCTCCTCCAGTATTCTCTGTAGCAGTAAATATCAATTATTCCCATTGCAGTTATAAAGACCTCTCTCCAGCTTTACAAGCAGACTGTCCTCTCCAGAGACCGCCATGGGTCACATGACCTTTACTGTTTCTCAGACATATCAACTCATCCGAAGATTATGAGACTCGACCGTGATTTGTACCTTCTCACCAGGTCACGCTGTTCATATGGATGTGTTGTCCCTGACTAGGGGGCATTTTCGTTGGCAGTAGTATAGAATACACTGTGAACGTTAAAGATGAACTCCATGCAGTAATAACTTCCTGCAACTGGTGACGGAAAAAAATGTTTTGCTTATACAGGACAAGCAGTTGCAAACATTCCGGTCTTTCTGTTGACATTGGCAGCAGCAAATGTACCAGCCTTAGGACTCTTAGATTTGAAGAGGGACCTTAGGAACCTAAACAGGTCTATTTATAAACAATTCACAGGGCCATTCGCCGGTTCGAATATCTGCAAATGTTCACTCAGTTTTTCTAGTACAGTATTTCTTTACTAGTAGAATTAATTTTTGACTGTTTTTATGCAATATTACATTATGGTCACTAGAAGGAGCTAAAGAAGCATTGGAAATAAGTATTTATCTTCTATGCTCCTTAGCAGTTATATATTAGAGACATATTTTTATTTTTGGCAGTTTTCCATAAAATTTTAACTATCTTATTTGTTCCATTTTGATCTGTTTAATATACCAGTGCAAGCATTTTGTTATATGCGTTTGGGAAAAAAACCTTTTGATCATGCCACAGATTCAGAGCTGCCCTGTGTCTTCTCTAATGTGTAAATGAATGTAGGATGTCACCAATGCACCAGAGACAATTGTCCAAAATGGTTTTTATTGACACATGTACATCTTGTCATAGAGAAGGCAACATTTTGGGACCGCTTTGGGTACCTTCATCAGGCACAGTATATTGACTCTGGTGTGCTGGTGACATTCTACATTCATTTGGACTCCAGCGGAGCCACCTGCAGTCACTTCAGTAGCCATCTGCAAGGGGTATAATGCTAAAGAGTGCGGTGGAATATCTTTTGGACTATGCAATGTGTATTCTCAAAGAGCCCTCCTAGTCCTTATCTTGGACTACCTTGGGGATATGTGCGTGTTTTTCAGATATCACTTATGTTCTACTTTTATTGCTGGCTTCAGGAACTTCACTAAGTAATGAAGCCAAGGTTTAGATGATGACCTTCAAAAACAAGACAACAATGGTCGTTCTCATAATTGTGTCCCGGCAAGGCCTCTTTAAATCTGTTAAGTAGATATCATTGCTCCACAGATTATGCCACCAAAAACTCAAACTGATAGCTGAAAGCAATCCTGTAATTTACAGTAATCCCTAAAGTCAGGGCCATCCCTACCATATTCGCCACCTGAGGCCAGCAGAAGGGGGAGCAGTGAGTTAATGCGGTCCGGAATCATCCAAACCAGGCGGGAGGTGGCGGACAGCCGGGCTGTCAACCCCGGGGGGGGGGTTGCTGTTAACCGCTCATACTGCTCCCCCCCATTCCAATGAGATGCCACTGCCCCACTATGGGAATGTCCCTGCTTAAAGTAAAACCTTTTTTAAGAGTTGAATGGAGGGGTTATAATTCCGGTCAGGTTTTCATTGTTGTACCCATTAGGGAAATTTGCTCTTTCCAATTGTCCTGATCATCAATGTATTGGGGAATTAAAGGGAAGGAAAAATCCTAAACATTGAGTTTCCACCACAACAGGAATATAGAGGCAATCTTCTAATGGGGACACTTGTTCCTGTAACAACTGTCTAAAAGTGCATTTCCCTCACATTGATATGATGGTAAAAATAAATCTGCCCTGTTCTATGCAAAATTAACAAAAAAAAGTTTTGTCTTTAGATATACTTGAAAGTGTATTTCTACTTTTGTAGTCAAATTTTAGAAAACCCCCTCTTTTTTAATATTTCTTACCTTTTAGCTGTTTTGTTGCAGCAGGCAATATGGCTGATTCCAGTTTTTTTTCTGAGCACTTTCACAGTTATCTGTCCTTATAGAAAGACTGAAATTTGAGGATTGTGTTTCTCTCATTAACTTCATTAACGTACAATGCAGAAGTCAGGGTTGTATTCCTATCACCCCCTTACAAACCATCCTAATATTACAAACAAGGAAAAGCCAAGAAGGAATTTTAACCCTTAAGAAGCCAAAAACCCTAACCCAAGAAAAAGCAATTTAAGCATTTTTTTAAACCTATTCTATGTGAATGTGAATATTGTATAACATTTATTATAGAAACAAATATAACATAGGTGTTATCCCAATTTGGCTGCAAAGTGGAAATACAATTTAAGATGTATCAAAGGCAGCCATAGGTGGAAGTGCTTGGACCTGGTGATTGAACACCTAGGACCCAAGCACTAGGCCAAAGGTAAAAGTTAAACCGTCTCCCTCCCGCTACAGTTGCTATTACTTCAGATGATGTAGACACCCAGATACTTTCCCCTCTCCATCTGGGTTGTTTTTCAGGGTAGAGGTCCCACTGAATGGTATGTTCCTCTATCTATAGGCTTGCTCAAGAGGAAGGTAGGAGAATAGTAAGATGGTGGTGCCTATGTCAAAATATTCATTGTTATTAGTGTAGCAACACTTTCATAGACAAGCATTTGATACTGATTAAGGAATGAGGACATACAGTATATAGGCTATTATGGACTTCATTTGACAAGGAGAATAATGAGTACGTTTTGTCAACAGGTCTACAAGTGCTCACTGTGAAGATCCAACTAGCTCTCCAGAGGATTTTGGCCCAGAGATTACAATTGAAGTCACATTGCAGAGTAGGCCACAAATTGGGGATGTAAGCAACTGCGGTGCGGGGGCTTCTACTTTAGTTTAGCAGTGGAGGGCTCACAATGGTTTGTTATTGCACTTAAAATCGCCCAAACCAAGGGGCACAACAAAGCTGGAACCAGTGTAGCAAATGGTATATAAAGTGATGAGTGCTCCTATTTTATGTGCTATATTTGTACAATTATAAATTGCATCTCTACATGAAAAACTAAAAAAAAGCTCTTAGGTATTGACAAAGATCAATTTTAAAATAGTGGCAATAAAACTATTTGACGGGACTACACGCATTTCATATTTCAATGTCTAGATGTATAGACATACTACACTAAAGGGTTTAAGACCTGCGGAGAAACTTAAGAGCAAAATGGTCCTTTGGGGTCCCATTAGCTCAGGCCCAGTGAAAGTTCCACTTCTTATTTAAGTGGCCAGCCTAACGTCTGTTGATGAATGTCTCTAGGCTTCTAAACATTTTCTTGTAAAATAACAACTATGTTGGTTGCTGTGTTGAGATATAAATAAACCAAGACATGAGGAATGTAAGAACATAAAGAATGTATTGTATAATGGTGAGGAATTTAAATGAGAGACCTTGATGGGCTGGATGGATGTGCTCTGCATGTTTCCATGTTGTGTTCTCTGCAGGCTCCTTCTCTGCTTCAGCAGCATTCTTCAGCATCAATTATGACTTCTCCTGACAGGGACCATTGGAAAGCAGTAGGCGGCTTGTTTAAAAGGCTACCAGTGTACCATCCAGAAATGAATGATGAGTAGGGCCGTCAGGGATTTTTATGTGTCTCTTTCGCTTTCGTCCCTATGTTCTTTCTATCCCGCAATATTCCCAAATATTAAGTTGCTGCTTTACATTTTCAAATAGACTTTTTGGGCTTCATGTTGGATATCAAGCCTTCTTAAAGGATAATTGTACTTTTAAAACACTTTAGCTGTTATAGGACACTGCCTGGATTTAGCTAAGCAAATAGGTAAGAGCCTTCCATTAGATAATAACTGCAGTGATTAATATGTTTCATATGTTATGTCCCCAAAAAATTAGGTCAGTTGTCTACCTGAATATATGGAATGACCAGGTTTTTCCATTAATGGTTCTTCCCAGCATCCAGCTTTTGACAGCTAGTTAAGTTACATAGCAGCTGGCTTCCCCACTGCTTTGTGTAACCTAACTTAATGAGGCAAGAGCTGTCACAGCCTCTTCTCTGTGTAAGAGGCGTGAGCTCTGTGGATGGCTGGACCAATGGCAAAGCGCAATTGGTCCTAGCTGTGCAATCAAAAAAAGAAAAAAAAACCACTGAGGCCATCGATCTCAATGCCTCACCAGTGATGAGCAAGTGAGGGACAGGACTTCATCGGGCTGGGGGGCGGAGCGGGACATGCTGGGGCAGAGGCTTTGGAATGGTTCACCCGGAACCAAAGGTTCCGCACGTCACTGCTCTGTGTTGAAATTTTTTGTGTGACATTGCATAAGCTTATCGAAATGATGCCATGGCAAATGCATGCCGTAATCAAAGCTAAAGACGGTCCAACAAAATATTAGAGTGTGTGACTTTTTTTTGGCCAGGAAGTATATATCCAAGGATACCAAGTACCTTTTCAGAGGTAAATATCACGTCTGTTTTTTGTTGTTGTTATGTATCTTAGAGTTATGTACCATACTAGATGTCATTACAAGCCAAACTGAATGTAAATGTTGCATTGTTGAAATTCAACTTGTCTGCAGTCTGTCACCTCATATACAAATTAAGGTCAACTAAAGCATCTCCCTCGTCCACGTCCACGTCAATGCCTTTAGTGCATGGAAGTACAAATGATGATTTCTATGCTGCACTGCTGTAAACACTGGAGAAAACGATCGTAAAGTGCTGGAAGGAGCCCTGCAGAAGTTTAGTTACAGTGTAGAGAATACATGCAGACTGGGATGGAAAACAAAGAAATCACCAGGGATTCTTCTACATTTGCATCCTGCTTTCCACAGCTAGCTGGTAGGGATGAGCTCAAGTTTGGATGAAACTCGGTCCGAACCTGAACACTTCTGAACCCAGGAAGATCGCCCTTCCTGGAGCTGCACATAAGCAAATGGGCAGGAAGCTGTGATGTCATTGACCATATTTGATCAATGGCATTGACATTGGCCATATAAGGTCAATGATGTCACCACAAGCATCCCCACAAGTCATTTGGGGTGAAGAATGCAGCTGATTGGGCGGCTGGACCGATCTACCTTCCGGGTACGGTCATCACTACTAGCTGGCTGTAATCAAATTGTAGAGAGAATTGGCAGGATTTCCTAAGCAAAGGCAGAGGATGCCTTCTTGCTGGAGTGATCTATGACTCTTGTGCAGTATAGTAATCATCATTTATGTCTCTTTTCACTAAAGACATTAAATCAGAAAAACCTTTGTAGAGTAGATGATGATGCCATTCTTGTTACTTTCAATCCTGATCTGCAGTTACAATGCAGACTGCAGAAAAGCTGAATATACATAATGCAATGTTTACAATGGCCTGGGCCCATGATTATGTTCTCAAAGCACAAAAAAAGAAAGGTGTACGGCTATAGTTACAAAGTTGTTTAATATCCCTGAGTTTAATATTAGAGCTAACTGTATTCAAAAGTACAAATAACCCTTAACAGGGTACAGAGGAAATTCACTAAATACACTAAGTTCATAGTAACAAACCAGTAACCCCCCCCCCATTAGTGATATTTCTCTAGTAACACTAAATCTGATTGGTTGGTAATATTTTAAGACACAATTCTCTCCAAGTAAAGTGGTTTTCCCTTGTGTAGTAACATGGAGATGATCCAACCTCCCACTACACCTAGGCACATGCATTAGGCTTTAGACCAGTAACATACAAAGCTTCCCATTTAACCCAATATCCCATTTTTTCCATTAGTCTGGATCTCTTCCTTGTTCTGTTTTTTTGTCCTTGCTTCCATGTCCCCCTCTTTCCAGTGGCTGGTGATTATCATGAAGTGATTCCTTTTCGGAACGTTCTATGAGAAGCTCCTGCGGTGATAATCATTCCCCATTATGTACATGACAACGGTAAATTAAACACTGGATGCTAGCAAGTCGCATTCTTATGTGGATAGTGATGAGCTCATTGTTTGTTTGGTTCTAGGTGGTGTAATCCTCAGGGATGCCACAGGCAGTATCTGGCCCCGGGAGAAATCCACAGGGCAAGCATTAGAAAGACAGTGAGTCAATACACAGGAGCCTTTCTTTATAACTGATGTTCAGTAACCCATAACTAACCAATCAGTTTTTATGGTGTATGTATTTAGGACAGTCTTTCTTTAAAAAAAAAAATCCCCTTCCCAAGCAATAATCTGGCCCATGTGCGCTGGTGTCACCAAACAAGGGGGTTGTTAAATTGGTGGACCCCATGCTTCCAGATAGCAGTCTATTTACCCAGCAACATCAGGCTTGTATTCAACAAATGAAGGTAGTTTTTAGGGATGCACCGATACCGATACTAGTACTCGCCCAAATACTCGCCCAATCCCGGGATCCGATGCCCCATCTGCGGCCCGGGATCGGGTCGGGAGGGCATCAGGAGGAAGAGGAAGGGAGCCCAGCTCAGAAAAGAAGCTGATGAAGCAGATCTCTGCTTCATCAACTTCTTTTGGGGTCCACAGGTGACATTAGGGGTTTCCCAAGAAAAAAAATATTGGTACTCGTACTCGATACCGAAAAACCGGTATGGGTGCATCACTAGTAGTTTTAGGTCCAGTATTACACCTTTGGGGTGCGCTAGCACATCACATGTCACTTGTTAACATTTTTTGAATGGGCTGCTCAGTACACCTCTTCAAACTGGACTTAAACCTTTGTTTAGTAATGTAGTGCACCACAAGGCATGATAGTGTCACACATATGTCCTATGAATACTACAAGGTGCTGTTTCAACACATATTATATAGGGATGATCCCCTCTTGTCACCATCAGGAAATCCAACCTGAGAAATTATCCATTATAAGAGTGTATGTAGACAGGAAGAAGTTGCAATGTAACCGTAGGAGATCAGCAGCACAAAGATGCATTAAAGCACAAAAAAGGTGAAAAGTATTTTATTATTTATTTTGTTAACAAAGACAATGGTTTACACGGAGTGCTAAGTGTCAATGGCCTTTTGTTCACATCAGAACTGCTTCTCTCCCCATACAAGCCTATGGGAATGCAATAGCAGCTTAATATAGGTCAAATGCAGGTCAGAAGGAGGTCAAATGCACCTGTTATTGAAGTCGGAATGATTCTGAAGCACGCATTAGGGGAGACGCATGGATTGTGTGTGTGAATTCCACACTGGACTTTTAAATATGCCACTGTGAGATATCCCAATGGTTCCGTAACCATCTACCAATACAATTACTAGAGGACGTGGTATAGGATAATACCATTTCACAATTTTGCTATATATGCCATAAATTGAACTGCCGCATAAGCGTAGTGTTCCGATGGAGACAGGTCACCGCTGCTACATTCTTGTTGCATCCATTGTATGATAAGTTTGAATACTATTGCATGCCTGTGTTATATATGCCAGCAATTGAATGTCTCTTTGAAGTGTATTTGAGAGATGGATTGATGTTTCTATGTTGGGTAGGTTATACATTGATTGACTGCGCAAGATACAGATCCAAACCTGTGTATAATCCTTCATAGTAGATTTTGGAATGATTGTATGGAGCAGAGAAGGACTTCTTATGCTGCATGAAATAGATAAACTGGATATATCGCTAATAAAGTATGGGTGCGGGTTGTTTAAACAGCAGAATGTCGAGCTAATATAATTCTCATAATTGGAATGATGCTGAGCAACACTGGTCTATCTTTATAAAGACATGAGGATACTAAGGGGTCTATTTGTAAGACAATAAGCAGAGACATTCAAGACATTCACCCTGCAAATCTCGAAACATTCTTTCTGAGGTAATAGAGGCAAAAACTAACATTCTTACTATATTTTCTCTTCAGGCTGCATTTAACGTTTGGTAAATACCACATTACGGCCACTAGATGGCGCTGAGAAGTATAGGAAAGAATTTCTTTTTTCATTTGCTCCTCAGCTGCATCTAGTGGCCGTAATGCAGTATTACATTACATTCAACCTGAAAAGAAAATATACTAAAAAGTTTATATTCACCTGATCCTCTTGTTCTTCCAGCCTCGCTCCAACTTCACTGCATTAGTCTAGGGATCTTCAAGTCATCAGGTCCAATACACTGTGTATAAGATGCGAGCACGCCGAGGAACATATCTTCGCTGCAGCATCGGAGGAGAAAAGCTGGAGGGAGTGCTGTCACAGTCAGCTGGCTCTGAGGTTTACGTCAGTATAACATTTTTATTTTAGTCCCTAGACGAAAACATGCAGTTAACCCTTGCAGTGCAGGGGTAGCCCCACTGCAAGGGTTAATAATAGTTTTGCCCTTAAAGGTGTTCTTTATTGTGCAAGTTTTTTGTATTTTTCTATGTCATAATTATATTAATAATAACGACTATTATAGGATATATCTACACGGATACGCAGACGGTACAGTTTATGTATTGAGTGGGTCATCTCCATAAAGTAAGGGAATCAGCAATAGTTTGTCTGATGTCAAAACACACCAAGCATTTGCTGCCCAAAGCCAGTCGACACAGCCTCATGATCTTTACATCTACTCATGGACCCAAAAAAGTCTCTTTCTGGCTATAGAGGGGATTATACAAGTCTTCATAAGAACATTTAAAAGCCTTTTCATTACGCTCCAGCTCATTGTGTGTTTTCCCTCCTGACCTTCTCTGGCAGAGTTAACCATTCTCAAAATCATTTTCCCAGACTTCCCAAGTGTTATAAATCGCACAGCTCACATCTTCCATTCTACTTCCCCATCTCAGGTAAGGAGGAATAGCAGATCTTCATGTGATTCCATAGATTAGAGTACTAGAGACTCTCTTACCATTTTTATGGCAATACTTAACATGTTCAGGTGATGGAATTTCCGAGTCCTCTGCTTTTTAGGATTCTGGGACATAAAATGCCATAAAATTATTTTTCACCTTGGCCAAGCACCAAAATATATGAGATTGTAATATATGCAAACCCTTGCCATGAATACATTTCTTTCATCTCTACCCTCATAAACACAGCAAACTGCCATGACCCAGACATCTGTGAATGGCTAAGAGTGATATTAAATTGTATAGTAGCATCACCCAAAAGAATTACATTATGTATTTTATCAGAAAAAAAAGTCTTTTCCAGGCTTACCTAAAGTGGAACTACACCCTCCTATTCCTTACAGCCAAGGAAGCTGCCATCTTATCCCCTGTTTAGATTGCCATGGTGCTGCACATGTGATCAGCTATGACACCAGCCATTTAAGGGCCTGAAAGTTCAGTTGAGAGATGAAATAATCACACTGGCAACCTTGACAGTTGGCACGCCTTAAAAGTAACTGTTCTGTGAGACATTAAATTGGTGGGTAAAGTTCCTCTTTAAAGGGTAGGGGAACCTTCCCAAAAAGTTTCCCTTTTGCCCAATCCTACCTAAGCAGGTACTATACTGAGAGCTGAGTGATCATGTAACTGGTGATCACTCAGCTCATGGTTCTTCTCCCTGCGGAAAGCGGTGACTGTCAGTCATCACTCCCTCAGGTATACCCCCGCCCCTCTCCATTCCTCCTGCGCTCATTGGAGGGACAGACAGGCAAGGGGGCGGGCACAGCTGGCTCTAGCTCTAGAGAGGCAAAGCCAGCTGTCAATCAGGCAGCTGGGTGGATCCCAAAAATATTGTTGGGATCTTCCCCGGCTGCAGCGCGGCTCTGAGCTGCCAGCATATACAGTAGCAGACATTAGCCAACTATACGCTCACTTTGGGTCACAGGAGGACATTAGCAATTGTACTCCCGTGGCCCAAATGAGAAGTAAAGCCATTAAACAGACAAAGTGAGTGATGCCATTGAGCCGCTGAGAGCTCCATGTAGTGTCTAATCAACAAACGCTGTATTCAAAGAAAACTTGAGTAGAAACATGCAGGCTGACATTGATGGCTCTCCTAAAAATACTAGTTGCTTGGTTGTCATGCTTCAATACTGTGAGAAACTGACCCAGAACAAGGATGCAATATGGACTTCTGGCATTTTTCTGGCTTTCCTATTCTACATGCTTATCCTGGGTTAGTGACCTGGATCACACTGAAGACAGGCGGTCAAGATAACAGCCAGTCAACTAGCATTTTCAGAAGGAGGTCACTGATAACATCATCCCACCTTCTCTCCTGATAGTTTCACTTTACAATAATAAACCTATGTGAGATCATGCTTGTAGAAAAAGTCTCATTGAGAATTACACTACTGAAATATGCAGTAAACTCTCAGTTATCCGGTATTCAACTAACCAGAACTCTCATCGAACCAGAAAAAAAATCCCCTGTGTACTCACTGTTCTGCCGCATGTATTATCCTGGAAATAATCATGTGTCTATTTGTCTTAATTTGCTCTTGATTTCTGCATTTCAATATTAATAGGAAGTCAATACAGAGTTTATGTTATGATATGGTATAGAATGGGGTATGCATTAGTTAAAGCTATTTTTAATAGTAACTCTCAAGCAACCAGAAACTACATTGATCTGAAATCTACCAATCCCTGTGGATGCCGGGTAATGGGGAGTTTACTGTAAATAGAATATAAACTCAGTGGAAACATTTCCTATTATTTGCAGCAGAACGTCGGGCTCCTGAGACATATTGCCATTAAACTGAGACCAACTATTGGCTTTCTCAATAGACTAAATATACCATTTACAGCTCGGTATTTTCAGCTTTGGGGTAGCAAATAAAATGCAGCCGCTTCAAACATTTTCCTAAAGGAGCAGTGTCACAGAACAAAACACCTGTGTGATTAAGCGTTGGTGGAAGCAGCCATTCTGCAGCTGATGTTCTGTTTACTAGACCCTGGCAGTGATGACTCGGCTCCTTCTGTCAAAATCCACATATTTGCTTCATTCTGGTACATGGATGTGGCTGGGTCTGCTTAAAGAATAATCTGGACCAGTCATTGTCATATATCGCCATCTAGTGGATATTGATATGTATGTCAGGTCACAGAATAAGATATCAATGTATAATGTGTGTTAGTATTGATGATGATTTCAATGACCGATATCATCAATACTAACCAAGGTGAATTTCTGGGTGCCTGTATGAAATGATTGACCCAGAGGGAGGGTTCTATTTATCAATGTTTTCACTCAAGATTCCCACAACTTTCACCAAAAACACATTTTTTTTTTATTGATCCCTGGGTGGAAAAAATGTGTGAATCTTAAATTAAAGCTGTTGTTGAAAAATAGAACCCATGGAGGAAAAGCTAGCTGACTTGTGCATCAGTGTCTTCTTTTGATGTGTTGTACCTGCTGTCACTTTACTGCATTATAGTTCATTGTTAGGCAGATTCTTTACAGCACCACAACAAAAAGTTTCCCAGCACACTCACCAGCCAGCATGCAAAAAAACTTGTCTCACCGCTGAGGTTAAAAACAGAGATTTTAGATACACGTCTTCTGCAGAAAATGTGAAAGCCGCACCGCCTCGCCAAGGCACCTCTATATAGTGCGGTCCTAACTCTTACCTATTGAGTTTCCATCTTGGAGCACATGTAGCAAAAGATAAAATTGGGTGCAGGTTTTCCAGGAGGCAGCCCAACCGCCTTTAAAGGCACAGGGACGCACATCACAATGGCAGCTGAGACCGCCAATGCGCCACTGCACAAAATCAGACAAGCAAAACAAATGGCAAACGCACTCATCAACTTATCACAAGCTTTACAGCAAGGTGCATATGGAAGGGCCTCCTGGCAAACCTGCACCCAATTTTATCTTTTGCTACATGTGGTCCAAGATGGAGACTCTCATAGTAAACAGGATTTTTTGCATGCTGGCTGGTGAGTGTGCTGGAAAACCTTTTGCTGTTGTACTGTATAAAGCCCTTCCATGTGCACCTTGCTGTAAAGCTGGTGATAAGCCATTGGGCAACAGTATGCACCAACAATGGCTCCCGGGTGGGGAGATTTGTCCAAATTTTACATTGTATAGGCCCAGGTGCTCGGGGCCTTAGCTCTGTTGTGACTGTTACTTCATCAGTCAAAGCAGGCTTAGTACCGCTTGATGAAATCATGTTTTGACGCTAGAAAAACATAAATGAATCAGATTGGGGTGTTGCTGTTATACTGGAGGTAAGCCAAGCTAACTATGCCAGATAGAAATCAGTTCCACAGCCAGATATGCGCTGCCAGATTCACTGAGGCTATCTGAAAATATTGTGCTGTCCCAAAACACCACATACAATGCCCAAGGCCTGTCATTTAATAGATTTATGTATTTTCAATGCCACCTTATTAAAAAGGCCCTCTTCCCGCTTAACTGTATTTTCTTGCATTGGTTGATGTCCCCCATGGCCATGCCTATCTTCCCATGCTTTTTGTATGATCATAGCTTACTTTTGAACATCAAGTTAAACATCAATATTCTTCCCCATAGACATCAATGGGATTCCCCCACAAAGTTTGCATTTGCCAAAACTTGAACACCATTCACAAACCTGTTCAATGATTACTAACCATGAGGAGCCAGTCAGTTGTGCTGCAGTGGCCATGTGTTAACAAGAGACATGCTGAAAGGTGGAGAAAGCAGCGAGATGTGCTTCTCAGTCTGCTGCTTTTCTTTGCACTATCCAGTCACAGGCTAGGGGAGGGACAAGACCTGTGAATGGTGCTTAACTGCAGCACATAAAAATCAGGTCTCCTGCCCCTTCCGGTTTTATACATCTCAGGACTGGAAGGAAAAAATGCAAATCTGTCGGCAGGTAAAACACGCCCTTTTTATGTATTTTATTTGTGTATTTAGCTGGTTGCCTGAAGTCCAGCTTGAACTCAGTTATTATTTTGCAAGGGCACCAAACTATCTTGCATAGAAAAATTAAACACAAGAGACTCAGTTCACAAAGCAAACCTACCAGCATAAGGATCCTTATTTTAAAAAAGTGACAGTTCTTTCCAGCGACCAATAAGATTTTAAAACTAAGGTCACATGGTTAAAATAAAGATCCTTTTCTTTGTGAATTGGGCCTAATGTTTGTTACTGAACATAGAAGCAATAAAATGACATGGGACTACTTATTGGATCATATACTGTATAAGTGTATTGGTGTATTTATAGCTGGTATGTTGTTTAAAAGCACTGCGTGAATGTATAATGTATTTAAAGGGATGCGTGAATGTACAGCTGGTATATTGTATAAAAGCACTGTGTGAATGTACAGCTGGTTTAAAAGCACTGCATGTAAATGAATGATCTCAGTTTCTCCTCTGTCTACATTAATTATATAGTGACATCATGATTACAGGACTCTTAGTGACTAGCTTTGTTCTTTCATTGTATACATGATAAATTATGTAGGATGTAGCTGTATTCAAACTAATAACATTTCCATTTGGAATACTGGATTTCCTATTTTGATTACATATGACTATCAGAGAGCTCCCGCAATAAATATATTTTTTCATCAGTTTGTACCTTTTTAGCTGGTTCACATACAGTATGGGATCTATTAATAAACAATTTGCAGTCATTCACCATGTGAATCTCTGTGAACGTACGTCCTATGTGAGCAGAGGCAAAAACGTTTGTTCTTAGTATATTTTCTTTGCAGGTTAAATGTAATATCACACAATGTAATACTGCATTATGGTCACTAGATGGAGCTGAGTAGCATCTTAAGCAATAAATATACTTATCTCATATGCTCCTCAGCTCCATCTAGTGGCCAAATTGAGGTTTTAGCTTTTAACCTGAAAAGAGAATTTACAAAGAATGTTCGTTTTTGTCTTTATTCCCACAGAATGAACGTTCAGCGATTTGGAGGGAGAATATTTCTGCAAATTGTTTATAAATAGACCTCTAGATCTGAAAAAAAAAATAGACCTCTAGGCGTGGATGACTAAGATACATGATGACAAAGCAGGGTGAAACTACCAGATCTAGGGGATGAATAGCCCAATGCCTAGGCATTAGGTCACATGATTGGTAGCTGTTACGTTTTAACACTTCAGGGGAATGAACAAGATAGCAGGGATTCTTTTAGCTGCCATTATATCCATCTCCCTGTGTATGAACATTCTGCTGTACCTTTATTAGTGCGTGCCTTAAAGGCAAAGTCCACCTATTAGAGATATTTATTTATTTATTACAGGTATTTATATAGTGCCCACAAGTCCCTGCCCTCAAGGAGCTTATATTCTAAGGTTTCTATCTCAAATGCATACATACAGGGCCAATTTTACTTCAAGCATGTGTTTGGAGTGTGGGAGGAAACCAATGCAAACATGGGGGGATGATGCAAACTCCTTGCAGATAGTGTCCTGACCGGGTGTTTTTAACCCGGGGACCCTAGTGCTGCAGATATGCTAACCCCTAAGCCACTGTGCTGCCACAATAATCAATGCACACATCTTCATAATAGAAGAAAATATACATTTATGAATTTTTTTTCTGCATTGGAGCCAGTAAAGCATTGCAACTGCGATCAATGGATCAGTGGATTGCTGGTGCAATGTTCTGGCTCAGGGTGTTACAGAAACCTGATATCAAGGTTAAGGTTTGCACACTCTTTACCTTTAAAATTGCATATGAATTTTTTTATTTATACAACCACTTAAATTGGTGTTTTTATTTGTCTGCCTGGAGTTCAGCTTTAGGAAATTAACCTGTGTAGTCCGGGTTAGCGCGTAGCCACATTCTCCACCTGTGTAATAAATTAACTACTGCAGAGAATTTCCGGCTCAGATTTCTGTAAAGTGTAAGTTGCATTTGGTTATCTGACTCTACCGCTTTCCTGACAATAGGTGGACACCAGATATCCTTGTGCTTTTCTGTTACCATGGCGAAAAAACTTGAGAACCTCTGCCACAGACTGTATCAGTGATGGGTCTTTGTGTCCGGACTGTCTACCTTTGCAGAATCCTCATAAGATGCTGGGTCAAGAAGTATACTAGCTGTAGTTTTTTTATTTATTTATTTTTCATTTTCTTTTTCTATTAGAAATAGTTTCTGATGAAGAATTGTGCATTCGCTGCAGAAGTCCATGGATGGATGAACCAAATTTACAATCATAAGTGCCAGACTTCTTCATACTTTGACTTAAATTTGCCAGTGCTTGCTGAGAAGGGTTGAATTAAGTCAGAAGGCTGTACACATGTAACTTGGATTTAAAAAAAAAAATATTCCATACTATACAAAGAAAAATATGCTAAAGAAAATCCAATCAGCCCTTCATCCAAACTCCTGCAGTCGGGATCTTGTGGACAGTGACCCATCACACAATGGCACCCTATCACCGGTACGCCTTGTGCGCAGCACTTCCATGTATGTGGTGGGAGGTGGAAAACAGACTATCATCGGGTCTCTAAAAAAGTACAAAAGTACCACCAATATTGAGGTGACCGGATGCTGCCACTTCAAAGATGAAGACTCCGCATGGATGTTTGCCAAGACACAGGACTTCCTGCAATACCTCCAGGATCTATTAGCACTTAGAAAAAAATATCTCAGCAGTCTTCATAACTTGAGGTGTATGACAGGAGCCTCGGAATACTCTCCATCCACCAAGTCTTCCAGAACTGGGAAAAAGCCAACGTCTCCTGAGAATAGTGCCTGTAAGGTAAGAAGAGCATTATGGTATAAATGGGTGGGGGTTTTCTTCACAATATACATTATGAACACATTTTTTTCTCAGCAATGACTTCAGTCCTTTAACTTCAAGAAATGGAAGATATACAGTAATACATATAAACTCATTTCTTAGTTATTGCTATTAAAATTAAAAGGAACTGGAAGAAGGTCAACGTAAGTTATAGTTAGATTATGAAAAAAATGAAAGCCTAACACATTTATTTAAGAATAAAATCTTTTAAGCTTTCCATACAAACATACAAAATATACAAAAAAAACACAAACAAAATGGCGTAGGAATACCCAACCCCCATACAGTGCATATCCTTCCCTTAGAACGGGCAAGCATTTAGTGGAGACACATTGGATAAGGTAACCGAAAACTAAGTGAAGGGAAGCCTAACAAATTTTGGGGGGGATTCTGGATAGAGTGGGGAAAGAATTATACTTTTTTTTTATCAGGGTTTGCTATGTCTATGACCCATTGAACTGGAAGATGCGGTCAATGCCGGGATAGGAAAGAAGAAAAAAAATAGGAAAAAATAAAAACATTTTCAGGATTTCTAACTCTTCCGCACTCTTCTAAAAATGTGTTTTTGTCTGCGTCCCTATTAGATAGATGTTCCCTTACTTCCTGTCCTGACAGGAAGTGATAAAAAATCTCCACCAATAGGGACACTGATGACAATAAATACCTAGCAGAAGCTCTAACCCTTCTCAACTCTATCTAAAATAAAACAAAACAATTTGGCTGAAGCTGGAATTGAGTAAATGCAAATTTTACAAGTATGATGCTGGATTCACCTGAGATAGTGCTGACTTTCTTTTCTTGCTGGGTTCCAGGTTGTAAGGACAGTGCATGGTTTCTGCACTGCATTTTCTCTATTTTGCAACTCTTGGCATATTATTATAGTAGCATTTCATATTATTATTCTTTTAAACTTTTCCAATCATCCCTTCTCATTGCCTAGTTTTATATGCACATGTGCCCAAAAATAAAGCTGACATAGACCAGTAAATAGGAAAAGATTTATAGTGTTATTTGATGATTTAAAAAAAATATTTTGAGTGCAATTACACTTCTTTTACTAACTGGCCGAACGCCATACCTAATCTCCCCACATTGAGATAGAGGCTGTAAGGACTTGTGGGCACTGGCCAGAATCTTCAGTGCCAGGCCCACACATGCACACTGCGACATCTATTAAATATTATAAAGAGTTTACATTCTGCTGGAGTGCAGAGTACTAGCCCTCTATAGGACTGAATAGAGATTGGGTTGTGAATGTGTGGGCCCAGCACAGAGGATTTTTAAAAGCGACTGTTCAGGGCCAACGAGGCAGCACAGCAAAGATCTTGCTGGATCAGGGACAAGGGAGTTTAAAGCTGGCTGGTGGTTAACTGGGAGCATAGATTTAAAAAAGGTAAATATTTTGCCTGCCAGATATACTTTTGCATGGTAGACCGTTATTAAATGCCTCACAAGCTGGGTTCTATGCATCACTCAGCCTTGGGTGAACCCGGACAGCAACCTGTGGATGGTACTATTATTAGTGGTGTTTATATAGAACCATCAATTTACACCCCACTTTACATATTGTTCATTAACATTAGCCCCTGCTCTCAAGTTGCTTACAGCCTAAGGTTCCAATCTCAAATGCATACATTACCAACCAGCATATCTTTGGCATGTGGGAAAAACTCATGCAAGCACAGGGAGAACATGCAGATGGTATCCTGGCCAAACTTGGGTTCAAATCAAGAACCTCAGTGCTACAAAGCAGCACTGCTAACCACTAAGCCATTGTGCAGCATCCAGCACAGTGCATTTGGCTGGGCCACACAGCGTAATTGGTTGCTATGACAAGATGGACTTACCATGACGCTTTGGGGGTCTTTAAGACTGGCCAATTTGGCCACCTGCTGAACCTCTGTCTGTGTCTTAGCAACCAATGATGCTGAAGGGTCTGCACAGAAATATTGGTTGCTTGGATGCCAATGGCTGGGCCGCAGAGCATCATTGGTTGCTTAGAGGCTGGCAGGCCCCACAGCGCCACTGGTTGATATGGTGCACCCGTCTGCATCCTAGCAACAAGGGATGTTCAGATACCAGTGGCAACACTTGGCTTTTTCACAAGAACTACCAGGGTTGCAGCTGGGACCTAGCTTTGGCGCTCCACCACTGTCCTGAAGTCATTAGTCTGTATTGTTTCTGAAAAACTGTCACATGACCATAAACAAAAATGTGTCAGTACTGGTGTCTGTGAGGACTTGGACAAGTATCAGTACTTGTACTTGAAAAAATAGTATCGGTGCATTCCTAATATATATTTATATAAAAACAAATCATACATTAAAACAGGGATGCACAATTCCCAGGAGCCCCGTATCCAATGCTCTTTAACCTCCTGCCTTCCGCCCGTTAAGAAAAACCGGACGGACGGCAGACTCGCTTCAGCGGGTTGCCGTCTCCAGACGGCATTTTTTTCCTGCTTGCGCACGCCCCCCTAGCGCGCGCACACGGGCAGGAAAGACCCGCTCTATAGCCGCCGATCGGTTGTATGGCGTGATTTTTTCGGCCCCTCCTCCTGATCCCTCACCTTCAATCCCGGGATCCGCTAGCCCATCTGCGGCCCGGGACCGGCTCGGGAGGGCGTTAGGAGGAACGCCTTCCGCATTCACCTGACAGTCATCTGGCTGCTATAGCCAGATAGAAGAAGCTGATGAAGCAGATCTGTGCTTCATCAGCTTACATCTGGCGAGGACATACACGAATACAGTTCTCTTAAAGCGTCGCCTATGGCCAATTTTGGGTAATGTAGTTATTTGAGGTTTTGCGCGTGTGCGCAATTTTAAGGCTTGACATGTTTGGTGTCTTTTTACCCGACGTGACCCCGTCTTTTATATTTTACCAAAAAATTGGGTAATAATAAATGTTTTAGAATTTAATATAGTGGAAAGTTTTTCTTTAATATATTAAAAAATAAAACCCCCAGTGGTGAATAAATACCACCAAAAGAAAGCTCTATCTGTCCCCAAAAAAGGGTCTAAAATTCATTTCAGTACAGCGTTGCATGACGGAATAAATGTCAGTCAAAGTACCGCAGCGCTAAATACTGAAAAATGGCCTGGATGGGAAGGGGGTTTAACACCACGGACTTCAAGAGGTTAAAAATGACAGCTGCCTCTTAACTTTTAAATTTGTCTCTAGCCTAGTCTTGGAGCTAAAAAACTATGTGTACTTGTACTTGTACCGAGTACGGTACTTGGTATCTGAACATCCCTACTAGCAACCAATGACACTATGCGGTTCAGCTGCTAGCATCCTTGCAACCAATGATGCTGTATGACATTATGGCTAGGACACAGGGGCCCCTGGGTTTCGTTTGCTTGGACGTTTGCCAAACCCGGATTTCTGGCTGGGTTCAGAGAATGTCTATGAGAACCAAACCCAGGCTTCTTTTTTTCCATTTTGTATATATTAAGAAAGTTTATTGTTTCACATATTTTTCTACCACATAGTAGTGCGGACATTTTTTGTTGTTAAGGGATTGTTGTAGAGTTGTATCTTGACTGATTGTTCCCTTTTTTTTCTGCACACACAATGGTGCTGGTTCATTTGTCAGATGTGGTCAGATTTTTATTGATATCTGTGTTCCCATTAGGGACTATTGGCTCTAGTAACCATTGTCACAGGGACTAAAAGTGATGGGAAAATCCAAACATTCTGAATTGTCACTAGCATAGAAATGGAGGAACAGAGGCGGCTCTAGAGTTTGCGAGGCCTTAGGCGAAACCTAAACATGAGGCCCCACTCTAGGAAACTCACCTAGTGGGGACGCTTGTTCCAGTGACAATTGGAATTGGAAGTAAGGGCATTTTCCTCACTTTGGAGATATTTCCTTTTACTTCCTATTGTGTTTATAGGACAGGAATTGAAAGAAATCTCCCCAATGGAACAATGATGGGGAAAAAAATGACAGGGGTTTTAAACATTCCTTTCTTTATCCAAAATGGAAAAAATATCTCAGGAAGTGAGGGGAAACGCACACCGACACCATTAAGGCCTCATTCACACGACAATCGTCCGGCATGTTCAGCTCCGTGCTGCGTGCACGGCCGTATCCGCCTCCCGGCATGTACAGCTTCCGGGTAGGACAGGTGCTGCGTGTGATTGGTACGCAGCCCCAGTCCTTCTCTATGGGACTACGCGGCTGTACGCCCCCCTACGCTCACCTCATTTGCAGGTCCGTACGGGTGCGTGTTTCCTGGCTCGAATGCACAAAGGATCCGTCCTGTCAGCGTACGAGTACCCATACGGATGTGCAGGGTGGGTGAGCGTACGGCCGCAAAGTCCCATAGAGAAGGACAGGGGCTGCGTACTAATCACACGTAACACCTGTCCTTCCGGGGAGCTGCCCGATGCGGCCCTCCACGCAGCACGGAGCTGTACGTGCCGGCCAATTCCAGTGTGAATGAGCCCTAAAAGCTTGACAGAGGCTCTAACCATTGCCCATTCTATCCAAAATAAACTAAAACATATTGGCTGGAGCAGGGCTGAATAAGCTCATAAAGTGACCAGATGATGGTTTGGGAATAATTCACTTACATGTCTCATGTATGAAAGGCATTTTGAAGGGACATTTTTTTAAATTTCTTGTTGAACATTTTAAAGTAAAGCTCCAGCCCAAAATAAAAAGATAAAAATTAATAGCTCATTAAAGGTTAAAATAAACAAACCAGTTTTTGCTGTAATATTCATCTTTAATTCTGAGATTTCTTCTGCAGTACTTTTTCTGCTGCAAGATACCCTCAGTCTGATCCAGACTGCATTTGAGCCAGCATCATTCAACCCACTTCCACTGAGCCCTGGTCATCCTGGACTCACTCAAGTTTGTGGCAGGACAGTAAACTGAGAAGCAGCACAGTGTTGAGCTCATCTCTGTCACTCTGCTCCCCCCTCCTATCAGCATGCTTTTTGTCAATACATGAACCGATTGGCTCCTAGTTCTGCTTCTTCCTTTCATACTTTCAGTTCAGCTTTAACTCAAGATACTCTCAGACCTGAGGTCTTACTCAATCATTTGAAAGAGTGAGGGAATGAGCAGCATGTGCTGTTGGATGTGTAGATTAGGTAGTTCTCACACATATATATGTGTGTGTGATTAAAGAATGTAAAAATGTTTCAGATTACCAGCAAGCAGTCAGTAAGCTTAGAACTGAAAGAGCTGCTTGAGGTGGGTCATAGAGGATGGCAAGGGCAATCAATGACCAGTCCTCTTGTCTACTACCACTGTGCTGGGCTGCTACGATGAAATGTCTTTGATTAGAAATTAGAATATGGACAATATTCAGGTTTATTTGGGGAATACACAGCTCACAACTCATTTATTTCCACAGGTATCAAAAAATAATTTGGTGCACCATCCCAACAGTGACATCCAAGATGCAATAGCTTATTTCGACTCAGTTATTGCTGAACTGGACACAGAGAGAAAAATAAGGACACTCCCAAGTGATTTCAAGCATGCCGATGTTGACTTTGATGGTTTGTGCTTTTTATTACATTCATTGTCAATTAAAGAAGTCAGAAACTGGAGCTACACTAAGAGGAATCTGGAACACAGACCCCGCTCACCTCCTTTTAGTTTCCTATCATTAATATTCTCTGAGTGACTGGCAGAGAACAAGTACCCATATCTAGAAACAGGGCCGGCCTTAGGCCTTTAGGCGCCCTGTGCGAGAAAGCTTTACAGCGCCCCTCAGTGACCACACCCCTCAGTGACCACACCCTTTAGTGGCCACACCCCCAGTAACCACACCCATTTATCACCCATATTTTTGGTAAAATATAAAAAGACGGGGTCACGTCGGGTAAATAGACACCAAACATGCCAAGCTTTAAAATTGCGCGCACCCGCAAAATCGCAAGAAATGACCATGCCCAAAATTGACCATAGGTGACGCTTTAAAAGCTTTTACCACTCATCAGTTTAGTGTTATCAGTGATTGATAGCCCTACAATTATTGCTCTCATTCCGACGTTCGCGACGATATGTAACGTGCGGCGTAATGGGCGAAATCGTCGTTTTCACACGTATGCGCACCCGATGCCTGTTTGCATGCGTGTATGTATGGGGGGG
>NW_017306506.1:195614-200957 GCF_000935625.1 Nanorana parkeri | reverse complement strand
CCTCTTTATGGAGACATCAGGAGTCTCCAAGACCCCTAATGTCACCTAGGACCCCCCTGAAGCTGATGAAGCAAAGATCTGCTTCATCAGCTTCTCTTCAGCATCTGAAGCTGGAGAGTGACACGAGAATGCGGAAGTGATGTCATATACACCACTTCCGCATTCTGACAGCGAGGAGGGGACCGGAGGGAGCTTGTGTACCGACCTCCCTCTGATCCCCTGTGACAGAGGCCATATGCTGGTCCCGGGCTCGCACTGGCCGGCAGGGAAGTGGTTAAAATCATTTTTAAAATGTTTTTATTTTTTTATTATCCAAACAGACCCCTGACATTTCCCTTTTAAAATAGAAAACAAATTGAGGACTCCAAATCCTCAATTTCTTTTTTAGCTTAATCTGCATACTTGTTGCGGGCTAGTGATTGAAGCAAGAGGCTCAGTATAACACCCACGCATCTACCATTTATATAATGAGAACTGGGCAATGGCAGCCTCCATATTTCTCAAAGTAAATGCTTCCTTTATCGTTATTGCCCAAGCTGCCCATACACATTGTAACCTGTATTAATCAACATGTTCTAGGTGGACAAATTGAGTCATTTACAAAGATGGCCAAATGCAAGGGGTATGATTGGCCAACCCATTGTGTCTACCATCTACAACTGCCATTTATCAGCATGACAGAAGCTCATCTTTGCTGTATCAGCAGGGATAAAATTATATTGTGCAACACTCCCCGAGTGACCATCTCTCGGCATCCCTCACTGTAATCACCGTTGCTCCATTCATGTAAAATATTTGCAAGATTGTGTAAAAACTCTCCTCAACATGCATTTATTTTTTCATTCCAACATTTTATTGAGCAAACATGTTTCTGAGTCAGGAGGAAGTTTTTGATTACCCACTCATTGAAAAAAAGTTTCTGGACACACACAATTGATGTCAAGGTCCTAGATTTATTATCACATTGCAGAGCATGGTGGCACCTTTCTTTAACCCAAACTGCTGTTAGCGGCACAGCCCTATGCTGGTACCAGCTACAGCATGAAGGACAGCATTTAGACTCCATGCAGCACTCACTTCATTTAATTTATGAGTAGAATTAAGTAACCCAGGTATACCAGAATGAAGAAAAAATATTATGTAATGCATTTTAGCCACTATAAAGCCTTCCTGAGCTCCAGGACATAACAGCTATGCTTGCTACCTATATTTTTGTAATATGGAACTGGCACTTTCTTTATTTTCTTTCTGCAGTGGCCACCAGTAGCAGAGAACATAGTTTACACTCAAACTGGATTCTGCGAGCACCACGTAGAACTACAGAAGAGATTGCTAAAGCATCGGCCTTCAGCCTGTCTTGGAGAAGTAGCTTTGGGAGGACAAGCATCAAGAGGATAGAACGATATCCAATTTATTTGCCGAAAGCTGTGGAAGGGGCCTTCAACACACTGAAATTCAAACCTCAGCCTAAGGGAAAATAAGCAACGTATAGCACGACGAATGGACTATGCAGACTGTAACCCAAGATGCTTATGCATGAGGGCTAGTTGCCATTGTTGCTGCCAGGACAGACCAATAGTGCTTTAAGTCAATTTGGAAAATTCCAGTTAGGAAGCAACTGAAGGAAGAATTAGGGTCAGTCCACTTAAAACTTCTCTTTGGTTTTAGGAATGAGATGGTGGGTTCAATCAACAATCATCTATATCAGGTGTGTTCTGTACATTGGAGATCTCAATTTCTTCACTTTGCCACATCTCTTAAGAGGGGGTCTCAGGCTCACTGGTGGCTTTTCACCTATTTTACATACAGAAGGATGGAACCAAGGTGAAGTAATATTGCCAATGGAGTCTACAATAGACATAATATTATAAGATATCCAGGAATATTTAGTAAAAATATACCCTGGTTTGGATCTTGTACTTTGTACTCTGCAACAGGCAAGCTACATAAGACCAGAAGATATCAATATCTGCTAATATGAAGGCAATTAAGCAATACTTCATATTCAGACGTAATTAGCTGATGGACCAAATCCATTATGATCTGACAGAGACTAGACTGTGTTAAACATCTACACAGTCCCACCACAACATTTGTTATTGATAATGTTAATGTTGTCAGTGTCACATATTCCCTGCTCTTGGGATACCTATGCCCAGCTAAAAGACATTTAAAATAAAAGGATTTGTATAACCATGGTCCAAACTCATCCCCAGATTACCCTCTCAAGCATGCCCCAGCATATATTATCTTTTACCTTGTTCCTGTAACAGTTTCTGTTATTCCCCATCATGTATTCACCAGTCCTGTAAAATTCTTGCAGGGGAAGCTGTTGAGTGGAGGTATCAGCAGACTGCCCTACGTCAGTTTCTATTGACAAAGGCACAGCCCTCAGAACAACATCTCCCAAGAGCCCTTTCCCTACACACAATGTGTGGGCAGACTCTTGGGAGTAAGGCAGTATTGTTTGCTGTGAAAAATAAATAAATGCATGCATATAGAGAGGAACAGAGATGTGGGGATAAGCAGAGTTCTATCGTCCAGCTGGGAAGAACTTAGGCAGGGATGAAAACATTGCACGGGATTTCAGTGCTTCAGAGGCAGCTTGAACCAACAACAGATATGTAGGAGCTCACTAGGTTTCTGGCAGGATCACCAGGTATTTTCCTCTATTGCAGTGCTTTTAATTTTGTATTTCAGCTAGAGCTCTGTTCAAAACAGAACATCAGACAAAGAGCAAAATCTAAAGTGGAAATACTTTGGTGTACTTAGTCTGGTGATCCAGGTACCCCAGACAGACAGTGCAGCCAGGTTAGGGAAGCATCAGCATACAGATGGGGTCATCACAGAGCTCACTCTGCTCCCTTCTCCTGCCAGCAAACTCCCTGTATTAGGCTGAGAGCACTGGGTAATGTTCATGATCCTGATTGGCTTTGAAGGCTGTGCTAGCCTGTTGCAATCTGAGCAGATTACACACAGCTAATAATCATTCAAGTACTTATATCACCTGTATTTAATAATACATGTTATATTTTTTTATTAAAACATACTGAATTAAACAGTAAACTTTGATTATCTGCCTGGAGCTCAGCTCTAAACCTCAAACTTCATTGTAAAGTCCATTGACCAAAGAGTTGGACTTGGTCTTCTTCCATAAATTACTTTTAATATGCCTACATACAGAAAGAGATGCTTTTGATTAACTCAAGTGAAGTCAGTGCCTTCATTACCATGCAACAATTGGTTTGTGAATGTGAAGGGAAAGTCTGCCAATTGTAATACACTGAGAAAAGGGTACAAGACATTATTTGGTGGCTTTGGAAACTTCTACCATTGTAAATGTGGTCTATTCACAGACGGAAACAGACCAAAACATATCAATAGGATGCTTGTAGAGTGATATACAGTATGTGGATATTAGGTAAGCAAAGGATTGTATGAAAATGTATGACAGAATAGAACAGACAAAGGTTATTTGAGTTCCTTCTTCACCTGTAAATATATGTGTGTGACTGGACTGTATGTAGAACTAGGGTTGCCACCTGTCCAGGATTCACCCGGACAGTCCGGGTTTTGAATCCTGTGTCCGGGTTTCAAGGCAGCAGAAACCCGGACACATGTTGTCAGGCAGACAGGGGCAACCAAAATTAAGATAGGGGCTACTGGCGCCCCACTGAAAATAGTCCCAGCTGTGATATTTACATATGAATGGGTGGAGCTATTTACATATGAATAAGCCGCGACTCATTCTCCCCCAAAAAAATGTCTGCACGCCGCTAGAGTGTGTTCGGGGTTTATCTGAAAGAAAAGGTGACAACCCTATGTAGAACACAAGTTTAAAAGTGCCACTTCCATACGTACATTGTAAACAAGTGTTTCCTACAGTTATCTCAATATGTATGATATACACTTCATTGGTAAGTAATATAGGTATAATATAGAACTGGCATGGATTTCTCAAGAAAGAACAGCGTCTGTCACTGAATATGATGAATTGTTTGCAATGTGCTTGTTCAGTCTTCCAGAAAAGTCAGCTCACCATGAAATTGCATTGAATAAAACATCATTTTTTCGTACCTAATCATTTTTGTTTGTGTTTTTAAATTCATATCAAATATCCGTGTTTTATGCTGAGGAACCTCTATAGGTGTTCAGTAACTCAAAACAACCAATCAGATTTCAGTTTATTGAACTCAGACCTGTGAGTTCTGGTTGGCTGCAGCTTTCTGTTTTGTGTAGGTGAATAGGCCTGTATGTTTTTCTTCTCCTTAGTTCTTAGATTGTCCAACCCACAGTTTCTTTAATACCACCACAGAACACATGCAGTAAAGTCAGCTTCCATCATTTATAGACTACTAGTGCTCTTTAAGTTTGCCCATCCATGTGGGATTGAAGAGGCGGCCGATTATTGCAAATAAAGAGATCGAGTTTGGGATATAATCGTTGCACACTATGAGGATATATTGAATATGACTTTTTTGACAAAAGGATTCCTTTAATGAAAGAAAAGTAAATCCATCTTCTTTTCCTTCTAAGAAACACCTGGTGGGTGTATGGACAGATATGTTGTAGCAGTAGAGGTATTACTATTATGTCATTATAGTGAAACCATTTCACCTGTGCACCTGATACTTACCATGTCACATATATGTTCAACAAGAGTATAAGATTTAAAGCACTATGCACTTATGAGAGTGGAATTGTGGATTAGCACATTTGCATTTATACACGTGCATCTATAGTTGGGACATAGATACAAATTTATAGTTTGTTGCACAGATTTTTCACTTTCATTTTTTGAATTGTTGATCTTAACCGGACTCATTAGCATGAGATAATTTCGCTTATTACGTTTATTTATATACACTTTGACTGAGCGCTACAAAAATTAGCACCATTATACCCGAAGAAAATGATTCTTGAAGCGGACCTTTAAAATAAAATAATAAAAGATGAGGTTACAACGAGTAAATAGGTACCCAACATGCCCAGGTTAAAAATTGTGTGCGTCCGTGAAACGGCAACAAACGTCAGTACCCCATAAATAACTCTTTAAAAGCCCCACAGGTCAACAGTTTAGAGATACCCAAAAATACTGGCCCTAGAATTATTGCCCTCACTCCGGTTCACGGCGATACCCAACATGTGTAGCGTGATCGTCGTTTTCATACGTAGGCGTTCCCGACGCGTGTTTATGCGAAGAGGTGCATGCTCACAGGGACGGGAGACTTTAAACATTTTTTTTATTATTTTTACATTTATTTTATTTTATATTTTTTATTTTAATTGACACCTATCGGCCTTCTCCCCCCCCCCCCCCCCCCACGTGGAACCACCACAGTT
>NW_017306506.1:187236-195591 GCF_000935625.1 Nanorana parkeri | reverse complement strand
GTCTAGACAAGTCTTTCTCAACCAGGGTGCCATGGCACCCTCGGGTGCCTTCTGCTTGCTTTCCTCAGGGGTTCCTCAAAATTTTCACACAGTGCCATGTCTTTCCATGGTGCAGACAGAATTCTGATGTGAAGGAGAGCGATGAAGGGGACTGATGTGAAAAAAGGGGTCTCTGATGTGAAGGGGGGACTCCTAGTGGGTGAGGGGGGACTCTAATGTAAAAGGAAGGGGCTCTGATGTTTAGGGGGCACCTAGTGGGAGACAGGGGGCTTTGATGAGATAGAAAGGGGGCTCCTAATATGAAGGGGGACTCTGATGTGAAAGGGAGACTTTGATGTGAAGGGGAGCATCTGATTTGAAAGGGGACTGTGTTTTTGTGTAAGGTTCACCCTTTAGAATCCATACCAGACCCCTATCTTGTATAAGAGTCTGCTGTGAATTTTGGAGGTGCTACAAGTTTCTTTTTATATTTTTACATTTGTATAAATAGAATGAATTTATGATTATATTCTTGTCCTCACTTGTCTGATCTGAATATATTGGTAACTTCCAGGACCTGCGGCCAGAGCCTTAACATCCTTGGTTGTTAGAGGATCTTATATATCCCTCTTAAGGTGCCCATACACTGCTCGATTCTCGTACGAGAATCGGGCGAAATCCCGCGATCGTACGAGAATCGAGCAGTGTGAACTAAGACGTGCGACCGTTTCTACTGTACGGTCGCACGTCTTTTGTCGAGCCAACATGTTCGAAAACCCGCCGAGAATCGTACGATTCTCGGCGGGTTTCTAGCCTGCTCGCCCGATAGCTGCGGAACGGGCCGGTGTGCGCACGCGCACACTGCCCGTTCTGCATTGCGGTCATCGGAAGCCCGCCCCTCAGCGGGGCGGGCTTTCGATGATCGCAAGTACGATCTGCCCGTCCAAGGTGGGCAGATCGTACAAGCTTTCAATAAGCGTACGACCATCGCAAGACAAAAGTCTTGCGATGGTCGTAAGGTGTATGGGCACCTTTAAGCTGGGCACACACCTTACAACCATCGCAAGACAAAAGTTTGTAAGGTAATTAAAAAAACGTACGATCTGCCTATCTTGGACAGGCAGATCGTACTTGCGATGATCGCAAGCCCACCCCGCTGAGGGGCGGGTTTCCGATGACTGTAATGCTAAGCGGACAGTGTGCGCTTGCGCACACCGGCCCGTGCGGCTTTTATCTTGCGAACATGCCACACACCCGCCGACAATCGTACGATCACGGGATTTCCCACGATTATCGCAAGGTGTGTGGGCACCTTTAGGCTGGGTTCACACCTGGGTGTACGGAATATGCACATTTGTCGTGCGTTTCATGTCGCGCATTTTTATCGCAGTTTGCGGTAAAAGAAACGCACTTTTTACGAGGGCTATCCGGCTGTATCCTAATGGATACGCGTGGAAAATACTCCCCAAAGAATCTCCTGTACTTCTTTGGGCGTAGGGCGTTTTGCAGCGCGCTCCTACGCGCTGAAATACACCCAGGTGGGAGCCATGCCCATAGCCAATTATTGTTTTTCACATGTTGAGTGTTTTACAGCGCGTAGAAACGCGCTGTAAAATGCCCAGGTGTGAACCAGGCCTTAGGGAGTGATTCCTTGTAGTTCGCAATCAAGGCACTGGCTATTGGGATCTGGATATTACCTGGGGTTAGATCTGCAGATTAGAGTATTGGGGACATGAAAGGAAAATGTATCTGATGCACCCCACTCCATTGATTCCTGGATCATGGATTTCTGTTAAGCTGTTTTGAAAGATTTGATGGTTTTGAATTTTTACATACTATAAACAGCACAGTCATTTGTCCCTAGTTATACCAGCTTGAAATCCAATATTTGTCATTGTTGCCATGCCTCTATTCCCACTCCCCCAAATAGGTTTGTTAAATGAACAGTGACTGTATGTAATCTGCATATTATAATTATTGGCAAAGTCAAAACAGCACCAAGGGTGAAAGAGCGAAATATATTTCGACAGTTCACTAACGAGTCACCTGGAGAGAACACAGCCACTGCTATTCTCAGCTCAACCATGGTAAGTAAACCATTTTAGATATATTTTCATAGGAAACCATATGCAGTGAATAATAATTTTGTCCTGTTAATTCAAATATTTATTGAATATATTTCGCACTATTTGTTTAAAAATTCAGAATGAAAGTTAAGTTCTTTTTTTGCACTTTATTATATATGAAAATGTCTCATGGATTTAAGTGCATTAGCTAATTTAAATAATGTTTCTCTGTGCCATTTGTAGTATGGATTCATTAATACTTGTTTAAAATCGCTAGTATTGGAAACATTTGGGGATGAAATCTGGCAAAAATTAAAGTAAGTAGAAACACTAAAGGCACATATTCGTTTGACATTTTAACCGGTGGGCAGTTTTGTTATATTCTCTTTCTTTTAGATATATTTTCTTAATTTGTCATTTGTTATCGGCATCACATTGTTGCAGATAATAATTAAAAACAGTGAAAATAATACTAGTGTATAAGGTACAACATTGCTTTAAATTGCCAATACTTTACAAAAACATTTTTAAGTGTTTAAAAAAAATAACTGAAATAAGTAAATACTAAGTTTTAATTTTAAATATAAAATATTGTATGCTATGTCAGAATGCACTACAATTTTCTACATATTTATTTTAAACTGTTTTTTTTTTTCTGTAGAATACGATTGTCAAGTGCATACATAAAGTGTTTCTTTCTCTATGAAAATGGTCCTTCCATTCAATGATGCTTCATTATTTCCTGAAGTATTTATTTTCTTAATTTAATAGGCATACATATTTTAAAGGACTCAAACTATGTTTAAATAGAAATTGAAATGATTTAGAGTATACAAATGTCCAAACGTATTAGGCATGCATGTAATTCCCTTAATTTTTTTTGACCAGGAATATAGGAAATTTTGCATATATTGCATTCTGTATTTGATCAGACCAGTGAATAATTAAAGTGTATGCATAGCCATTTTTTCTAGATAAAGTAGTGAAGGATTAAAACTCCTGTCAGTTTATTTTTTGCTGTGTGCATCGTGTTGAGGTGCTTTCCCTTCACTTCCTGTTTTAGAGATGCAAAAGGTGAGAGAAAATATGAAGTGAGATAAATTCCCTTTTTATACAGTTCTCACTAGATTCGCGGGTCCACATTGTAAGGTATATCCTCTATTCTTGTCCACATGACAACTCAAAATTTAGCATTTTCTCTTACTTTAAGTCCGGGTGACAGTAGTCACCAGCACAAATAAAGAAGGTGGATTTTCCTGGGGGGCGGGGGGTATTACATGTATTCTTTCTGAAATGTTGCACAAATGCACTTATAATATGCATCTCCCTGATGAAGGCACTTTGGTGCTGACTCATGTTGGGGTGGTATTAGGGAGCACTGATTATTTTTATCTGAGGACTGGTGGAACTTAATGAAAACAGAAAGTGTACATATTAAATGGACAGAGAACCAGATAGCTGAATAGGAAATAGATGACATCTGGATAAGTAATAAACTTAAATGAACATAGGATCATTGAGAGCCACAACTCCTCAGTAAGACATACTGGTGATAAACATAGAAATGTGGGAGGATATAATTGAATGATGTTTAAATCTCTAGTTCTAAAACATAGTTTAAATAGAACCTTTAGTTGTAAGCCATTACAGGGTGAGATGCGTGGACGGATGAGCGCATCATCTGTGAAAAGTATTATTATTAATCACCATTGGCCTCATTGGTGAATCCATCTGTTGTTATCTTGCTGAGTTGGGGGTGCTGACAGAGTCTTCAAAATCCAACACTTCCATGTGTGTTGGATGCCTGCAGGGCCGGATTTACTCCCCCTGCCGCCCCAAGGCCAGGTTCCACAATACGCCCCAGCCGCCAACCCCCCTTACTGCCTTTCCCACAAGGCCTCGGTGGCCTTGTGGGTAATCCGGGCCTGGATGCCTGTGTCTCCCTACTAAGTAAAGAGCTATATTTAAAGTAGCACGACATCATGGAAGAATGAGACGATATTAAATAAGAGTCACCATCTCAGCAGCAAAGTGTCCCTCGAAATAATTTAGAATCAGATATGGAGTCATGAGTCTCTTTGATTACTGTAGTTCGGAAGAATGATAGTGCTTGATTGATTACAGCAACATACTAGTAGTTTCTCTGAGCAATGTGACAGATATGTAAGTGAGGCTGGGTGATCCCATGATTACCTATAATGTCTGTTTTGGCTATCTCAACTACACCCATCCTTTGCAGCTACTTACTAGAGTGTCCTGCAGAGTATACTACTATACAAGGCATTTAAAACAGAGCAAGCAGCGTTTTATAATTGCATGTACTTTTAAGAAAAATTAGAAAAAGAATGTTTCTCTATCTTTTTTTATGTTTTATCCAGAAGTCCCATGACCGCATGGCCTCAGTTCACTTCCTCTTCATGTGGGGCATGTCGATAGTAAGAGGACGGGCTGTTTATGACATTACACACAGTGGAGAAGTACATTTCCACATCTGTATTCTCACTACGAACAGCTGCAGTTTGACAGCGAGGCTCCTGCTGGGAGCCGCTGTCAATCAATACAGTAGAAGCTACATGTACACAAAGCTACATGCAAACACAGGCACATATATGGACTTTTAAATTTAGGGGTAGCATACACTTTAAGCTGGCTGTCAGCATGGCCCTCCTGCTTCCATGCAGCTATAGAGAGCCTCTTTCTCTTTGTTCCAAGTCTCTTCTCTCTGGGAACTTTAATAGGCAGGTCTAAAGGGTAAGTACCTTCCCTCCCAAATTAACCCCTGATTAGTTCTGCCCAAGGTGGACTCCCTAATATATACAGTAAATTAGTGTTCTTGTGTATAACACTGCATTAATGTATATCTGGCCAATGCTAAAGCTGAATAGATGTATATTTGTTTTGCAGAAGTTTAGCTGGTGTTCAGGATACATTTATGACTTATGAAGTTTATGACGATGTAATTACAATACGAATGGTTAAAGAAGCTTCCAATATGCTTAGTAAGTGCTCTGTTATTGTTATTTTGGAATACAGCTTTGATTTAACTTGTTTTATCACCACAAAAAAACTAAAGCCTTGATGTTTACTCCATGTGCAAGGTTTAAAGTGTAAACTTCCTTACACTATCCACCCCTTACCACCTCCTCTTGCCGGTGATCCCTACCTGTCCTGCCCTTCCGGTGTTTCTTCCATATTTTCCAATACTCCTACCTTCCATTTCTTGATTCACTTTCTCCGATATTGATATGCTCCTCCTGCCCACTTTTACCTAATCTATCCCTAATTTGATGCACTTCCTTTTTCTTTCTCATGTTACTTCCCTGTCTCTGATTCACCTAGTTCTCTTTCCACTCTTGTAGCCCCCACACACAACATCTCCAGGCTGATTGACCTGAAACCAGTCAATCTATCACCAGATGCTGAGGGCAGATGTAATGGAATAATTTGCCATTGCCATATAAAAATGAAAATTAAAGTACAATAGTAAAACTATTACTGTATGTGTTCCATTGGGGAGATTAACTTTTATTGAATTCTCTCCAAAGTGAGGGGAAACTCATCCTGGACAGCTGTAGAAGATTTCCCCTCTTTTTGTGTCCCAGTGACAACTATAAATTTTGGATTTCTCATCACTTTTTGCCATAGTAATAATGGTCACCGGGACAAATAGAAAGTGTGAATCTTTCCAGCAAGGACAGAGACAGCAATTAAAACCTTACCAAGGAGTTTTGGCTTTAGACACACTTTAGCTCTGTACCGTACCGTTCAACAGTATAAATGTATCATTATATTTTCAGAAGTATCAGAGGAAGAAGTTTTAAAGCTGTTTGGACAGTATTTCTTTTCCTTTTGTAAGAAGTCTGGATATGACAGAATGTTGAGAACATTGGGGGGAAATCTAATGGAATTTATTGAGAATCTAGACGCCCTTCACAGTTTTCTGACACTCTCTTATAAGGTAATGCTTAATATAACATTCTATGTGTTATTCATTGAACTCCATAAGTAATGTTTATTACGCCCACCTTTTTTTTTTTGGCTTTACTTCTCATGTGTCACCGGAGCAGATTTACTAATGGACTTGTTAGAATACACATTATTGTATCTAGGACTTGGATAAAATAGGGGGGTGGGCAACAATATGGCAGATGAGGTTGAATGTCGATAAATGTAAAGTAATGCACTTTGGGGTTAAAAATAGACAAGCAGAATACACATTAATGGGAACTCCACTAGGGAAGTCAGAGATGGAAAAGGGGGTCATTGTAGGCCGCAGATTGAATAATAGCTTGCAGTGCCAGGCTGCGGTAAACAAAGCGAGCAGAGTACTGTCTTGTATTAAAAAGGGAATGTACTGTAGGGACAAAGCAATAATTTTGCCACTTTATAGATCACTAGTTCGGCCTCATCTGGAGTATGCGGTCCAGTTTTGGTCACCAATACACAGGAAGGATGTCCCGGAGCTGGAGAGAGTCCAGAGAAGCGCAACTAAACTAATTAAGGGGATGGAGGACCAAAGCTATGAGACAAGATTACTAAACTTAAACATGTTCACGCTGGAAGTGAGGAGATTAAGGGGGGACATGATTTTGATGTACAAGATGTTCAATGGTGATAGCAACATCAGCAACAAACGTTTTATGGTAAACTCCATAACAAGGACTAGAGGTCACCACCTAAAACTGGTGGAGAAAAGATTTAAGCACAAGGGGCATAGGGGCTTCTTTTCAATTAGAGCAGTTAGGGTCTGGAACTCTCTTCCACAAGCAGTGGTATCAGTGTAGAGTGTTGAATCATTCAAAATACATTTGGAGAATTTCCTCAGAGACCGGAACATACAGAGGTACAGGTACTATTAAAAATAAGATCACATGGGGACTAGTACACATGCAGAATCACAAACATACACAAAATAGGTTGAACTTGATGGACCTGTGTCTTTATTCAACCTCAAATACTATGTAACTATTACAACAACTCCTGCAGTATACATTTTTGGTCAGTAGATGGCAGTGTTGATAAGTTCTGTTATATCTATGGTATATACTCTGTTGTATTGAATAAGGTAGAGAATAAAGCTGTGGCTTCCTTCCTGTTTTCCAAGCCATGTGCAGCATGCATATCTGACTGTGTGCTTGCATTTCTCTGTGAGACTGTGCAAGAAGTTCCAACAGTACTCTCATGACCCAAACTCAGCATCTAGCAGGCTACTGTCTAACATATGCTGACAGTGCAGAGCCGTTCTGCAGCCAGGATGGATGCTGACAATATTGTTGGGATTTACCCTGCTGCCTGATTGTCAGAGTCAGCCAGCTGTGCCCAGAGCAAGCTCTAGAGCCAGAGCCGGCTGTGCCCGCCCCTTCCCCTGTCTGTCCGTCCATTGAGCACTGGAGTAACAGAAAGGTGAGGTGGGAATCACTGTCTGCAGGGAGAAGTCGTGAGCTGAGTGATCAGCAGTTTGTGATTGCTCAGCTCTCGATCTTTAGAGCCGGTGTGTGACAGCTGCGTTGTCACTAGGGATGCACAGATACTTTTCGAGTACCAATGCAGATACTTGGCATTTTCATGAGAACTACCCGGGTTGCAGCGGTTGCAGCTGGGACCTGGCTCTGGCACTCCACCACTGCCCTGAAATAATTAGTCTGTATTGTTTTAGAAAAACTGTAACATGACAATAAACAAAAATGTATCAGTACTCGTACTTGTAAGTACTCAGCAAGTACCAGTACTCGTACTCACAAAACTGGTATCTGTGCATCCCTTTATTTATATTTATAAAAACAAAATCACACATTAAAACAGAGATGTACAAATCCCAGGCGCTCCGTGTGCTCCTTACAAATGACAGCTGCCTACTAATTTTTGAAATTTTCTCTAGTCTAGTCTTGGAGCTCAAAAGTATCGGTACATGTACTCATACTTGTACCGAGTACTGTACTTGGTATCTGTACAACCCTAGTTGTCACCCACTGACTCAACCCATTGGGAAGAGTATATTTTACTCTCCCACTACTTCTTCTTTAACTGTTATGATACAGAGGCTTCCTACAATTCCGATACAGGAGTCCTACAATTCCTTGCAGCTTATGAGAGCACACCTCCACTCAGGGGCGTATCTGCCACGAGGCAAACAAGGCGTTTGCCTGGAGCGGCAGATTCGCTGAGGGCGGCACTGCGAGGGTTACAGACCTGGATGCGATGACGCGGACGTCGGCCTGGAGTGGATTGTTTTGCGTCGCCGTTGTTTTGCAGTGAGTCTGTAAGCCCGGGGGAGCGGCTGTCCACGGAGCGACGGGTCCGTCCGGGGGGG
>NW_017306506.1:181741-185532 GCF_000935625.1 Nanorana parkeri | reverse complement strand
GGAGCACAGATACTTAATAGTAAATTAATAAATAAAAAAAAGAAAAGAAGCTACATGTACACAAAGCTACATGCAAACACAGGCACATATATGGACTTTTAAATTTAGGGGTAGCATACACTTTAAGCTGGCTGTCAGCATGGCCCTCCTGCTTCCATGCAGCTATAGAGAGCCTCTTTCTCTTTGTTCCAAGTCTCTTCTCTCTGGGAACTTTAATAGGCAGGTCTAAAGGGTAAGTACCTTCCCTCCCAAATTAACCCCTGATTAGTTCTGCCCAAGGTGGACTCCCTAATATATACAGTAAATTAGTGTTCTTGTGTATAACACTGCATTAATGTATATCTGGCCAATGCTAAAGCTGAATAGATGTATATTTGTTTTGCAGAAGTTTAGCTGGTGTTCAGGATACATTTATGACTTATGAAGTTTATGACGATGTAATTACAATACGAATGGTTAAAGAAGCTTCCAATATGCTTAGTAAGTGCTCTGTTATTGTTATTTTGGAATACAGCTTTGATTTAACTTGTTTTATCACCACAAAAAAACTAAAGCCTTGATGTTTACTCCATGTGCAAGGTTTAAAGTGTAAACTTCCTTACACTATCCACCCCTTACCACCTCCTCTTGCCGGTGATCCCTACCTGTCCTGCCCTTCCGGTGTTTCTTCCATATTTTCCAATACTCCTACCTTCCATTTCTTGATTCACTTTCTCCGATATTGATATGCTCCTCCTGCCCACTTTTACCTAATCTATCCCTAATTTGATGCACTTCCTTTTTCTTTCTCATGTTACTTCCCTGTCTCTGATTCACCTAGTTCTCTTTCCACTCTTGTAGCCCCCACACACAACATCTCCAGGCTGATTGACCTGAAACCAGTCAATCTATCACCAGATGCTGAGGGCAGATGTAATGGAATAATTTGCCATTGCCATATAAAAATGAAAATTAAAGTACAATAGTAAAACTATTACTGTATGTGTTCCATTGGGGAGATTAACTTTTATTGAATTCTCTCCAAAGTGAGGGGAAACTCATCCTGGACAGCTGTAGAAGATTTCCCCTCTTTTTGTGTCCCAGTGACAACTATAAATTTTGGATTTCTCATCACTTTTTGCCATAGTAATAATGGTCACCGGGACAAATAGAAAGTGTGAATCTTTCCAGCAAGGACAGAGACAGCAATTAAAACCTTACCAAGGAGTTTTGGCTTTAGACACACTTTAGCTCTGTACCGTACCGTTCAACAGTATAAATGTATCATTATATTTTCAGAAGTATCAGAGGAAGAAGTTTTAAAGCTGTTTGGACAGTATTTCTTTTCCTTTTGTAAGAAGTCTGGATATGACAGAATGTTGAGAACATTGGGGGGAAATCTAATGGAATTTATTGAGAATCTAGACGCCCTTCACAGTTTTCTGACACTCTCTTATAAGGTAATGCTTAATATAACATTCTATGTGTTATTCATTGAACTCCATAAGTAATGTTTATTACGCCCACCTTTTTTTTTTTGGCTTTACTTCTCATGTGTCACCGGAGCAGATTTACTAATGGACTTGTTAGAATACACATTATTGTATCTAGGACTTGGATAAAATAGGGGGGTGGGCAACAATATGGCAGATGAGGTTGAATGTCGATAAATGTAAAGTAATGCACTTTGGGGTTAAAAATAGACAAGCAGAATACACATTAATGGGAACTCCACTAGGGAAGTCAGAGATGGAAAAGGGGGTCATTGTAGGCCGCAGATTGAATAATAGCTTGCAGTGCCAGGCTGCGGTAAACAAAGCGAGCAGAGTACTGTCTTGTATTAAAAAGGGAATGTACTGTAGGGACAAAGCAATAATTTTGCCACTTTATAGATCACTAGTTCGGCCTCATCTGGAGTATGCGGTCCAGTTTTGGTCACCAATACACAGGAAGGATGTCCCGGAGCTGGAGAGAGTCCAGAGAAGCGCAACTAAACTAATTAAGGGGATGGAGGACCAAAGCTATGAGACAAGATTACTAAACTTAAACATGTTCACGCTGGAAGTGAGGAGATTAAGGGGGGACATGATTTTGATGTACAAGATGTTCAATGGTGATAGCAACATCAGCAACAAACGTTTTATGGTAAACTCCATAACAAGGACTAGAGGTCACCACCTAAAACTGGTGGAGAAAAGATTTAAGCACAAGGGGCATAGGGGCTTCTTTTCAATTAGAGCAGTTAGGGTCTGGAACTCTCTTCCACAAGCAGTGGTATCAGTGTAGAGTGTTGAATCATTCAAAATACATTTGGAGAATTTCCTCAGAGACCGGAACATACAGAGGTACAGGTACTATTAAAAATAAGATCACATGGGGACTAGTACACATGCAGAATCACAAACATACACAAAATAGGTTGAACTTGATGGACCTGTGTCTTTATTCAACCTCAAATACTATGTAACTATTACAACAACTCCTGCAGTATACATTTTTGGTCAGTAGATGGCAGTGTTGATAAGTTCTGTTATATCTATGGTATATACTCTGTTGTATTGAATAAGGTAGAGAATAAAGCTGTGGCTTCCTTCCTGTTTTCCAAGCCATGTGCAGCATGCATATCTGACTGTGTGCTTGCATTTCTCTGTGAGACTGTGCAAGAAGTTCCAACAGTACTCTCATGACCCAAACTCAGCATCTAGCAGGCTACTGTCTAACATATGCTGACAGTGCAGAGCCGTTCTGCAGCCAGGATGGATGCTGACAATATTGTTGGGATTTACCCTGCTGCCTGATTGTCAGAGTCAGCCAGCTGTGCCCAGAGCAAGCTCTAGAGCCAGAGCCGGCTGTGCCCGCCCCTTCCCCTGTCTGTCCGTCCATTGAGCACTGGAGTAACAGAAAGGTGAGGTGGGAATCACTGTCTGCAGGGAGAAGTCGTGAGCTGAGTGATCAGCAGTTTGTGATTGCTCAGCTCTCGATCTTTAGAGCCGGTGTGTGACAGCTGCGTTGTCACTAGGGATGCACAGATACTTTTCGAGTACCAATGCAGATACTTGGCATTTTCATGAGAACTACCCGGGTTGCAGCGGTTGCAGCTGGGACCTGGCTCTGGCACTCCACCACTGCCCTGAAATAATTAGTCTGTATTGTTTTAGAAAAACTGTAACATGACAATAAACAAAAATGTATCAGTACTCGTACTTGTAAGTACTCAGCAAGTACCAGTACTCGTACTCACAAAACTGGTATCTGTGCATCCCTTTATTTATATTTATAAAAACAAAATCACACATTAAAACAGAGATGTACAAATCCCAGGCGCTCCGTGTGCTCCTTACAAATGACAGCTGCCTACTAATTTTTGAAATTTTCTCTAGTCTAGTCTTGGAGCTCAAAAGTATCGGTACATGTACTCATACTTGTACCGAGTACTGTACTTGGTATCTGTACAACCCTAGTTGTCACCCACTGACTCAACCCATTGGGAAGAGTATATTTTACTCTCCCACTACTTCTTCTTTAACTGTTATGATACAGAGGCTTCCTACAATTCCGATACAGGAGTCCTACAATTCCTTGCAGCTTATGAGAGCACACCTCCACTCAGGGGCGTATCTGCCACGAGGCAAACAAGGCGTTTGCCTGGAGCGGCAGATTCGCTGAGGGCGGCACTGCGAGGGTTACAGACCTGGATGCGATGACGCGGACGTCGGCCTGGAGTGGATTGTTTTGCGTCGCCGTTGTTTTGCAGTGAGTCTGTAAGCCCGGGGGAGCGGCTGTCCACGGAGCGACGGGTCCGTCCGGGGGGG
>NW_017306506.1:179012-181032 GCF_000935625.1 Nanorana parkeri | reverse complement strand
CTGCCTTGCCTAGGGCAGCGCCAAAGTTAAATACACCGCTGCCTCCACTGCCTCTTGAGGCTCAGCTTAACATGTGAGATCTCTGTGGCTTATTGTTTCCTTGCAATGAGTGCACACAGACAATGTGTGATATCCTTGTGTGTGAAGACTGTTAGTCAATAATGTCTATATGCAATATATATATCAGCAGTAGGATGTTGTTAACCACCTATAATCTACAGGAAATGAATGCACCTTCTTTTCGAGTGGAGAAAAGAAATGATGGCACCATGCTTCTTCATTATTACTCTGACAGAAGTGGATTTTGTCATATAGTGCCAGGTATGAGCAGAGCTAGACATTCTCTGGTATTTTATGTGCTCAGAAAACATGTGAGTAGTGTACTAGAGGTGGCTCTGTGAAGTCCCAGACTGGCTAACTAGAAATACAGCATATGTCAAATGAGATGTACATTTGAGGCTGTCAGTCTAATTGCACCCTAATAAAATAGTATATTAGAGTTAGTGGACCTTTGTTTTTGGCAGCTTGCTATCATAAGGAGAAAGCAAAAGTACTTTCCCTCAGGTACTCACCGATACCAATTACCGATACTTTTCGTTAAACGGACATGTGACATTTTTTCTAAAACAATAGGGACTAATGATTTTAGGGGAGTCTCTTTATAATTATGAAGTACTGTAACTCAATCAGCAAAGGAGAATGGCAACCAGCAATAGAGATTATTCAGCAATGGAGAATGGCAACCAGCAATAGAGGACAACAAATGTCAGCAATCCATGATTATTCAGTAATGGAGAATGGCAACCAGCAATAGAGGACTACAGTTCCCATCAATTCATGATTATACCGCAATGGAGAATGGCAACCAGCTCACCAGGGCTGCGTGCAGCATCTCACCAGGGCTGCGTGCAGCATCTCACCAGGGCTGCGTGCAGCATCTCACCAGGGCTGCATGCAGATATAACCAGGGCTGTGTTCGGGTGTCACCAGGGCTGCATGCGGTGTCTCACCAGGGCTGCATGCAGGTTTCACCAGGGCTGCCTTTGGGTGTCACCAGGACTGCATGTGGTTCTCACCAGGGCTGCATTTTGGTGTCACAAGGGCTGTGTTTAGGTCTCACCAGGGCTGCATGTGGGACTCTCCAGGGCTGTACTGGTGGGTGCCGGGCTCTTCAGGGCTGTGTTCCCGTCTCACCACGGCTGGTGGGTGCCGGGCTCTTCAGGGCTGTATTCCCGTCTCACCACGGCTGCATGTGTGGCTCTCTAGGGCTGTACGGGCCAGTGTGGGGCTGTCCAGGGCAGTGCTAGTCCCGGGAAGTAGGAGGAGGATATGTGAAACTGGACTGGCACTGCCAAAGACAGCTATCAGGAGTTCCCCAGCAGGCTGCCTGAGGTCCCCAACAAGCATGGGGACTTCAGGCAGCCAAAGTGATTTAAAAATGTAAAGCGCCAGCATTGGTGCTATGTATCGGGGCATTTTCACGAGTACAAGTATCAGTGCATCCCTATTTTAGACAATTTATTTTTCTCTTTAAGGTGGTGCCAATATCATTTTATTCCCACATATATAGTGTAAATCTACTTCTTGTACTCTATGCTGATACAGCCACATCCTTCATCACAAATGTCCTCATACAGACTTGAATTGGGAAGGAAGTTGGAACGTCAGATCAGTTGTTTTACTAAGTGCTGATTACTGAGAGCACTGGATGTAACACTGGTGCCTATTAGACTGCACGGTATATTAAAGAGGAACTTCACCCTTATCCAGGCTGCATATGATTCTCTGCAATTTCAGTTGGGCTTTAATCTCCTTACCCTTCAGACGTGCCTGATTGTCTTTACCTGCTCTCACAGGGATAATAGAATCTGTGGCGAAAGATTTTTTTAACAGCGAAATAACCATGAGCATTGTCTATCAAACGGAGGAGAAAGAGCGCACTGGGAAGCGTGAACATGTTATATTTGAGGTTCTCCAAAAGACTGAAGGAAAGAAGAAAACAATAAAACCAAGGCAAGAC
>NW_017306506.1:148951-178957 GCF_000935625.1 Nanorana parkeri | reverse complement strand
ATAATTTATATTAAAAAAAACCCCATAGACATTTTTAAAGGGGGTTTAACAGCTGGATATCACTTTGTGAGCATGTCTATTATGGTTAGAGGGTTTCACTTTCTAAGGGTCAGTGAGACCCATATTAATGTAAAGATATGGTAAAAAAAAATTTCTGTGTCTGTACCAGCACTATGCTCATTGCACTATATCCCCATATTCACAAGTATCAAGTACAAATTATATGTACAAACATATTTATAAACAGAAAACTCCAACATAGTAAAAGTAGTAGCTGGAATATCGGTTTTGAAGGAACATCATCAAAATAATGCTTAAGCCACTCAAGCCCTCACTATTACCATATACAGGCAAATAAATGAAAGTAGGTTAGCTAGCTACATTGGGGGACAGTGGTGGGGTATGGGGTATTAATTTACTAAAGACAAAGAGGCTGTTCACTTCGTAAGGGAATTTGCTGAGTGATACACACATAAGATACATTTTTGTTAATAGTTAGGGTACTTGAATGCATTTTTAAGATTTAACTCCTGAGTTTAGTGTCACTTTAATATTATTTTATAGCCAGGAATGTGCCTAGGTTAATTGCCAGCGGTTTTTACACAGTGTCAGCTACTTGAGAAATGTGCTAGTAGAAATTCATAGCATGGAATTTAGAGGAAATTACTGTACTTATATCTCTAATATTTAGGAATTAAACAATGGTTCACATTATTGCACATCTGCCTATTCCTTTCCTATACTTGCAGGATCAGAATGAAAGGGAAATAAGCACTGATGCTAATATGATATCTTTGTGCTGTCCAGTAAAAAAGTCCCATTGGGATATCATAAGAAATGTGGTCATGTCCGGAAGAGGTGGGTGACCTGCAGCTTGTATGATCGCCTATTACCCTCAGCTCACATCTATCAACATTAATCATGAACCTAACACGTATGATGTTACATGGGGAATACCTTTAAAGCTTTCAAAATAAATAAGGCTGTCAGGCAACCTGTGCAGCAATCCCATATGGAGTAACCACATCAGAAAATACAAAAGTGTTAGTGCATAAGTGAATACACAATACGTGATAATAAAGACAGGGAGTGGTAAGACCGTGAACACTGGAAAGTAATACAACTACACTACAGTATAAGAGGTTCACTTATAAAAGTTTTGCCCGGCGTGTCCACATGGTACTAGCTCCCCTACATGGCACTATCCTTACCATCTTGTCTTGAATTGTATTGTAATTGTATTGTCTTCCTTATATTGTAAAGCGCTGCGCAAACTGTTGGCGCTATATAAATACTATGTAATAATAATGGCACTATGTATAAAAAAACCTATACTCGTCAGCACCTTTAATTGGCACTGGTGCTCTGTGAATGCCCTCAGCAGCTTAGTGAATAGACCCCTAAGGGCCTGTGTAGACGGGCTTTTGTTTGCTCCTAATGGGTTGTGCATTCTCTTGCAAGTTTATGGGAATACAAAGCAGGCTTGAGGCAGGTCAGAAGGAGGTCATATGCAGGTCAAATGCACCTGTCAATGAATGATCTCAGAATCATCTCAAGCTGATACCATCGATATAATCTGAAAGCCCATTGATACATGATATTTTAAAGCAGAACAGTAAATTTATAGCGCTACATGGATACACTGATGTTCTAAAGCAAGAGTATATTACAAAACCTACAGAATAATTAATTATAAAGCAGTTCTTTAGCTCCCGTCATATGACTGTGCCTAGTCCTAAGACTAGATGCAAAATGGAAAAATATCATTAGCCTGCTGGAGACAGAAGAAACGTTTCCCCAGAATGGTCAGACCATGCATGCATGCATGAATGATCGTCTTCTTGCGTCTATAGGTAGCTTAAAGTCAAAACTACATAACTTCTGAGATAAAATGAATAACATGATAAATTAAAAAGCCAATGTGTTGTTCTTAGTCAGTCTGGGCAGACTAAAAGACTTCTACTGAATAGTAAGGTGTGAACACAATGCAGACTACTAAAGAAGAGCATTAGAATGATCACATTAACATAAATATTTTATCAAAATAGTGCAGACTCTTTTATACAATACTAATCATTTATTGTGCATGCAAATTAATTATTTCCATTTCTCGTACTTTTGTTCAGGAAGTTTGCTAAAGTCTTTCCAACCAGTTTATCCAGACAGATTGTGGATGGATGAGAAGGCATTCTGCAATGAATTTCCCTTCCATATTGTGTTTGATAAAGAGGTAAAAGCAAAAACATCTGCACTCTTTAGAAGTACATTAGGAAAGTATTGTGAAGCTGCGCTGATCTGAGCCAGCTACGTGCTGGGACACAGGCAGCTATTTGTTTACCAGATTTGGAATATGCGGTGATGGCCAAGCTGAGAGGTGAAAATTCGAAAGTAATCTAATGTGCCTTATAATTAAGACATATTATCAGGTATACACGGACCAGTTTTCATGAGTGATACGAACAATTCTAACATCACTAGTGATGATTGTCTCTTGCTCGTTAAGTTTAGCATTATTGTCCAACAAACGTACCAGCACTGGTTGAAGTATCTCATATCCTCAGAGAAAACCCAACAATTTCTTTCCTATGTCTGAGGATATGGAAAAACAAAATACCCTTTAGTAAAATTTTAATTAGTAGAAAGATTTACCTGTCACCACGCTCAACTCCAAAATATAAGAGGTTTAGTCTTTAAGAAATGCTGCAGAATAGTCCAAGTTATTTCTGTGACCAACTGTGCAGGTCTGTATTTTAAAAAAACGAAAATTGGTTTGAGGTGCACAGATCCCAAATCTCTGGGAGCCAACCCCTGGTTATTTGATAATGATACAAAGGAGAGGCGAAAAATAGGTTTTTTTTTGGCTAGCAGAGTGACAAATCCAATAGACTTCACGCTATGAGTAATTATATATAAAAGTGAAAAATGTATTAGTTTTTCAAAACATCTTTTTTAAAAGAACATTGGACAATGTATTTAGAATATAAAAGAATTCGCCCTTAGAGGGAACCTCCTAGTAACCCCCTTTGAGTCCCACAGATGAGGTTCAAATAAATCTGTGGGACTCCAAGGGGGTTACTAGGAGGTTTACTCTAAGGGCGAAATTCTTTTATATTCTAAATACATTGTCCAATGTTCTTTTAAAAAAGATGTTTTGAAAAACTTATACATTTTTCACTTTTATATATAATTACTCATAGCATGAAGTCTATTGGATTTGTCACTCTGCTAGCCAAAAAAACCCTATTTTTCTCCTCTCCTTTGTATCTGTATTTAAAAAAAATTTGCCTTTTGTACAGGCTCCGTCTCTTTTGACATGAATCTTTTTGCAAAGGTCAAAACAAATATTTGCTATTAGAAATGGCAAACCATCTGCATTATATACTGCTCATTTTTTTTTTTTCACATTCAATTTTTCAGGTGAAATGTAAAATGGATGAATTTGGCTTTAGTTCCGTGGCTCCTTCAAGAGCCCCTTTACCCCTGATCAGGACTGAATGTAACTATATATGTCCAGTGGCAAACAGAAAATGACAAATATGAAAAACTAGAAACAACTAAAAAACGTTGTGGTTTCATCTCTACGCCAGTATCACTAAGCCCAAGCTCAGAAGTGCTTTATACTCTGAATAATACTTCTATCCAGATCAGCCTTTCTCAACCAAGGTGCCTTCTGGCTTTCTCAGGGGTGCCTTGAAATTTTCACACAGCGTCATGCCTCTGATGTGAAAGAGGGGGACTCTGATGTGAATGGGGGCTTCTGATTTGAAGAGGGTTTCCTACTGTGAGTTGGGTACTCTGATGTAAATGGGGGCTTCTGATTTGAAGAGGGTTTCCTAGTGTGAGATGGGGACTCTGATGTGAATAGGGGCTTCCGATTTGAAGAGGGTTTTTTCCAGTGTGAGATGAAGACTCTATTGTGAATGGGGGCTTCTGATTTGAAGAGGGTTTCCTAGTGTGAGATGAAGACTTTGTTGTGAATGGGGGCTTCTGATTTGAAGAGGGTTTCCTAGTGTGAGATGGGGACTCTGACTGATGTGAAAGGAGGGGTTTCTGATGTAAAGGGGGACTCTTATGTGAAAGGTGGCACTCTGATTGTGTTCTTGTGTGGGGTTCCTCCTTAACATTCATAACAGGCCCCTATCTGGGATAAAGGTCTGGTATGGATTTTGGAGGAACCCCATTTTTTACATTTACAGTTTTTACATTATTTAACTGGGGTGCCTCAAGATTTTGTTTACTTTTAAAGGCTGCAGTGGCTGAAAAAAGGTTGAGAAATGTTGATCTAGATCCATGAACGAGATCTGAACCTTTTCAATTTTTGTATTCCGATGGCAATGATGCCTTCTGCTTTATTTAGCCAATCTGTACATTGTGTTGTCTTTACATTGTACAGCTGAAGGTGAAACAGGCGGGGGTGAAAATACAGAAATATGTCCCTGGAATACAGACAATGGACATCAGGCTGGATGAATATTTCACCATTGTGCACCCACAAGTCACATTTACTATTTCTAACATTCAGACCTTTACTAACAGTCAGTTTGTGTTAAGAACAAAGCGAGAAACAATGCCAGAATCCTGGAAGAAGCAACCAATGTTGAAACTCAGAGGTATGTACTGTTGTGTACTAATTCTACTAATGACACTAATGTATTTGGAATACTGGACTTAGACACAGATGCTACTTATACAAATCACATTAAACAAATACGTAGTATATAACTAAATGTAATTTGATTACTAGAGATGGCCAGAGGCAGTAGATGGTGGCCAGATTTTAGTAAGCAATCCTATTGCAAAATTTTCCCTTTACCTCCTTGAATGGAACATACTGCAGGTATATGCACCTCCCTTTTGCATGCACTGCACTCTAATACTGTTGGTGGAAAATAAAAATCAACCTACATAACAACCTTCTACCCATGTTAGGACTGCTGATTGGTCACAGACGTTCTTATTTCATCAATTTCTATAGGACTGGATGACTATCATCATGTCTGTGAGTGACTTGGGTGTTAGACCCCATTCTCACTGAGCTACATCAGAAAAAGCGCTTTTCAGCGCTGATTTGAGCTGAGCGACTTTGAGAGACATTGAGCTTCAGTGCACATATCGTCGTGCTACGTAGCGCTAATTTTGGCATGGACTTCGTAGCTGCTACATTGGGCTTTATGTTACATAATTCCTCTTCCTGTATATATTTTTGTGCAAAAGTGACACTTCTGTAGCGTGTCAATGTCGCTCAAATTCGTGCATTGAAGTCTATTGGGCCAAATCGCACAAAATCCGCCGAAAAATAGGTCATGGTCAAGCGACAAGCTTGAGCAACAAGTGACAATGAGCTGTGAACAGCTCTATTAAAATGCATTGGACAAGCTACATTGAGCTGATGTTTGAGCAATTTTTGAGCTGAAATCGCGCTACAAATTGCTCAGTGTGAATGGGGTCTCAGGGCCGGTGCACACCTAGGCGACAGCCCACTGCGCGGCAATCGTGCACGATTATTTTTCAATGGCACCCCAGTTGTGCCGGGCAGATCGCGTGGTTTCCCGACGCGATTCCGCCCGTGCTTCTGAACACAATGGCGGGTAAAACAGCCGCACATCGTGTATCGCAGAAAAAAGGTATTTGTACCTATTTTCTGTGATACGCTACGCACGGCATGTTCAGATGCACGGGCGGAATCGCGCGATCTGCCCGGCGCGACTGGGGTGCCATTGGAAAATAATGGCACCCACAGCACGATCGGTGCACACCTGGGCGACTCCTGACCGCGCTGCAATCCGTTCAGCGCTGCATAGAGTATTTTTTTTTCCATACCTGCTTCAAAGAACCAACCTAGGAACTGGCAGAAGTATGCTTACTGTGCAAAAATGATTACTTTATTGATCCCATGGCACTGGTGTTCAGACATAAATTTCAGCACCTACAGTATTTAGAATGTGTCTTTAAGAAATGGCTGTATTTTACACACCAGAACCCTAATTCAACTCCTTTGACAAATGATCCCAGTCCCTCAACCCACTGCAAAAACCCTAAACCAACGAATGCCATTCCTATTGCTCCAGCTAACCCTTACCCCTTTGCAGTTTGCTATACAACAAAACTAAAATGGACTGATGCATATGAAATTGGGTTTGTGATCACTCAGCACCAAAAGCATTCTCTGCTTTTCACCAACATTCAGTGCTATTTGGACCCTGAAGGTGAAGAAGGATATTTACCTTAATAGACTGGGGAGGTAAAGATTGTGGTGGCCTGAAACAGTAACAATTGAGAACATTCTACTCAAAATGGAGTCAACCCACACAATTATTGATCAGGAGATGTTTGCTATCGCACAGGGAAAAGGTTTAGAAAGCATGCCCAATCCTTCCTTCTTCTGTGCAAAAAGATAAAGCAGTTAAGTGCTGCCTGATGCTTATTAATGTCAAGCGAGAATCATGAAATGTCCAGGGAATAAGATCACGAAAAGCCAGATATCTCTTTGTTCCTATTTAGATAGTTTCCCTTCCAAGACCATCTTTAAGCTGTCTGTAAGCAGGGCCGTCCCTACCCTATATGTCACTTGTAACAAAAAAAGGGGGGGGGGGATGTGCATGCGGTGGGCTGGACGGCTGTATTACACTGGACAGAGAGCCGTGCTGTCAGCTGCTATCTGTTAATTCCCACCCAGCTAATTGACATCACTGGTTGCCAGGAGCTCGGCAGGAAGCCAGCCAGAGTGTTCCACTCAGCTCCCAGACAACCAATGATGTCAGTGAGCTGGGCGAGAAGCCGGACAGAGCATCACAAATTGCTAAGAGCTTTTAGCAACCTGGGATGCTGTGGCTGGCCCTCAGGCTGCCTCATTATAGGGACAGCCCTGCCTGTAAGTGTGCCAATCCTACCCCAATCTGACGCTCAATGCAAAGGTTCGGCGAGAATGTAAACAATCTGACCAATGCTTTTCTGTTCTCCCTGAAGATATCAGTTCGGGGTTTTGTGTGTGCTTCAATATCCAGATATACATTTGAATCTAAAATATTTTCATAGGAGTCATGTTAAATATATCACATTTCCCCACAGATATGTGGTGGCATCCCTATAGGTACAAAGTCTACAAGATATTTTATATACTTTCTAGGGCTGGTAATGATTAAAATTTTCGTGTTCGATTAATCAAATTATTTTTAATCGATGAATTATAACGCACATACAGATCCAATGTCGCCGGATCTCCAACGGGAGTCCCAAAAGCCGGCGGAGAGGTGAGTCTTTTCATTTTCGATCAAAAGAATTTTAATCGATCAAAAAGTTTAACGATTATTTGAGGAATTAATCGTTAATTTCCCCAGCCCTAATACTTTCACATTACTTTATACAATAGGATGTTCATTGTCCAGTAAAATTGCTCTGGATCTTTCTATTTCTAATCTAACATTCCTTACAAGGGTACATGGTTTGGATGGAATCCATACAATGCATGATCTACATGTGTTCTCCAAAGCTACGCAGCCTACAGGAACTAGAAGAGAGAAAAATGCATATTTCTGATATAGCAAAACATGATGTAACCAGGGACCTGATCCTACTGAACCACCAGAGACTGGCTGAGATAGAGCTGTCCAACCAGCTGGAGAGGAAGAAGGAAGAGTTACGTATCCTGTCTAGAAACTTGAAGATCGAGAAGAAGAAGACAGAGACCTTGCTGTATGCCATGCTGCCCCCTCATGTGGCCAATCAGCTAAAAGAAGGCAAGAAGGTCCAAGCAGGTATTTCCTCCCTAAAATAACTTTTTGTCCTGCCTTGTCATCTTTTATTATTACAATGCTAACACCTGATGGAGCTAACAGTGAATTTTGCCACTGACAATAGTTAGCCCTGTTTCTCCAGGGCAGAGGTTCTGAAACCTTTTCTTAGGACCTATTCACACTTGCTGGTTTTCCTTCAGTAAAACACATGAGTTGAACACACACTGTAAAGAGATATCCCCTTTATTACTATGGGCCTAGTTCACATGTCTAAGGCTGGCCACAGCGGTAGAATTTCAGCTGATTCACAGGAATTGGCCAAAATTCTCACATTGGGTGGCCATCCTGACTCGACAAAAGTCGACTGCTCAATCGACTTATGTTGAAGGAACTAGGCTGAAAATTTTTGGCTGAACACTGACTGCAGCCTATTAGCTCAGTTCACGTATTCTGTCAGAGGCAGCCGCTGGCTGTCAGGATACAATAGCTTCAGCAGAGATTTGTGCAATCTGTTAGATTTTTTTTTTTGTTCGACCCACAGCCTGAATAAAAAAAATCCAATAATGTACGCTTTAGCTGCCGCTCAGCCTGTTTCTTTAAAAATGGGAACATGTTTAGGATTTAATGCACATTAAACAGGCTCTTTTAGCTATAAATGCACAAAACGATATGCACCATGCATTTATGTGCATTTTTAGCACATGGGCATAATGACTGAAAATTTAGCGTTTCAGTGTGTGCCATGCTCTAGTCATTCACAGACCTGTTTTTTTTATTTTTATTTACCATTCTCTCAGTTACAGACAGTAAGGTCTTATAGTCCTATTCTAAGATTCATTCTGATATACTACAAAAAACGTGGGTGTATAGTGCTGGCTTGCCTTAGAAAGCACCAATATATACCACAATGCATATATACATTTACACCAGATCTGTAGAAGCCAGAAAGTCCAAAGGTAATTTGCTTTGGTAGCAGAGCAGGATATCGGGAATCAGGTGAGGGAATAGGATCTGGTAAACTGATAGTCAAAGTTGTACAAAACACAGAACTCCTCAGCACCCTGTTCTATCAAGACAGCATTGTTACAAAAAAGCCTTTGACTATATCAGTAAGCTCATAAAGCAATGTTTTTTGAAAAATATTCCTTACATTTTTAGCTTTCTAAAAACCTTACAGAAGTACTATCAAACATCATCTAACAGAATGGAAAAAAGACACTGATTTGTTTTCTATATAATGTAATGTGGCAATGCAGCACGTTGATATGAGGAAACAGCAGTCATGGTGGCATTCACTCACCTCATGGGCACAGGACCAATTACTACGCTGGCATCTCCCTATAGTTATGCTTTAATGTATACTAACGATCATTTACCCCATGCAGGAGAATTTCCAACTTGCACAATACTCTTCAGTGATGTAGTGACATTTACCAACATATGTTCTGCTTGTGAGCCCATCCAAATCGTCAACATGCTCAATGCAATGTACTCAAGATTTGACCATCTTACAAATGTCCACGATGTATACAAGGTAAAGCTGCACAATTAAAATGAAACAATGAAGAAAAAAATAAATAACCAATCCTGCTGTGTAAAAGGCACCCTTTGGTGTAAGTACTTACCTTCCCTGACCGATGGCCCTCCTATGCCAATACAGACCATTCCCTATGTTTGGTATTTGCACTCTGTAAGGCATGCCCTCTACAGAACTCAGTCCTGGCAACTGATCACTCAGGCACTACATTATAGGAGGGCAAGAGGAACATTCATATGTGCCTTAAATACAGAAGCACTAACTTCCATTTTAGCAAGCTGTACCTGGTTGTACACTTAAAACCTGGGAGAATAGCAAAGAATCAGCAAACTTTGTGCCTGGGGTTTGTGTTGTACTTTATGAACAGAGCCCAATGTTGCAATTATGATGTTGACTATACTGTCTGAAATACAGATAATTATACATTCAAGAGCCTACAGATATACCGTATATCAATGAATATTGTGGAAAATAATTACAATTCTGACGTTAAACTAAAGATGTTTTACAGGTTGACTATGTATTATCTAAGTATTACTAATATAAATATGATATACTTAGCACTAAAAAAAAGTACATGCATAAAAAACATTCAAACCTACCAATATGTTTCTCTTACAGGTAGAAACTATAGGGGATGCATACATGGTGGTGGGAGGTGTTCCCATACCTGTGGAAACTCACGTGGAGAGAGTTGCAAATTTTGCCCTCGGCATGAGAATAGCAGCAAGAGAAGTAATCAATCCCATAACTGGAGATTCTATTCAGGTGACTGAAATTCTTGGGCTTTGTTTTTTCCCTGGTAGCAGACACAGAAAAATGCAGTACGCGCTATTGCATTCTAACATGTCCATTTAACAAGAGTATTCTAAAAGTATGAAAAATCCTAAATCCTTAAAGCTGAACTCCAGGTATAAATATTTATATATAGTTACAATGGTCCAGCCTGGCCCAATTCAAGTATATATATTTTATACCTGGTAGGGACTTGGGAATCCGGCAAATCTCTGTAGTAGCTGGCCCCACTACAGTGCTTTACATAGATCTTCTAGGTCCTGTACTGCCATCGTGATGAGAGACTCCCCCATTGCTGTGAAAGCAGAGGGGGTCCCTCACTCGGCACAAAGGCCATTCAGTGAACACCTAGTACTTTTATCAATAAATAATGCTGCAGCTACTACAGTGTTTTACAGGATACTAGTGGCCCTTCAATGGAAAAAAATATGTATACCTTCATTGGGCAAGGCTGGTCCAATGTATGTATATATACATATTTATACCTGGAGCTCAGCTTTAGGGTGCACATCACAATATATTTAGAAGTCACTTAAAGTCCCATGTTATGACTGATGAATGAATTTTGCTTTAAAAATGTTTTGACATTGAACATGCTAATTTAGTCCTCACCCAGATAAGTAACACCTACAGTTCTTCTCCCTCCCTCAGCCTGTGAATGAACAGTGAACAACGGCAGACTGATATCTCTCTGTCACGCCTATCAGCATGCCCCTTGTTAGCACATGAGCACTATAATACAACTTACTGGCTCCATGTGCTGCTTCTCCCTCTCCTGGTCTGTACTCTGCAGCACAAGGGATGGCAAAAGCCAGATACCAAGTGTGCCTTGAGTTCAGCTTTAAAGCAAAGTACTAGTTACCCAGTTACCAGTCAGCAATCAACAGTGCACCATTTGTAAGCAATGAAATATTTAGCAATAACCAGACATGCATTCAGTTTTTGAGGATTAATAATTTAGAGGACATTTTTCAAAAACCATAATGATAAGTAGTTTTCATCTTGTCTGTGCAAGCTACATGAGAACAGATTTGGCAGTTATAATTTCCCGCTAAGTGTAATGTTGGTAAATAACACAACGTAATCACTGAGAACGTCTCTCATTTCAGATCAGAGTTGGAATTCACACGGGGCCTGTATTAGCAGGAGTTGTCGGTGATAAAATGCCCAGATACTGCCTTTTTGGAGACACTGTGAACACAGCCTCCAGGATGGAGAGCCATGGGGTTCCAGATAAAATCCACCTTAGTCCAACAACTTTCCAGTAAGAAACCATCCTATCACTGTAAAACAAAATGTTTGTACTGTAATGCTTTGCTGCATATAAGCCAATTTGAGCAGGAACACAATAGTTTAAGTTTGAATGGATTTCACTTTTCGTGAATAGGTGCCATTGAAGCTTAACTGCCCAGACCAAAGTTAGCAGTGGCAGTATGTGTCAGATAACTTGACAATAACTAATTGACTCATTTTTCTACCTTAACTTTTACAATGCCTTTAAAGCACTTGGTCCCTTTTGTTCTGTTAAATATACCAATAAAAGCATTTTGTTATAGCTGTTTGAGATGGTCCAAAAAATGCTGTTGATCTTACCAGAAATCTTGTGAGCTGATAACTTCCTGTACTGACTATTATCAGTTACATTGTTCTTAGTTAATACTAAGGACTACAGAAACATACCCTTCTATGTTACGGACAATAAAGGGGTTATTCACAAAAGGGTGAAGAGTTTGGAGAAGGCAGGAGAAGGGAACAATCTAGGACAACATAGCTGAACTGCAAACTGAGCTGAATTGGAGAATTTTTCCAACTCAGCTATGTTGTCCTAGATCAGGGGTAGCCAAACTCCGGCTCTCCAGCTGTGGTGGAACTACAAATCCCATGAGGCATTGCAAGATTCTCACAGCCACAGACATGACTCCCGGAGAGAGATGCATCATGGGATTTGTAGTACCACCACAGCTGGAGGGCCGGAGTTTGGCTATCCCTGTCCTAGATTGTTCACTTCTCCTGCCTTCTCCAAACTCTTCACCCTTTTGTGAATAACCCCCTAAGAGAAGGTGGTCTCTTATATTCTGTGGTCCTATATTGTTTCTAAAAATAAACAATAAGGTGATCAGCGCCGGTAGGTGAAATGTGAAAATAAGAGCTACCAAGCACTAAGGATATAAATAAATATCTGGAAAATGTGAAAAACAATATTGTGCCGAGCTAATAATCATACACATCTAATACATTGAAACATATATAAATGAATCACATATATGAGCCTTCAAACAAATAAGGCATAAATATATATCTACACACAAAAAAAAACAATAAAGACAAAAAAAGTCCCAGAAAAAAAGTAAACAATGGTGATTGTGCAAGAAAATTCCTCAGATGATTCACAGCCAATCTGCATGTAACTCTCAGATAAGCATAATCACACAATGCAGGCAGACCTTCACCTCCACCCAGTGAGTGATAAGAAGTGAGTGCTCACCCGGGGTGGTTGACCCACAGAGCTAGGTCAAATGCACTTTTTCCCTTCTTAAAGGTGCCCATACACTTTACAACCCTCACAAGACATTTGTCTTGCGAGGGTTGTAAAGTACTTTAAAAAACGTACGATCTGCCCATCTTGGACAGGCAGATCGTACTTGTGATCATCGCAAGCCCTTGAGGGTTGAGGGGCGGGCTTGCGATGACTGCAATGAGGGGCGGGCTTCCGATGACTGCAAACGGGCAGTGTGCGCACACCAGCCCGTTCGGCAGTTGTCGAACAAGCAGGCCACTAACTCGCTGAGAATCGTACGATTCCCGGCGGGTTTTCCAGCCTGCTTGTTCGACGGAAGACGTGCGACCATACAGTAGAAGCGGTCGCACGCCTTCCGTACACTGCACGATTATCGTACGATCGCGGGATTTCGTGCAGTGTATGGGCACCTTTATAGGGGAGGGAAGCCCATGCACAGAAAAGGCGATAAGGTCTCCTCAGATCACAGGTACCAGAATAAATCCAGGAGGAAAGAAAAAAAGGACAAGGACATAGTGCGTAACGTCCAATAAAATGCAATTTATTAAATAAAAAATGCGTACTCATAATGGTGTAAACAGTACAGGCATTGGGTATTAATGGATCAGACCAGCAAGGCAAATGGCAGCAAAGCGAAAACACCCGTTTGGCTGGCTCAGCTCAGTGCAGTGACAACAGAAGCTCTGCCCTGCGTACTTTACGTCAAAATACGTGACTTCATCAGGGGTCACGTATTTTGATGACGTCACGTATTTTGATGTAACGTACGTAGGGCAGAGCTTCTGATGTCGCTGCACGGAGCTGAGCCGGACGAACGGGTGTTTTCATCGCTTTTCTGCCATTTGCCTTGCTGGTTTCATCCAGTAATACCCAATGCCTGTACTGTTTGCATTATTGTGAGTACGCATTTTTTATTTAATAAATTGCATTTTATTGGACGTTACGCACTATGTCCTTGTCTCTTTTCTCTTTCCTCCTGGATTTATTCTGGTACCTGTGATCTGAGGAGACCTTATCGCCTTTTCTGTGCATGGGCTTCCCTCCCCTATAAAGGTGCCCATACACTGCACGAAATCCCACGATCGTACGATAATCGTGCAGTGTATGGAAGGCGTGCGACCGCTTCTACTGTATGGTCGCACGTCTTCCTTCGACCCCTATGTCACTACAAGGAGCAGCAGTAACATTGAGGATGGAGGATGGAAAACCACAATATGTTTAAGTAGAAAAAGGCCTCCAACACTCGGGGAAGTGTCAAATGCCAAAGATACTGATGAATGCTGCAGCATTGGAATGGAGAAGAGGATGGAGACATGGGCTGCCAGAGAGGGGAGTATAATTCCTCTGCAGGGCACAGCTGGTACAGTTTATTTCATAAATACTTTTCTTTACCTCTAAACTACCTTATTCTACAGGGCCTTGAAACACAAAGACTTTGACATTGTGGACAGAGGTGTTATTGATGTAAAAGGCAAAGGGAAAATTAACACATATTTCCTGATCAAGAATTTACTTCTGTCTGAAGAAGAAATTATGGGCATGGCTAAATGTGAAGATCCTAAGGCAGACTGTAATCCGACTGCCGGTAAGTGATTCCGTTGTATTTAGCATGTTGTATACTTTTTGGCTGAAGCCCACTCAAGCCAACTTAGAGAAAAGATTTGTTTTACTTTGTAACAGGAGCCTCTGGAACAGGAAGTGACAGGAAAATGTCATCAACAGTGACGAAGACAGCTATAAATACATTTTTTTTATTGCTGTTAGTGTTCCGTTGAGATTTCCGCTTACCTCCTGTTCTGGTCACAAGTGCTCCCTGGAACAGAAGGAAAGGGGGGATCGAAAAATAAAACTTGTCTATGGAGTTTTTCAGAGGAAACACTGAATGGAAAATATTTTATTGTCCATGTGCACTTGGGCTACAACAATGCACTTGCTGAACATTCTGTATACTATAGTTAATGTGCTACGTGGCCAAAAGTTTGTGAATACCTGACCAATACATCTACTGTAAATGAAAGTGTTGGACATCCCATTCCAAAACCATGGGCATAAACATAGAATTCTGCCCTATGTGGCAAAAACAGCCTCCACTCTTCTAGAAAGGCTTTGCACAAGATTTTAGAGTGCGTCTGTATACATTTGTGCCCATTGACATTTGTGAGGTCAGGTACTGATGTTTGATGAGAAGACCTGGCTTGCGGTTGACATTCCAATTCACCACAAAGTTGTTCAGTAGGGCAGAGGTCGGGGCTCTGTGCAGGCCACGTAAAGTTTCTTCACACCAAACTCTTGTCCTCATGGACCTGGCATTGTGCACAGGAACCCAGTCATTTGGGAACAAAAAAGGGCATTCCCCCAAACGGTTTCTATTTGGAAGGTCACAACTGTCTAAAATGTCTTTGTACTGTATGCTGTAGCATTAACATTACCTTTTGCTAGAAACACCTAAACTAAATAAATTGGGTTGTTCACATATCCTGCCCATATAATATATCAAATTAAAGATTTCGTAATTTACATTTTTTTGGTGCAAATTTGATTTATTTTTATCTTATACATTTTTTGCTTCAGACCAAAGATGTTTTCACTTGGGAAATGGAAGGTCAAAGGTGTTTTTTTTGCATGTTTGTAAGGAGAGCAATTTAGGAAAGTTTTGCAAGAATACATCCTCTGAGAAATACTCAGATGGAGTTGCTGGCTTTCATCCCTTAGAATTTGAATTTGGGAATTTGGGGAGTTAGCATTGTGCGTAATCTCATGGATAAGCTTTTGATCTTAATAGGTTGTTCATCTAGTTTCTTTGCAGCGTAGAGCGTCATTTCAAATTTCTTTTTTAAGTTGTTGCTCACCCAGAAATGGTTTAAAACGGGTGTGATGGGTCCTGTTACCAAATAATTTACTTTGTTTATAAAATACTACTTCCTGGCATTTCCCCCTTTTCCTATTTTAGATAGGAGTGAGTGATGCACTCTGGTGAATTCCTACCTTGCCAGAAGGATTTTGACAAGCCCATGTACTGTTCCTGTAAGTGAAATATAATACATGTTTTTTTTATTGCAGTTTTAGGTCAAGTAGAAACTACAGAGGACTGTGTAAAAAATGGAATAGAAGACCAAGAAGTTGCATTAGATCAGAACACAAGTCATACAAATGATCAGACCACAGCCATTGCTACTTCAAGAACATGCCATATTTTATAGGCAAATTTTAGATCCAATTTTTACCAGGATTTGGCAAGCATATTGTCTAATAACGCTTCTCTTTGATTCTGAATAAGACCAATATATATGATTAAATGTAATTCTAGAACAAACAGTAGAAAAATAATAACTGTGCATATATATCGCTACAGGAAAAAAAAAAAATTACTACTTTTCAGCTGCTAAACATTTGCTTGCATTGTATTTGCTTGGATTTTATACTGATACAGTATACTGCAAATGGTCCTCTAGATGTTAATATGCTGTGCAGTGATGTTATGTTATCCGATCACAGTGATCTCCAGCTCGGGACCTGTGTCAGCACTCACAAAATAGAAACGCAGATGATCAGCCAGAATTTCTAAATAGCTAGATTAACATCTGGCTTTGGTTTCCCAAGGATTAACTGCAGTTGTTAGCACTATATGTACTGTCCAATCATGTGAAGAATTCTAGTTTCACGCTACACTAAAGATGGTCAGATTTAAAGTGTATTTACAGCCTTTTTTTCTTGTTGTGTACTAAGTGGAGACAGCCCACACGGTAAGGGTTTGATTGTGTATATTCCCACGCAGAGCTTTACTCATGCTGCAAAATATTTTCTGTTATAAGGTATGTTTGTGATTTCCCTTCACCAATGGAAATGGGGCCGTGTGCCGTCTTGGAGATCTGATCATAAACCTTAATTTCCCCACGATACATTCCTTAAATACAAGTGTATTCAAGATATTTCCCATTAATATCCAGGCCCAATCCTGATTAGGCAGGGGAACCGGGTGCACCTCTTACATATGGTTTTAGCCATGAGCAAATCTGAAGTTATGTGAAACAACAGATTCAGTAAAAGTGTTTTTAATGCAACAATAACAATATTTGGTAATGCTGGCATATGCTCAATTAAAGTGACATTAAAGTGACAAATGTTTTCCCTCCCCCCATGTTCATGATGTCTCTTATTCCGATCTTCTTCTTCTTTCCTGATGTTTTCATCTGTCCCTCCAGCGGTGCAGCGGCTCTCCGATCCAGCGCTGACTGCTCTGTCCCTCCGATCCAGCTGTGTCTGCATGCGGGTGCACGCGTCCATAGACTTACCTTGCATCTCTGCTCGTCTCCCGCCCCAAGATCCTTTGCGGCCGCACGAGCAGTTCCTGATTCTCGGTGCGGGAGCGCGCAGCGATAACGAGGTAAGTTTAAATCTCTGTTAAAGCGGGTTTTTTCTTTTACTTTTTGCCTATATCTACTGCCTGCTAGCAGTAGATATAGGCAAAAAAAACCGGAGGGTTTAGAACCCCTTTAAATCTTGTGACTTGTAAAGCATGGTCCACGTTAGGACAGACAAATATTTTTTTTTCTATTATATGCCTTACATAAACCTTTGTGTAATTGCAGTGTACAAAATCAGATTTTTTTTCCAGATATTTCAGCAGGGTGGATTGCAATTAAAAGATTGGACATGAACTCTAATAAGCAACAGGTATAATTTATTCCTGAGATGTCACACCTTTTCCTTCAAGGCAACAGGTGATAATTGGTTATGTGGACACGCGGGGAATATGGCAATCCCAATGCATGAGCCTACGAGTTTCACACCTCATTATCAATACAGCTCATCCTCGATAATCCCTAGATGTAAATACTGCTCTGGACAGTAAACATTAAACAATATTATGGAAACTTGAGGCAGCAGTTCTGGCCTTTGTCACAGTTAACCTGTAGTAACCAGTCATCCAACTATGGTGGCTTCTTGTATGGTCTACTGATAAAACATCCTCCATGTGGGTAGTACTCTGGATTTATATGCTTACATGCTAATCAGAAGACATAAAGCAGAATCACTGCAGATTTTAGAACACACAGTAATAGGTGTTAAAACATATTCTCAGATATCCTAATCCTTATAAAACTTATGGACTTTTGGTACAAGTAAACGCATGTGAACCTTCACATATAATGAATGAGATCTGTGCCATTATAGTCAATGAAGATGAGAAATTACAGTTTTTTAATAGCAAAGGAATGATCGTGCATTTGAATGTACCAAAAGTGTAAACAGGCCTAAGGGTCCGGTATAAAAAAAATGCTGTACCATCAATACAAGATTAAGTAAAGATAAAGCAGCAGAAAGCATCAGAATGATATTGCTAAAGGTTTAATGATATAGAATAAAAGACAACTCTCCGAATAAAAAAACATTATTCTGATAACAGTATACAGTTAATGAATGATGTTCCTGTGTATGATGTCCTTTTGTTTTACATGTGCTTATTTAGATTATTTTCCCCATTTACATGAAGACTAAGCTGTCCAGCAAAAGTGACGGTGGTTGGGATTAACTGCAAGACTGGCCATACACTAAGATTTCTCTCGTTCAGCCCCATATGGCCACCCACAGCTCGAATGTTGGCCTACTTGGCAGGAAGCGGACGAAATTCAAGCGATGTATGGCCACCTTTAGTATATGAGCAAATGGATTGATCCTTTGCCTTCCCAACAACTGTTATCATATCAGTAGGAATGATCAGGTATTCTAAAGGAAGACAATTTTCAGACTAGCTAATAGTTTATCACCCCTACTGAGTTCTGCAAAAGTGGTCAACTAGTCACTTAATGCCCATATACTGATCCTTCTAATAGCAGCAGCATGGGTACCAATCCTCTAATGTCTGTAGTAATCTTAGCTAAGCATGGTCTAGTCTATATGCAAAATAAGAATATCATCATCCTATACACTTTGTTAAAATAAGAACATTTACCTTATTTCCATTTCTTCATGTGAATCGCTTGCTAGGTGTCCAAAGCTCTGTGCTCGGAAATATTTGTATTTCTTGTTTTCCAAAAAGCCCTTTTCATGTGCACAATACTTTAAAAAGCTAGTTATAAATTGACTGGAGTGGTTGCCATTTTCTTTTGCTGGATCTGGCAAGGGGACACGCTGGAGGTCTTCAAATGCCATTGTGCTGTGCAGGGCTTCTAGTGTGTCCCTGTTCCTTTAAGGCGGAATGGGCTACCGCCAGACATATCCTCTCTCGATTTACTCATTGCTATACTGTATATGTTCCAAGATGGAGGCTCTCATAGATTAAAGTAAGGGACCACAGTACACAGAGGGGCCTTGATGCAGCAGTGTGGCTTCCACATATATTTGCAAATCTGTGCAACTAAAACCTCTGTTTTTTTTAACGTAAATAGTTATGACAGTGTAACTTTTTCTTTTTGCTGGCTAGCTGATAAATGTGCTGAGATTTTATTTTTTTTTGGTATTGTTTGTTTTGGGAACAGCCCTTTCATGTGCACCTTACTTTAAAAAGCCAATTATAAATTGACTTCACTAATTTCTATTTTTGGGGGGATTTGGCATGGGGACACACTGGGGGCTTCAGCTGCCACTGTACTGTGCTGGGCCTCTGGTGTGTCCCTGTGCCTTTAAGGAGGATTGGGCTACCTCCAGGCATATCTGCCCTCAATTTATTCATTGCTATACATGTTCCAAAATGGTGAATCTCAGATTAGTGTCTGGGTTCACAGTACACAGATGGGTCTTGATGAGGTGTGGCTTACACACACACACACACACACACACACACACACACACACACACAGCTAAAACCTTTATTGTTAATGCAAATCTTTAGATAGTGTATCTTGTTTTGCTGGCTATCTGGGACATAAGGTGGGAAAGTTTTATAATAAACAATCTTTTGTCTTCCCAAAAACTCATATATTAGTGGGAATGATTAGATGTTCTACAGGCAGACAATATTCAGACTAGCCAATGGAATTTTCACTCCTACTGAGCTCGGCAGAAGGGGTCAACTTCAGTTACTAATTCTTTAGATATACTGATTGTGGCCTGATCCATCCAATATCAGCAGGTTGGGGCTCCAAGCATTTAATGTGTGTAGAGATCTTCACTGCGCATAGTCTAGTTCAATTCCCTCATGTAAATTGCTTGCTAGGTGTCCGATGCTCTCCTGACAGTTTCTCTTGTAGAGTGAAGGATGCATTTGCAGGAAAAATACTTTCTTAATCACTACTTTGTTCGGCAAAAGTTACTCTTTTTAATCTTAAACAATGGATGAATCTGAATAAAGAAGCATTGTTTACCCAAAAATCAGTCCAAACGTGTTCATTGAAAAGTTATTTACTACAAATTCCATTATTACAGCATATAAAACACATGCTCTGTTTCAAAACAACCAACTGCCAAAAAAATAACACTTTTTAATTAAATAAAACATCTTTTCTTTCATATAACCTTGCATCGCTACCCACATTTTCTATTTTGTGCTCTTTCCCTTAGGACTAAAAAAGGAGGATATGTTTTTCATCCCAGATTTGTCCACTTTAGCCAGAGATTTTTGGGCTGCAGTCATCTTGCTATTGGCCTATAAAAGTAACAACACAAGCAAAATATCACTTAACTTTGAAAAAGCTATGTATTTGGAGATACTGTATATCATGATTAAATATATCATTTTAAAAATACTTAACTGATACTGAATAGCGTTAAAGAATCACCTGCACACCATACAGCACTTGAACCAAACGAAATGTCCGTTGGTGCACGAAGTGACGACACGGATGGCGCCTTGCTACAGTCCAAGTAAAGATCGTGACGATGTCGCCCTGATGAAGGGACCCTGCGTGTCCCCGAAACGTTGGCTTCTTGATGCATGTGACGCATCAAAGTGCTATTCTTTTTGTACATTACAAGTGAGTGCTGGTGACTTCTATCTTTACTTTGAATGATACTGAAGACATATTGGGGTTTAATTATTCCTTAAATAGATACATTTTCATTCTAACATGGCCATTGGGATTTCTCAACATGTAGACAAATTCCGATACAAACATGCACATTTGGGCTGCCCAAAGATTGTGGTTTATGTTTACATGATAGAGAGGCAAATCCAAATAGATACACCCAGTACCAACTTATGTTGGTGGGGTGCACCCACTATCAATTAGAAAAGGTCTTCTATCGCTCAATGCCTCCCTCCTATTACCCAAAAAATAGGAGCTGGCAAGTCTGATGGTACCCACTAACAATAAACAGAGCCACTAGGCCTCCAGTTTTTGTATGGCAATCTCACATTCATGGGGTTAGGCAGTGGGACTGTTGGCGATTTTGGGCCAGGGGTGGAGTTTTGGTTGGACCTTTCTCAATCACTACTGCTTTACCCTGCAATATGCATGCTGGTAATTAGGGTTGCACAGATACCAAGTACAGTACTCGTTACAAGTACGAGTACATGTGCCGATACTTTTGAGCTCCAAGACTAGATAAGAGAAAAATTCAAAAATTAGGAGGCAGCTGCTCATTTGTAAGGAGCACACGGAGCTCCTGGGATTTGTACATCTTTGTTTTAATGTATGATTTTGTTTTTATAAATAAAGGGATGCACCAATACCAGTTTTGCGAGTACGAGTACTGGTACTTGCCGAGTACTTACAAGTACGAGTACTGATACATTTTTGTTTATTGTCATGTGACAGTTTTTCTAAAACAATACAGACTAATGATTTCAGGACAGTGGTGGAGCAGCACCAGAGCCAGGTCACAGCTGCAACCTCTGCAACCCTGGTAGTTCTCATGAAAATGCCAAGTATCGGCACTGGTACTCGAAAAGTTTCGGTGCATCCCTACTGGTAATGTTCTGCAGGAGCTTGATCAACAGCCTGCATTTCTGTGGCAGGGGAACAATATATGAAAAAGTGATCAGATTGCTCCTCCACATGTCACCATCCCCTCATACCGATGGGCATCCTTAAGCTGGCCATGCATAGCGCAAATATTGGCCAATTCCTGCTATACTGGGCAAAATCTGACCACCATCCAGCTTAACAAAAGTAGTTTATACAATCAACTGAGCAGGGTGGCAAGTAAGCGGCTGAACAGTGACTGCATCCTGTCAGATGAAGTCTTTCTTCAGTTATTAGGGAAGCTGCAAGAGTTAAGTGTCTGAATGCAATAGCTGGTAGCAGAGATTCCACGCGGTTTAGCATGGATGGAAGGATTGATCTGATTTTCTTGTTCATCCCTGAAGGAGAGAAAACTAAATGCCTATGACTAACTTTAGACTGTAAAGTAGCTGTTCATCTATAACTGAGAACTGTTAAGTACTTTAGTTTCCATGCTTTTGAAAGTATCAAGCAATCACAATGATTTTGAAAGTGCGTATAAGCATAGGGATGTGGAGGCAGAGCATAAGTAGGAAGAAGAAGAACTGAATCACAGAATCAGGCCAATTGTTTTTTATAAAAAGGAAACATCAAGAACTAAAATGTAACTTGCATCAAATGGATAAATAAGATATTCCAAAAAGTGACAAGTCCTCGTAAATAAAATCATGCACAAATAAAAAATGGAAGGTTACCTCCACATGGGCTGCAGAGAAACATCATGTTTCCCTTGGAATAGGGCCTTCTAAGCAATATTAGGCTAGTGATTATGTATGCATCATGCATGTAAACAATTCATGTCCTACACGCTATTATTAATTTAAAAAAAATGACATGAACTGGGAAGATTAAAATGCCCACCTTCTTTGTTGAACTGGAGTTAAATTTTGTGTAGTCCTCTTCTGCTTCCACGGGTTTGTCAGACATTTTCCTTTTCTGCAAATTTAGATTGAGGAAGTTCTCAATTTACTGTCCTGTTACCATTTAATGAAAAGTACCCACTGGGTACAGTGTAAAATAACCTTTAATGCAAAATTACGTGCAAAACAAGGAAACTGTGCTGACCGGTTATGGCCTGGTAATGTTGACATTTTTATGAGAAAGTGATAGTAAATTTTAGTGCATTTCATAGAAAAGGAAGAAGGAAAGGTATTAGTTGGATTTTCTGATACTTCAGAACACACCACTGCAGTATACACACATTGCTACATCATTTACCTTTGGGGGGGGTTCAGGAGTTGGACTGGAGATATCTGGGAGGCTGCACGGTAAAATAAAGAGTTGACAAGTTTTTAAGTTGACATTTGAAATTTTAGGGCAAACTACAACTCTTTCCCCTAACTATGATTTCTTTCCTCCAATACATGTATGGGGAACTTATATTGTAAAGCGCTGCACAAACTGTTGGCGCTATATAAATACTATGTAATAATAATAACTTATGCCATTTCTACTGGGAAAAGGGAAGCAAGTTATTCCAGTTAGCCATTTTCTGTCATCTTAATGATGTATCCACTTCAATATGCAGCGCTACAGAACCAGAACATGCGTCTCTTCAAAGGCCACCCCCCTCGACCACATTATATTTTCCTTACCAGCGATCCCTTTCCACTTCTCCCTCCTCTGCAGGCATTCACAATACCTGGAATTTCTAGGTATGGAAGAGCATGAGACCTCCTCCCATGCACAGTCATTACAGGGGAGCAATGTCACCACTCCCTTGGGTCACCAATACCAATCATGTCAGTTACGGCTGTGGAGGAGTAAAAAACGTCAAGGGAGCACAGGTAAAGCAAGTGTAAGGAGGTGCAAAAGAGCCCTTTGCAGAGCCACCATTCATTTTCTCTTGACCATGCGTTGATTGCTAAATAGGACCAGTCTAGCACTGATTATCTATATTTTAACATATTTTAATTATTCAAAATGTTACTAAGTAGATGCAAATCTTACTTTAGATACTGTGACAGCTCAGTGTGGAGTTCTTCCGGTATATATTCCGATATGAGGCCATGTGCATAACGGAGGTAGTCCTCTGTCCAAAATATAAAAAAATAAATACTTAAGAGGCCGACAAACAATGCTCACATTTAGTACAGTATCTGGATAATCCACAGTGTTTTATGCTCACCATGCACATACAATCCTATATATATTCTCCCGAATTGTTCAATTAATTTGTAACCAAATCAGGCAGGCTCTTGCACAAGATACTTGCTAGATCAAAAGGAGATTGTATCATCAGAATGTAATGTGGGTGGTGTGCATTAGTTGATAAAAGGATTTACAACATTTTGATTCATTAGGAATTTATGTCCATCATTGTGTTCAGAAGATATGGCAGATGTGCAATTTTGAAAACAGTAACAGCAATAAGAGATATTATATTTGTATAGAAGACAAGCATCCCTGGGGAGGGATCTAGATCATGCAAGTGCACAGATCTGTAAGAAGGTAGGTTTCCCTTACAGTAATGGTCAGTAGCTGGTGTCAATAGTTACTTAGTTTACTTTAACATTGGTTCTGTGGTTCTGTCAGTGATCTCTGCACCAGTACTATGTAGCTACTGTTCCAGAACAATGATTGGCAGGCTAAAAGCGACTAATTAGTACAGGGGCAGACATGCACAGTTGAGAGTTATCAACAACACCATCAGCCATGTTACAGGGATCACAATTGTTTCTCAGCAAGAAGGCATCAAACCTGTGGCTCTTGGCTGCCTACTGGCAATCTGCAAAAACTTAGTACATTAGAACGAGGATAAAGCAAACACTCCATGGCCCCTTTCACGGAGTCGCTCCAATCGGGTCCGCCTGTCAGTTGGACCCAATTGGATGCCCGATGCAAGTCTATGAGCAGCCGTGTATAAATGGATGAGCGCCCATTTACACCCGGTTACTCCCGCCTCTGGCCGGGTCCGAGAAAAAAACAGAATAGTGTTCTGTTTCGACGGACAGATCATGGGTAATCTGATGTAAACGGACACATGTCTGTTTACATCAGATTCCCCATAGACTGGCATGGGGTCTGGTAAATCGCAAGATGGAGGAAATAATTGTACGGACACGGATGTCCTAGCTGTTACATCTGCAATCGGGAGAGGATCCGTGCACGATCCTCTCCTGAACAGCCTGTGTGAAAGGGGCCTTACTAAATCTGGATTTTTGTGTTAATATAAAAATGGGATACTCCAATTTTGGCTGCCCTTGACAAACTGAAACAGCAGGCCCCATGTCAGGGAAGGTATTGTCCTTCCTTCAGGGAAAGATCCTTACACTATGCTGAGGAACCAAGCTTTATTGAGGGCAGCCCATCTGGCTCCGTATATATATATAAAAGCATGGAATCAGAGTCGTTAAAAAGAGGCTACAATATAATTTTTTTGTTTCCATTACAAAAATGTGTTTTTTTAAGCAGCAGGATAATTGGCTTTAAGGCTGGGCACACACCTTACAACCATCACAAGACTTTTGTCTTGCGATGGTTGTAAGGTAATTAAAAAAAACGTACGATTTGCCTATCTTGGACAGGCAGATCCTACTTGCGATGATCGCAAGCCCGCCCCACAATGCCGAACGGGCAGTGTGCGCTTGCGCACACCGGCCTGTCCGGCTTTTATCTTACGAACATGCTACACACCCGCCGAACATTGTACGATGCTCGGCGGGTTTTCGAACATGTTCCTAAGATAAAAGTAATGCGACCTTACAGTAGTAGAGGTCGCACGGCTTCGTACGATCATGGGATTTCCCGCGATTATCGTACCATTATCGCAAGGTGTGTGGGTAGTTACACTAATTACACAACCTTTTGCACGCTGCTCATTAGAGGTTTTCTCCTCTATTCAGATACGTCTGACCTGAGTCACTGAAAGCTCCTCTTGTGCCAAATCTACAGATGTGTATACTTAATACAATAACAATGAAATATGGAAAAACAAACTTGTAAAATGAAAGTCACAAATATATATGAAGCTTTACACTGCAATACTAACTGAAACATACATCACTGAAAATGGAAAGTAAAGAGTAGAACTATGGCCTCCTCAAGTCTGTAGGCTTGAATGATAATCTATCCAAGTCACCTAGCAATAGTGGAGGAAAAAGCAGGTTGTCCCTTTGGGGAACCCTCGGGAATGGAGGAATATCTCCTTGGGATATGCTGGCACAGGACAAAGAGATGGAAGCACAATATCCTGGTTAAGGTGAAAGGGACAAAAGAAGCTTAAGGCCTTTAGAGCTTCAGGAATTGGGACTTTTGCTTGTTACCCTGCACTACTGTGTTGATGGACTTGCAGAAAAAGGATCCTGGATTCCTGATATATCTTTGGTCAATACCAGTCCAGGCTCTGGCAGATGGACATCTGATGAATGAAATAACCGGCTGCAGGTTAGGGCCTGCCAGGGAAAATAGGGCTTTAGAAAGAGCATCCAGTCTTTTATCCAAAGGGACACTGCAAGCTGCCCCAAAGCAAATAGTGGATTGAAATCTAGCAGAGCCTGCAGGACAACTCCCTCTGTGCCTATGATCCACCATACTGCCAAATGAAAATGTGCAAGGTGTACTTACAGAATAACTACAGGGGTACGGGAGGATATCTGGCCATCTGTGACCTTGTCACTGCAAGGCAGTACGGAGCACATAGATGATCGTCTGTAAGGACTATAGTGATGGTGCAGCTTAGAAGTGGGTGGGGAGGCTGAGTGGGAAGTAGAAAGTGCATGCGGAGTGTAGAGACACAAGCAGGGGCCCATGCAGACTCAGCAGAGCAGGTGCTGGGCACCAATTTCAAAGCCTAAGCAAAGAGGCACATGGCCCCCAATTCAAATTAAAAAATGGCTTGTTCTCTCCTCCACAAACACAAACTAGGCTCCCTTAAAAAAGTGTATTTTTAGTTTTGCAGTAAAAAACCCAACTATGTTTGGTATGTGTTCCAATTCACACAACATATCTGATAATTCTTTTCAAAAAATATTCAATAGCTTTTAGCTGTTTCTCTGGAGCAGGCCTTTGGGAAGACTGCAAGCTACTGTGAACAATTTCAAAGTGATTCTGTCCCTGGAGTTTCATCTCATTAACACAGAAGCCAGGCTTGTAATTCTTTAACTCTAGCTTACGACCGATAATGAAATCTGGCAGCAAAGTACAGAAAAGGTTAATTTTAATAAACCTAACTTTCCACATCCCCCTTTTTAACACTGTATAGGGGGTGGGACGACGCTAGACAGGATTTTTATGCAAATAAAAATCATTTAAAATGTAAGCAGCAATTTTAAATATACAGTGGCTTGCCAAAGTATTCACCCCCTTGGCATTTTGCCTATTTTGTCGCATTACCACCCGGAATTAAAATTGATTTTTTGGGGGGTTTGTATCACTTGATTTACAAAACATGCCTACCACTTTGAAGATGCATAATCATTTTTTATTGTGATACAAACAAGAAATAAGAAACAGAAAACTTGACCCCGAAGTCAATACTTTATATTGCCACCTTTTGCAGCACTTATAGCTCCAAGTCTCTTGGGGTATGTCTCTATAAGCTTGGCACGTCTAGCCACTGGGATTTTTGCCTATTCTTCAAAGCAAAACTCCTCCAGCTCCTTCAAGTTGGATAGGTTTAGCTGGCGAACAGCAATCTTTATGTCATGCCACAGATTCTCAATTAGATTGAGGTCTGGGCTTTGACTAGGCCATTCCAAGGCATTTAAATGTTTCCCCTTACACCACTCAAGGGTTGCTTTAGCAGTATGCTAGGGGTCATTGTCCTGCTCGAATGTGAACCTCCGTCCCAGTCTGAAATCTCTGGCAGACTGAAAGCAGGCTACCCTCAAGAATTTCCCTGTATTTAGCACCACGCATCACTACTTCAATTCTGACCAGTTTGCTAGTTTCTGCCGATGAAAAACATCCCCACAGCATGACGCTGCCAACACCATGCTTTACTGTGGGGATGGTGTTCATGGGGTGATGAGAGGTCTTTCCTTACAAACATAGCGTTTTCCTTGAAAGGCCATAAAGCTCAATGTTAGTCTCATCTGACCAGAGTAGCTTCTTCCAGATGTTTGGGGAGTCTCCGACATGCCTTTTGGCGAACAGTAAGCAATGGCTTTTTTCTGGCCACTCTTCTATGAAGGCCAGCTCTGTGGAGTGTACGGCTTAAAGTGGTCCTATGGACAGATACTCCTATCTCTGCTGTGGAGCGTTGCAGCTCCCCAAGGGTTATCTTTGGTCTCTTTGTTGCCTGATTAATGCCCTCCTTGCCTGGTCAGTGAGTTTTGGTGGGCAGCCCTCTCTTGGCAGGGCTATTATGGTGCCATATCCTTTCCATTTTTTGATAATGGATTTAATGGTGCTCCGAGGGATGTTCAAAGTTTTGAATATTTTTTGTTGCTGCCTCACCCCCACTCACTGCTTGACAGTCCTCTAACGACAATGTTCATAATGTAAGAATTTGCACATATAACCCCCTTCAGAGAATATAGAGAGAGCTGTATTTGTAGTTTACACAAATTCTTAAGGATACGCTCTGTAATTCTATCTCAACAGAACAAATCGGACTATTCACTTCAAGAGAAGGAGTGTCTAGGTAATAAAACACACTTCTTGTTAATTCTCCAGAGTAATTGCTTCCTAAAGCTGCTTTGACATTAGATATTTGCAGGACTTGCTGAAAATGAACTCGCAATATAATAAATACACCTCTTTTGTCCAGCAATCTGCCAGATGAACAACATTTCACCAGTTCAACTCAAACATGACCTAAAATTTCTAGAGAGGGTGTAAAACAAAGGTGTGTCAATATAACATGAACTGTTCGAATTTCAGAGCCTGAAAGTAGTATTTGTTTAACAAATACTTGTTTTGCATTAAATTATTTCAACATAAAACTACTACAAAATGTATTTTATATTGATTACATTAAACTAGCTAATGCTGAACACAGAATGTCAGCGGTGTTAAAAAAAACAGCACTCAACATTTTCCAGCATGGAAAAACTTGATTAATGGGTAATGTAGATTACCATCATTAAAGAAGAACTCCGAGCACACAAAAACATCTTAACCCTTGCAGTGGGGCTAACCTAGCACTGCAAGGGTTGAGTGCTCATATTATCTAGGGGGCTAAAATAACGTTATATTCACCCGAGTCCAGCTGGCTACTAGACCGGTCCCTTCAGCCTGTCTTCTCCTCCGCTCCAGCGAGGGAATGTCCCTTGGTGTCCTCTCGACCAATGCACTGTATTAGACATGATGACTCACCAGACCTTAAACCGCTGGAGCGGTCTAAGAGCCAGCTGGGATTGTGGTTCGGATGAGTATAACTCATGGGGTTAGCCCCATTGCAGGGGTTAAAAGTTTATTTGCCCAGAGTTCCTCTTTAAGAAACGATCAATTCTCCTTCGGCTCACTGAACCCTCTTCTGGTTATATTCAGTGTAAAGCACATAAGGGAAAGTAGCTTCCATAGAATAATAAAGATCATTTTTTAAAGGGGGAGTTTTTACCTTCTTTCACGTCAGATCCCTGCTTATTCCGAACAAAACTGGCAGATTGGACACCTCCACCCACGCACACATCACTGTTCTTCAAAACTTTAACTGTTTGGTCAACCTATGAAAGATATGAAAAGTAACATTTTAATAACAGGAATGATCATTTCTTTGTTCATATCAAATGGCTCTATAAAGTGTCATTTTCAAGGCAACTCCACTCAGAATTTACCCTTTAGCTGCAACACTCACCCTTTCTGGAATTAAAAGTGTGTGCCAAAAGGTCATTGCCACCCTGGCTTAGATGAAATCAGACTGTCTGGTATATGCTTTAAAGGAAAGCAATATGGAGAAAATATGTAGCCTGGCTTTCTACATTGCTTTAAAGTGTATTTCCAACTTTACAGTCAAATTGGGATAACACCTACTTTATATTAGTTCCAAATTCTACTTTGCTTACCTCTTTAATATAATGTTAAGCTGGGGGTCTGTGGAGGTATGTTTACCATAATTAACCCTCTTCATACTGTGCTAGCAGATGTTCAATATCAGTTGTAATTTAGATGTGCACACTGTCTGCCCTAACAAAGGGTTAAAGATATAAAGGCGTGGGTGGTAACCTGTATGTTGCTGATCTTTTTTTAAAAAAAGGTCCTCAATGTGTCCCTATAGTACATTGTTTAGCATATTATTCTGAACAAATTAGGAAAGGCAAAAGTTATTTTTAGGTATGCTGTGTAAATGGGAACACAAAACACATATATTCTCAAATCTGGCTGCAAAGGTGGAAATAGAATTTATTTAAGGATTTAAAGTGTAAGTCACTGACTAGGGACTAGTATGCAGATCCGGAATTCTAAACTGCTAAAGTCTGTAATGCCTTCTGCATTCTTCTCAGTATCCGTGACTGCCAGAGGAAAAAAAAAAAAAAAATTATCAAGGCACCCAACCACCTAATAAATTCAATGCCAAATTGACAATGACATCCAGGCACCTAATAAAACAGCTTACATTGGGCCATTGCTGAATATACATTTTTTTTTTTTTTTTTA
>NW_017306506.1:141788-148852 GCF_000935625.1 Nanorana parkeri | reverse complement strand
CATTGCTGAATATACGTTTTTTTTTTTATTCCAAGTAAATCGTTTATAGTTGTTAAAAAATGTGCTTCCATGAAGCAGCTTTATCACCACTTACTGAGTAGAGCCATTCTAAAGTAATTGTATACACGGTTAGAATTTCGAACGAACATTCATATATAATATCCTGTGGGAATGTTCGATACTGGCATCAGAAACTTGCCATTCTAAATTTCGTTTAATTTTCGGTTTTATTTAACATTCGATTTTAGAATGAATAGAGTTTCCGAATGAAAACCACATTCACTGTTAGAAATTACTTCAATTGAGAACATTTTTCCAATATGGTCCTTCAAATTTTTTCGTTACTATGGCTGAAAATAATCATCGACTTGACCCCATCAATGATCAGAAAGTCAAATGAATTTGGAATAGGTGGATTGAAAATATGAATATTAATCGGACTTGAGACCTTCTGGATTAAGAGGAGAAAATATAATATTATAAGTGGAAGAAAAGGGAAAGAAATGGGCAATAGTAAATAGAATAAAGATAGATAGAAAAGTAGGGACTGCAGATAGGGATCGTACTGTTGTTGTTCTTAGGTTCTGTTTTTGCTTTGTTAGTTGTTTTGGGCTGTGGCTTTATTGTCAATGTTCACAATGTATGGAAAGGAAAAAAAAAAACAAATAAATAATATCTGATTTTAAAAAAAAGAAAGTAAAATGAACATTACAAATTCGGCTTTGTTTGTTCAAAATTCTAACCGTGTATACCCCACTTAAGATAGGAAATTTGCTACTGGCTGGAACACCAGAGGAAAATAAAGGCAAAAAGGAAATTAAAAAAAAAACCAAAAACAATGAATGCAGCCACCAGATTTAAAGATAGGTAAGCTGCAATATAAAAATGTTTACTTTTTAAAGAGGACCTTTACCCATATATTAAAATAACAACAAAGGCACCTTTAGTGATGCCAATCTACAAACAGACAGCTCTAGATAATTGGCGGCTTTTTATTCTTTGCATACCTTGTTTTTCTTTTCCTCCCTATTCTTCTCACAGCAGCCATTTTCACTAAAAGCAAGTAATCCATCTCCCTTTACTTCCTGGAACTCTGGCACATGTGACCATGCATATCATCTCAGGGGAGGAAAATGCTTTTCCCTGAGATCTTGTGAGATTACAGATAAGATTTCAATGCAAGAGCTGCATGCTGATGTGATGTTTAGTGAAAGGGGGTAAAGGTCCCCTTTAAGTTTAGTTACCCTTTAATTATTTCAGTTTGCAGTGTGTTTCAAAGAAAAATATCAAAAGGCCAGAGCAGTCAAACTGTAAACCGTGTTAAATAAGTAAAGTTACAAGGATAACAGAAGAATTGCACTCCACATAAGCCTTTGTATTGATATCTGCAGCAGTGGATTGGTTGCTAGTTGCACCAAACATACAAGCCCATTTTGCCACTTCACACCAGCAGGATTGCACACTCTAGAACTTATAAATCAATGTCACTGATAAATTACAGATCAGAAGCTTGGATATCTATGCATTTTTCAGCAGATAGAAGAGAGGGTTTACTTTCTGAATGGCTGTAATCTACGACATGCCAGGTTAACTGTACACCCACTGCTGACAGAAAATAGCAGGCCTCCATTAGGGTGATTACATAAAAACTAGGGATGAACAGATACCGTTTTTTCAGTATCGATACAATATTTTGCTTTCGGTACGCGTCGATACAGAGTACCGATACTTCCGCTAGCATGGAGCCGGCTTCCCGGGCAATCTGATTGCTCGAGAAGCTGGCTCCATGTTGTCTGGCCAGCTTCATTGGCTGGGAATCAATTCCCCACCAAGCACAATCAGCATTGAGCTGGCTTCTCGGCCAATCAGGAAGCCGGGTCATTACTCGCCGCCCAGTTTCCTGATCGCACGGTAAGCTGGCTCCATGTTCCCCTACGACACTGCTGGTCAGAGGAAAGCTTCCTCTGACCGAAAGTTCCGATATCAAGGAAGGTATCGGAGCATTTGGGCAAGTACGAGTACTCACCCAAATACCCGGTATCGATACTAGTATCTGTATTGGTGCATCCCTAATAACAACATACAGAAGAGGAACCATTTATATTTAATATCTTAATACAATTGAGAGTGATTGAAAAAATAGATTAATCCTTAAAAAAAAAAAAAAACCCCATTTAGGTGACTCTTTTCCCAATGTAAAACTTTTTTTTGGTTTTTGTCATTCCTCGCACTCGCAGCTCACAGAGAACAGAAGCATCTACTAGAAATAAAAAGTCAGTAGATCAACCTCATCAAAATTAAACTCATGATTATGGTGAATGTAAACAAAGACAAAAAAAGTCACCTTTTTCTTAAGCCATGCTAATGTTTTTTCCTTGCTGTATTTGTAAAACTTCTTACTGCATATTTCTAGAAGAAAGGAAAATGAAAAGAGAGATGTAATTCTGTCTCATTCTGACACTTGCATCCATTATTTCTGCAGGATCATTTATGTTCTTAGTAGACCATCAAACATGTCCTACTACAGCTGACCGATCCTAATAAACAATTGCTAGATACCTTGCCGTCATCCTAATGGCAGAACAATGTTATCCTTTCATTTAGACCTTTTATTTGCTGCATGTTTGCCTGGGTCTGTGAAATATTTAAAGCTTGACACAGTAAAGCACACAAATGCTCTTCAAAAGGTGTAACCTTAGACAACAAATATGAATTAAAAATAGTTCTTTCTACTATTCCCTGTACAGCAAATATCTCAGTGAGCAGGAGAAATTATGCTTTGAGGCAATATAGCTGCACAGTGCTGCCAATAATACATGCTTCAGGCACTGGGGCCACAAGAGGTAGATGGAGTTCATCTCAAGACTGGTTAAAGGGAAATTAAAATATTTTAGTAGGTTAAAGCTGATCTCCAGACTTAACTCACCCACCATAAAAAAAACTTAACTCACCAAGCCCTCGTTTAGCTAATCCTGCAAATAGATGAAAAAATACATAAACTAAAAGGCCCAAATACTTACCTGGATCTGAGGTCATGTGACATGTTGGGTCGCATTTCTTCTATCGTCTGTGCTAAAGAAAGTATGGGTTCCTTCTTCAAGCAGGCACATCCATCCCTGGTGACACAGATGTTTCCTCTCAGCTGTCCATCGGCGGGGTCCTCACAAGGTAATGAAGACTCCAGCGGCAGCACAATGAGGGGCTGCAACAAGACTGGCCAATGGCAGGTACTGACTGCAGCAGTGGGTCACTGCTTTACATTTAAGGACAGACGCCATAAAGGGTCAAATTACATCAGACGAAGGTGTGAAAAAGGTTTTAAGTCGTTTTTAATATTTTTTTAGATTGTGAATGGGTGGGAGAGAGGGACTATATTTGCTTGGAGATAGGCTTTAACAATTTGAATATATATTTCAAGGGTATATTTTGCCGTTTCTCTGGAGCTCCGTCTTAGGCTATCCAAGAAGGTGGAATCATTTTGTTATTGATTTGGAAGGGGAAAAGATGGCCAGGGCAGTGTTAATATCGAATAATCTGCGCTGTCCCCAGTCAATGTTCAGAGGAAGCAAAATTAACATGAACCTATACATGAATTTGAAAATGTCCCGTGCCTAATGAAGGATCTAAAATGCAATCTTAAACACAGACAGGCAATGTTTTGGAAAAGTAAAGGCTTGCTTCCCTAATGCACATCTTCATATGTATGAATGCCCAGACACATTTAGGGGTCTATTCACCAAGCTGCCGAGGGCAGCCGAGTGAATGACCGATCTGAAGTGAAGTGAGCCGAACACTGTTCGGCTATTCACTTCAGGCTGGTACGGCTGATTTCAGCCGTACATCGGCTTGCTTCGAGTGGCTTCGGGTCGGCCGAACATGCTCAGCATGTTCGGTACGGGCTATTGTGAATAGCCCGTACAGCACCCCTTCGGTTCTACTGAACCGAAGGGGTCCTGGGGCCGAAGCTAGCCGAAGGATCGGCCGAAGTTACGGCCAGATCCTTCGGCAGCTTCGTGAATAGACCTCTTAGTAAAATCATGCAATCCCTACAAGAACAATAAAAGAAAGGCACCTTTTTCTTCAGTCACATGATGGAGCGACTTCTCTACTTGAGTGCATTGCAGCAACAAGTTACAAGATGGAAATTCTTCATCTACTACAATCTGTTCCACCGGCTGAAATTTTCCTTGCTAAAAAACAAAAACTGAAATATATTAATAACCAGAATGTAAAGTTATAAAAGACATAAAAAAGGAAGTTGGACATTGTTTTATCCAGTCATTCAATCAGTTGACTGAAAACAATCACCAGATACAGAAGCTAAATCTTGGAAATCTAGGACGGAAATATTGCCCATCAATAAGCAAAGATATCCCCTGCACACTATACAGCAATAAAGACCTTGAAGTAGCAGTCATGCCTGTAGTGATGTCCACGGATGGTAGTGTGAGTATAACAGCAATGAGAATCAGCAGCACTCATGAGATGAAATAAATCCAAATGTTCTTTTTATTGAAGAAGCACGGCACATGCATAGTATAGCCAATGTTTCGGAACCACACAGGGTACCTTCATCAGGGTAACATCACTATGTCTGCCCTGATGAAGGTACCCTGCGTGGTTGCGAAACGTTGGCTATACTATACACACGACATGCTTCTTCAATAAAATGAACATTTGGATTTATTTAATCTCATGAGTGCTGGTGATTCGCATTGCTGTTAAATATTGCTCATGAAAACAATTTGTTTTGTATTTTTCAAGTCATGAATCAGAAATGGGTGGAGCTCTATTACGTATTAGACATCACTCATGATAGAGCTATAATAAGAAACAAGGACATCGGGTCAAAAGGTATGCACTTCCTTTCGGGTGTGTATATAAGTTGCATAAAAACATTTTAAATATACTTGTGAGTAACAGGCTGAGCAGGTTTGACTGTATGATAGTTTTGGGTAGATGATGACATGTCCCTTACTGACACACATACATACTGACTAATAAAGCCCTAATTTACATGTGTATACAAATGCTAATATACCTCTTTGTCTGCTTTTATTAAGTAGTATATCACCAGAAACAGAGCATCCACTGGGGTTGTGTACAGTAATCTCCCATCTAGAACAGAGCAAGAATAAAATAAAAATAGAAAAGGTACATAAAAAGATGAAATGGGGCATTGCACTGCTGTATCAGGATTTCTTTTTCTTCTAAAAAATAAGCAAATTTTGTTACAATAGACTAAACCGATGCTGTGATCTCATTATGTTGCACTTTTTAGCATGCAACTGTAAGAGAATCAGAAAAATTAGACTTTAACGTTCAATCAACAACCTCTATAAAACATGTTACATTAAAAATAAAAAATGGTTAAAAGGCAGCGTGTAAATCAGTCAGCTGATGTGCTTGGCTAATCATCAATTCTTATGACCACACAGGGATAAGGCTCCTCTCAGCGGGGAACACAGGATTCAATAATGAGGCTAGTACAGGGGCCAGCAAAAAGTAATTGTTATTAAATGGTTCGCACACTAAAACTAAAATGATCCATAAACCCTTCAATTATTTCAATGCATTTGTGGGTGCTTAAATCACAAAAGGGTCCTAATCTCAGTAAACACAAAAACCTATGCACTGTATATAGCGGTTGAATAAGCAAAAAAGGTAAGTACTGCAAGCACTATTTTTGCAGATCGCACTGGACCGGAATGCAGGTACTAATGTGTCTGCGTTCCAGAGGCGGGTGATTGCACTGCGGGTGGGGTGGCTGCAGTGCTATTGACTTCAATGCCCGCCATGCCCGCTCCCACCCCTGGACGCGGGGAGCTGACAGGCTTCCGTTTCAGAGGCCTTACGCTCTGGAACGCAGACTTTGTGGTCTGAACCGGCCCTCCATGCAGCAGAGCTGGGGAAAAGACATTCATCCTCCTAGGACACTGGCAGAAAACTGAGGCATGCTGGTAGTATGAGGAGTTATCCTGAGCTGGCCAACAGTTTTTTTTTGTTTTCCAATATCCAATCCTCCTGTAGGTGGCAGGTTTAAGACTTCCTGTGTGCCTTGATAAATGAGATTTAAGGACTCCATCTCAGGACTGCTAAGTACATTTTTGTTTTTGGGTTACAATACACATTAATGACTCCTACCTTGTTGAACTGTCTGACCTATGAACCAAGATCGATTTTCTTCCTTGAAAGCTTTCACTTCACAGATCTGCTGTCCAGAGTTAATAAACAAGTACATGGCACCTTTTTCTATAAAGTTACAAAAACAAATAATGAACATGTATGTCTTATTATATAGCATGTCCAACATATCCACCAATACTGCACCACAAACGACTTGTAAGATGGTTGGCCGGTCAACTGCAAGCCAGATACACATGTGAATGAATTCTGAATAACCTCAGAAGTTCCTCAAACTGATGTCAAACTAATGCCATCAACGCAAGCCCATCGGCACAGGCCATAACTGTACTTTGAGCTGGCAGTAAGCGACAAGCTTCCAGCCAAGCAGGGAGTATGCTAGAAATGCATCACTCTGTGCAGGCTCAGAGCACTATGGACACGATTGCAAACAGACAGACCACTAGCCCCAGAGAAAGTGACCACCACAACAAGAATATAGGAGAAGGACCACCAAAAAACAATAGAGTGAACAACAGAAGACCTAAAAATTACCATTGTGACAAACAGAAAGCAAACACTATCACTACCAGCCAGGAAATGAACAATGACAAAGGGGTACTATGATGATCCGTCACTCCCTGTACATTAAGGAGTGAAAACCACAATATCACCACTTAAAAGGAGAACTATGGGGTTAAGGCTTTTCCCCATAATTCTCCTTAGGGTAACGGGAGGACACAAACTATGGGCTAGAGGTGAGTGAGTGTCACGAGGTGAGTGAAAAGCACATACCTCATAGTTCTCCTTTAAAAGGAGAACTATGAGGCAAGTGAAAAATCACTCAAACTGTCACACGTCGGCTCAATAGATCGGGAAGTGAGCGAACACATACTGTCGCTCGCTCACTTCTTGTTCATCTCCCTGCAGATAGCGGTGAA
>NW_017306506.1:141033-141580 GCF_000935625.1 Nanorana parkeri | reverse complement strand
CCCCCTCCCCTGTCCGATCCTCCAGCGCTGACTGGTGGAACGGATGGGGAAGGGGGCGGGTACAGCTCTGCTCTGCCTCTAGATAGGCAGAGACAGCTGTCATTCACACAGCTGGGTGGATCTCGGCAGCATTGTCGGGATCCGTCCCGGCTGCGGCGCTCTCAGTATACCGCAAGCTGTAGCTCGCGATATACGGAGCTTTGGGTCACGGGCGGAGGTTAGTATATGTCCTCCTGTGACCCTTAAGAGAACTATGGGGAGAAACACTTACCCCATAGTTCTCTTTTAAGCTAGGGAGCGACCACCATCCACACATATTCAGTAGCTCGCACCCACCAATTTTAGAGCACTCACTTTTTATTATTAGAATGATCTATCTAGCAAAGGAACTTTCCTGCTTCTGAGTTTTAGAACTTGGCTTCAACATATCATACACACCTGTCAGCGGACTGCGCAGCTTTGCAAATAACGTTTTACCGCTTGGCTTCTTTGCGTCATCTTTTAGGGTTTCTGTAATTAAACAAAACATGTCTGAGCAAACTGTTAA
>NW_017306506.1:140463-140896 GCF_000935625.1 Nanorana parkeri | reverse complement strand
AATAATGAGGGGTAGCTGCATAATAATATACAATTTATAGGATTTAACCAAACACCATTGTATTATGTAAACCAGGATGCATAACTAACCTAAAGCATAAGTGCTCTTTAACCCTTCTGCTGCCATAACCCTGCATTCCAAATGTAACCTCAGCTGACCACACATTTTTGCAATTTTTCATTTTTTTTATTTTCAACTGCTGTTTTTAGTGTTTGTAAAAGACCCCCCAAACCACACATTTCCTGAAAGAACAGGACCGGTAGAATAAAAAGATGGTGCTACTAATGTTGCAGGTCCCAAGACAGTTGCACAAATGTTTATTAAATCAATATTAAACTAATACAAAAAATACACAAATAAATAAAACACACTAAAATCAGTATCAGCGCACAACCAGCGCACAACCCCCCCCCTCCGCCCCCTCGCAGCGCCG
>NW_017306506.1:127717-139947 GCF_000935625.1 Nanorana parkeri | reverse complement strand
CCCAATTTACAAGATTTTCAACTAAATCTAAAACTGTATCGAGTCAATAACAAATATTTGTAATTATTTATTTTTTACATTGCGCCTTTTTGCGAAACAGTAAAAGAATAAATGAACATAAAACTGAAAAAAAGAAAAAAAGCAACTTATACTAAAAATCGGTGTGGTAACGCCTGATGTGCAGTACTGTTTGTGTGCTGTGTTGTGATAAAATGATACAGGTGTACATTAATCGCAACACAGCTTATTACAACACACGGCAATGCGTCACAACGCTTTGCCATGCACTGCCACATAGCTAAATTAATGTTATTTTCAAGAAAAAAAATCAAGCACCGCAATGTGTTCTAACAACGCACTGCAGCACATGCACATAACGTACAGCACAATAAGGTGAACCCTGTTGCACGTATATGTTATGTGTGTTGGAAGGTTGTGCTTTATTTCTTTTTTTTTTACTATTTTTATTTTTTTTACTGTTGGTGGGCTTCAGGGAAATATTTCTCTTTTGAAATAGAAAAAGAAATTGAGGATAGAGTCCTCAATCTCTTTTTCTCTACAGCCCAAACACTGAATGAACAGAAAGCCCTTAGTACAGTCTTCCACAAGCTGAGGAGGCATAAAACTCTCCCCAGTCAGACAGGAAGCCTCTGTACTGAGTGCTCCTGTCCATTCATGAACTGAGCAGATAGTAAGTGATTACTATGCCCCCAATCATGAATGAACAGGAAGTGATGTGGAGCACTTCCTGTTTATTCATAACTGGGGACATAGTAAGCTTACTATGTACTCAGTTATTTACAAACACCAGTGATCTGTACACGGAATTCTGCACACGGAATTTATATAAATATTTTCACAGCTCTGCTCTCCTTCCCGACAGCGGCTCTCTACTGCCCACTCGGCATCCTGACAGTGACAGCTCTCTCCTCCGCCCCACCACCAGCTGCAGTGGTCTGTGTCCCCTCGGATTCCCGCTGCCACTGCTGATACAGGTAGAGCAGCAGGGATCAGAGAGGACACAGGTCAGAGCATGCAGCCAGCTCCCAGAGGGGAGGAGAGCGTTGGAGAGCCCCAGAACTTGCGGCAGCGGCGGGGGAGGGGTGTATTTTTAATGAATAGCTGTCATTAGTGGATGACTAACAGCTATTCATTTACAGGGGTACTGTCATTGGGACCCTTGTGGTGAAAGTTGATGGTCACTGAAGCGACCATGAGCTTATTGCAGAAGGGTGAAAGACAGAGACGTAAGGCATACTGATGTGGTCAGCTGAAAACAGTTGTGTCGGTCGTATGCCTTACGCCGTTGCCAGAGAAAGGGTTAAAACATTTATTCTTTTTGCCCCTTCCCCTGACCTAACCCAATCCACTCTTTCCCTTCAATAGATGCATACTTACCTTGCCCCGACAGCCTCGGTTCTGCTGTTTGTCTTCACTGCTCTGTGATAGTGCCCCATAGACTTCTATGGGCCAAGGAGGAATAATCTAAAATTTTGAGTTGTCACCAGAACAGAAAGAGAAAATCTGGGGGACATGTTTTATGCAGTTCTCTATTTATAAGGCAGCAAATAGTTAGATGTTCCTATAATCAGGCAGTCATCTCTCTGGGTCATGGAGGGGGTCATACACATCTCCCCTCCCAGCTCTTAGCAACTGGGGACGCTCTGGCCAGGCATCCTGCCAAGCTTCTGGCAACCAGTGACGTCACTGTTTACCAGATGCTGAGCGGGATGCTCGTGACTACCAGTACCACCCCTCAACACCCCCCCGCCCTTTCATCAAATGTGATCACCAGGCGGGGATTATACTAGGGACACCCCTGGGTGGCTGTCCATCCGGAGATTATCTAAATCTATATTCCATTAGTCTATACATGTGTTGGCTGCATTTGCTCTTTTTTCTGCCATTCTGCTGTATATTTTCACTTGGAGATCCTCCCAGTAACCTTCATATTCTTAGGGTGACTGCGCTCAGTCATCATACTGTATCTATAAAGGAGCAGTGTTGTCACCCCAGGATAGGAAGTGTGCTAGGACTACAGAACACCTCCCTCCTCAACTGTATGACATATAAAAAGGTGTTTTGTAGTTCACATAGGTGAACTAGGAGGGCCGGTATTATCGTTTGAGATTTCTAGGCTTATAAAGGCAAAGTCCCCATTTGAGAAAAATAAAATAAAACCACACACATTCATAAAAGAAAAAAAAAAGTGCAATACATTTTTTTTTCTTTACATTGGCGCTAGTAATGTATTGCATTCGCGATCAGTGGATCATGGGTGCAATGCTCTGGCTCCTGCAGACTCTTCCTCCAGTCCCTGACCGTAAGTAGGTGCAGACTTTCAGTAACATGGACGGAAGGAAGAATGAATGGACTACAAGTGCGGTCACGTCACTGCACGTGTACTCCAGTGAGAACTACAAGTCCCTCTGTCACAGTGGCAGATGGGAGTTGTAGTCTCTCTGTTCACCGATCCAGTAAAAGGACCTGTGAATGGGTGATGCGGCTGTGTGGGCGGAGCCATGCCAAATTGAAAAGCTGACAGGGAGGGAGTAGAACCCCATGATTTAAGTTGTTGGTGGGTGGGGTGTAGTGGGACTGGAGCTGTGACCATACTTCATGTTACACCCTGAACACGGCTGTAACATACAACATGGCAAGAAAAGCAAACTTTTAATGAGCATTTAACCCTTGAAGTGCAGGGGGGCCACTGCAAGGAGGGCTTTAGGTCCCATTTACACCATTGGGTAGTGTTGCATAATGCAGTCCCAACACAGAAACAAGGCCCTTTGCTTTATGTTCAATCAGTTCATTTCACACTAACGTGCTGCACTGACATGCACTGAAAAAAAGCCATATTTACGCAGCGCGTTGTGATGCACCACACCGTATTGCTGCATAAAACCGAATGTGATTTTGTGACATTACAACAAAGTGAAAAAAGTAAACAGAGGAACGAACTGTAACAACGCATTGCACCTTTACACTGCACGCTAGTTGTTACACATTATACAGAGCATGACGTGAAACCCCTGGCTATGACACATAGGGGGATGTATAAAAAAAAATGGAGCAGTTGCCCATGACAACCAGTTAGCTTCTACCTTCAATTTGTTTAGTTAAGCTTTGAAAATGAAAGAGAGAAGCTGATTGGTTGCCACGGGCAACTGCTCCAGTTTTGATAAATCCCCCCTATGAATGGGCCCCTCTAGTGTCCCAAAGCTATGTAACATTGTTTCTATTCAGGAGGGAAGTATCCATGGAAGACCCTGATGGACGCTGTGCTAGGAGAGGATGCTACAGAGATAGCAGAGTGTCCTATGGAGGTAATAAGGCCAGTGACCCTACAGGTGTCAGTACCTGGAGCTATGAGCACCCACTGGTCGCTCTGCACATCCCCCACCTTCTTCTTCCTGGACATCATTCCTCCTCACTCCTCCAGCACAGGGAATAGTCAGCCCAGCACAACTTGGCGCTCTCCGGAGCCGCACATCAATATGGAGGGGGGAGGGGAGCAGAGAGATCATACACCTCGCTGACCAGGAGGATAAAACCATACAGAGGACTGAGATGAAGGAATACATTAATCCGTCTTAAGTGCTCTGAGCGTCTATGGTTGGATTTTACTTACAATCTGCCCCTATGTTTCCCTAACACAGTACAGACAACCCCCCTCTCGGAGAGATGGTAGATGCCGCATGTGGTTACAATGTTTCAGGAAGAGGAGAATGCTGGGGCTTCCTGCGCAGAGCATGTGAGGGGGCGGTGCAGGGGGGAAATGGAGGATTCTGATTGGTGCTTTTACGATATGGACAGCCAACCAAATCATCATATTATTTACCATTCATTAAAGCTGAACTCCAGGCTCAAAAACGTTCATGTAAAATAAATATTTAATTCAATAGTCACCAATTTCATTCAATAACGTTTTATACATGCAGGCATTGCCTACTGCTGTGACGGGGTGTTAGGGCGCCATTCAAAATGAATTACTCTGTTTTACCACATTACTTTAACCAGTTGACATCCGCGGTGTTAAACCCCCTTCCCATCCAGGCCATTTTTCAGTATTCAGTCAGTGCCGTCCGTCCGCTGGCAAGAGGTTAATGCAGGGAGTGGACAAACTCGGCACGCTAGCATTTGTAGAACTACAAGTCTCATGAAGCATTGCAAAACTCTGACAGCCACATGCATGTCTCCCAGAGCAGAGGCATGATGGGATTTATATTTTCAACACAGCTGGGTTGCAAGGGGTTGCCTACCCCTGCTGTAATGTATAAATCTAAATGGATTCTCAGAGTAATAAATAGAGATGTACTGATACCGGTTTTTGGGTATCGAACGGTGTTTAACCACTTGCTGACCGGGGTGTTTATACCCCCTTCCTGACCAGGCCATTTTTCAGTATTCAGCGCTGCGATACTTTGACTGACGTTTATTCCGTCATGCAACGCTGTACTGAAATTAATTTTGTACCATTTTTTTGGGGACAGATAGAGCTTTCTTTTGGAGGTATTCAATCACCACTACGGGTTTTTTTTTACTGTATAATAAAAAAAGTACCAAAATTTTTGAAAAAAAACCTGTTCTCCCTACGTTATGTTATATAACATTTATTATTACCCAATTTTTTGGTAAAATATAAAAGACGGGGTCACGTCGGGTAAATAGACACCAAAAATGTCAAGCTTTAAAATTGCGCGCACCTGTTAAATTGTGACAAACTACCATACTCAAAATTGACCATTGCAGACGCTTTAAAAGCTTTTACCGCTCATCAGTTTAGTGTTATCAGTGATTGATGACCCTAGAATTATTGCTCTCATTCCGACGTTCGCGGCGATATGTAACATGTGCGGCGCAATGGATGTAATCTGCGTTTTCGCACGTAGGCGGGCTTAACGCATGTTTGCGTGTGCATGTGGGGGCGGGGGACTTTAATTATTTTTTTTATTGCTTTGATATGTGATTTTTTACTTTTTTTTGTAACAAATTTTTTAAACCTTTTTTTTTCCACTGAACTTTATTGCTATCACATAGGGACCAAACAAGCTCCCTATGTGATAGCCAATTTTCAGTGACAGGTCCTCTTTATGGAGACATCAGGGGTCTTAAGACCCCTAATGTCACCTAGGGACCCCCAGAGAAGCTGATGAAGCAGAGACGTCTAAAGACGCCCACCCGCCCTCAAGAAGCCGCTGCCCGGCCGTTTAATTACAACAGCCGGACAGCAGGTAGTTAATGACTCGCTGCCCGGCTTCCTGATTAGCCCTGGAGCCGGCTTTCTACCCAATTAGGAGGAGGGGGGGGCAGGTAATCTTATTATTGTTTATTTTTTATAATTATTTTCGTATTTTTTTTATTTTTCTTCTTATTGTTTTTTACTTTTTAATCACCTTTTTATTTTTGTATTTAAATTTAATCATTTAAATGTAATCAATTTTTTTCCCACTTAACTTTATTGCTATCACACAGGAGCTAACAAGCCCCTGTGTGATTGCAATTGTATGACCCTAGAATTATTGCTCTCATTCCGACGTTCGCGGCGATATGTAACATGTGCGGCGCAATGGATGTAATCTGCGTTTTCGCACGTAGGCGGGCTTAACGCATGTTTGCGTGCGCATGTGGGGGCGGGGGACTTTAATTATTTTTTTTATTGCTTTGATATGTGATTTTTTACTTTTTTTTGTAACAAATTTTTTAAACCTTTTTTTTTCCACTGAACTTTATTGCTATCACATAGGGACCAAACAAGCTCCCTATGTGATAGCCAATTTTCAGTGACAGGTCCTCTTTATGGAGACATCAGGGGTCTTAAGACCCCTAATGTCACCTAGGGACCCACAGAGAAGCTGATGAAGCAGAGACGTCTAAAGACGCCCACCCGCCCTCAAGAAGCCGCTGCCCGGCCGTTTAATTACAACAGCCGGACAGCAGGTAGTTAATGACTCGCTGCCCGGCTTCCTGATTAGCCCTGGAGCCGGCTTTCTACCCAATTAGGAGGAGGGGGGGGCAGGTAATCTTATTATTGTTTATTTTTTATAATTATTTTCGTATTTTTTTTATTTTTCTTCTTATTGTTTTTTACTTTTTAATCACCTTTTTATTTTTGTATTTAAATTTAATCATTTAAATGTAATCAATTTTTTTCCCACTTAACTTTATTGCTATCACACAGGAGCTAACAAGCCCCTGTGTGATTGCAATTGGAGGTGACAGGTTCTCTTTATTGAACCTGTCACCTACAATACAGGAGTTCTAGCACAGCACTGTGCTGGATTGGAGCCGGCTTCTACCCAATTAGGAGGAGGGGGGGGCAGGTAATCTTATTATTGTTTATTTTTTATAATTATTTTCGTATTTTTTTTATTTTTCTTCTTATTGTTTTTTACTTTTTAATCACCTTTTTATTTTTGTATTTAAATTTAATCATTTAAATGTAATCAATTTTTTTCCCACTTAACTTTATTGCTATCACACAGGAGCTAACAAGCCCCTGTGTGATTGCAATTGGAGGTGACAGGTTCTCTTTATTGAACCTGTCACCTACAATACAGGAGTTCTAGCACAGCACTGTGCTGGAACTCCTGCGACAGGTGAGAGGGGAAAGGTGGCCATACACTTTACAACCATCGCAAGACCTTAGTCTTGCGATGGTTGTAAAGTGATTAAAAAAACGTACGATCTGCCCATCTTGGACAGGCAGATTGCACTCTCAATCATCCAAGCCCGCCCCCATTAGGGGCGGGCTTCCGATGACCGCAATGCTGAACGAGCACTGTTCAAACCAGCCGAAAATCGTACGATTCTCGGTTGGTTTTCTAACATGCTCCTTAGACAAAAGACGTGCGACCGTACAGTAGAAACGGTCGCACGTCTTCGTTCACACTGTTCTATTCTCGTACGATCGCGGGATTTCCCGCGATTCTCGTACGAGAATCGAGCAGTGTATGGGCACCTTAAGACTGCTCTCCCCTCTCGTTGTATAGACAGAGCGGCAGGGTTAGTGTTAACCCTGCTGCTCTGCTCCTTGCATCAGCGGCCAGTAAGGAGAGGTACTCGGCGGCACAGGGAGGACGGAGCCAGCGAGGAGAGAGGTCATTCTGGGAGGGACGTACAGGCTGCAGACGTACTACAAGTGATCTTGGCGACATCTCCAAGATCACTTCTAAACGTACAATCGGCTTCCCCACACTACATTTAGCCCTGCTTGTGCAAAGCAGGACTAAATATAGAAAGCAGAACTTAGCGCCCGGCGCCCGGAACTGCATGTTCCGGACGTCGGAGGATTCCACACCGCTGCCGCACCTCTGCGCCCTGACGCTCCAAGGCCGGGCCTTGGTGGCCTTGTGGGGAATCCGGCCCTGAGTATACTGTAGCTCGCAATATACTGAGCTTTGGGTCACTGGAGGACGCTAGTATATGTCCTCCCGTGACCCCTAAGAGAACTATGGGGAAAACCACTTACCCCAAAGTTCTCTTTTAAGGTACTTGAATGTGTTTGGAAGATTTAACTCCTGAGTTTAGTGTCACTTTAAGTTGGCCATACACTGTGCGAACTTAGGTTGGCCCTTGATAAAACAGCCACAATTTGTACAGTGGGTGCCCCTGCTGGCACGCTTCTGCTTGGTATCCTTTGATCAAAATATTGAAGGAGCTGGATGGAAAATGTTTGGGCAAACAGTGATGGTAGCCAGTCAGCTGCCATCACTGTTTGAATATTCTGACAGCAGCACCCCCACCAGTGTCAGAATACAAAAGACACAATGGGCGATCCGTCCATCCTTGCTGTTTAGTGTGGAGGAATATGTTATATTTTTTTAACAGTGTACGGCCAGCTAGTGAAGTGCAGTAAAGAGAGCTGACGAGATGTTTGCTCCCTCCTCCCCCCATATCATTTGATAAAATCACAAGTTAAAACTGTTTGTTCAGCTTGTCAGGATTTGAGTAAGTCGTCTCATGAAACGTACGTGCAGAGTCAGGAGCGGTTTGCAGAAACGAAATTACTTATCTGGCAGTGCTTGTGTGTTTGGTAAAATGACCAGAGAAGGAAGTAATGATGATGTGTCCTTGGGGGAGAGATGGCTGACAAACAATTATGTATCCACATTATGTAACTCATTACAACCAGACCTGACCACTATCTGCATTACTACTAGAGTTTATAACCATATTAAAGGCAAAAGGTTTTTCATCAATTTCAAGTGCTGATGAAATCACTTATAATGGATCCTGCTCCTTGATGTTTAAAAATGTTAGCTTCCTGCAGAATCACCTGGTCCCTGAGCACTGACCCTGATATCTTGTTTGAGGGCCAGTTCACACCAATTGCGGTGCGTTCCAGAGCGGTAGCTGCTGGAACGCACAGCAATCGCACACTAAACTCCCCCCTTCGGCTTAATCCTTCGGCTCAATAGTGAATATCCCCCTAAATCATCATCGCTTTCGGGTTCGTTCCATGGAGGGAAGATCAGCAAACAGGTGTTCGCTGGTATCCCTCCCCTATCTCAGATGACACCTGCCATGCTGGTTCCAGGCCCATAGGAGGGGTGGTGAGGATACTGTTGGAAATACAACAGCACATACTGTACTGATATAATGATGTTCTGAGATGTAATATGTTTTTCTAACTGTAGATGGCAGTGTAGTGTAATGCTAGTCTATGCTAGTCTCTATATGCATGCTTATCTATGATACACAGGAAATGTTCCTATCTGTAAGTTTCCTTCACAATGCTTTATTCAGATGTAATATTCTTCTAACCAAGTAAAACTTAATTCAGCATTCCTCAAAATCTCAGTGCTTCATCTTAACACATAACCAACAGGTACTGTATATGGTTGGTAGGGGAAGGGGGACGCACATCTAACAGCAAATGGAAGTGATGGGGCAGCTTTACAGACGCCTTACACTTCCAGTGTAAAGCCGACAGTTGCCCTTGTGTAAGCAGATGTCACCGCCCTTGTAGTCCATTCATTCTTCCTCCCATTTCTGTAACTGAAAGTCCATACCTTTGTACACATAGGGACTGGAGGAAGAGTCTGCAGAAGCCACAGCACTGCACCCACAGTTCACTGATCGTGGTTGCAGTGCTTTACTGCCTCCAATGCAAAAAACAAAAAGTTTTTTTTAAACTTGGACTTTTGCCTTTAAAGCTAACTGTAATGTAACCTGTAACCTCTGGCCTAAAAATAAATTAATGCCCTAACACTGTACCCTACACATGCTGAAATCTAAAGGTGCCCATACACTGCTCGATTCTTGTACGAGAATCGCGGGAAATCCCGCGATCGTACGAGAATCGAGCCGTGTGAACGGAGACGTGCGACCGTTTCTACTGTACGGTCGCACGTCTTCCGTCGAACCAGCATGTTCGAAAACCAGCCAGGAATCGTACGATTCTCGGCTGGTTAGAACGGTGCTTGGAAGACAAATGCCGAACGGGCCGGTGTGCGCACGCGCACACTGCCCGTTCAGCATTGCGGTCATCGGAAGCCCGCCCCTCAGGGGAGCGGGCTTGCGATGATCGAGAGTGCGATCTGCCTGTCCAAGATAGGCAGATCGTACGTTTTTTTAATCCCTGTACAACCATCGCAAGACACGCACGCCAGAGTGAGAGCAATAATTATGCGAATCTCAAAACTGTTGACCTGTAGGGGCTTTTAAAGCGTTGTCTACGGACTTTCTGGGGTAATGAATTTTGTTGCCGTTTCACAGACGCACACATTTTTTTTTACCTGGGCATGTTGGGTATCTATTTACTCGTTGAAACCTCCTCTTTTATATTAAATTTTTACTACATTTTTGGGTTTGATAATTAGTTGCGCTAATATTATATTTGGGGGTTTTAAGTAATTTTCAGGCCTAAAATGTAGATTATAGCATGGGTGAAAAAAACGGGGAAAAAAAAGCCTCGGTCATGAAGGGGTTAAGGGTATTATTGAATAAATATTCCTAATAACATAGCAAATGTTCACTTTTGAGTTGAGGTCCACTTTAAGCAGCCTAATATCCTGTGTAACCTGCCAGCATCAGTAACTAAGAGGATTTATTGACAACCTAGTAAAGAAATAAAGTAATTAAAGTGAAAGTATAGTTGTTGTTTTTTTCGTTGAGTGCATATTTTGCAACATAAGAGCTTTAAAACAAGCCATCCCTGACCTCTCTAGGTAATTTAACGCCCTTTCCACTATCTGTGCGCATATATGAGTATAGCTGATGCTGCTGTTCTGTGATGGGCACATGCTCACTCAGCGCTCCTAGCTGTGATTGTGCTGTCACCGGTGACTCCCGATCACTGTATTTGCTCAGGAGACGGTGGGCTGGATTTCCGATCATGTGACCCCTCGTCCCCCTGACCTCCAGCATTTAAAGCCATGTAACCCTTTCACTGCCAGAATCATAAGGCATACGGTGCTGGCAGTAGGCCCTTGTTAATAGACTCTCGATATCTATAGCTGCTGGGAGTGTGTATACCCATCCGTTGGCTTTACACTGGAAGTGATTCTGACGGCTGAATTGCTTCCAGGGGCCGGTAAACAGAGCTTTTCCCCCGCCCAACACCATACCCCCCCCACCTTGCTTCCTGGGCTCCGTTACCCCTCCTGTGGGCACGGGACCAGCATATGTTTGCTGATTTCCTCCCTGCTCAATGAAGCTGGAAGCGACGTTGCATCACTTCCGGCTTCTGAGCCGTCATTCCCTAGCTAGAGAAGCCGGGGAAGAAGCTGATCAAGCACGATGTGTGCTTGATCAGCTTCAATGGGCTGCAGAGGTGACGTTAGGGGTCTTAAACACCCCTTATGTCACCTTAGAGAACCTATCACTAGTAAGCTTGTGAGCCCCCCTATGTGATAGCAAAGAAGTTAAGTTAAAGAAATTAAAACTTTTTAAAGTCCCCCATCCCCGTGAACGCAACTATGCTAATGCAAACACATGTCGGGTTCAAGATGACCTGCACAGGCTTTTAAAGAGTTTCCTATGGACAATTTGGGGTTCCCTATTTTTTTTCCAGTTTCAGGGCGCATGCAATTTATAAGCTTGTTGGGTATCTATTTACTCAGCATAACTTCATGTAGATTCACCTCAGATGGAGGGCTAAAATTTGGCTACACCTGCTCTAAGGGCCAGTTCACAGTGCCTGCTTTCTGGTCCAGTGTGATCTGCAAAAATAGTGTTTGCAGCATTTTTGCAGATCGCACTGGACCGGAACGCAGGCACTAATGTGCCACGCATTCGGGTGTGGGCGTTCGCACTGTGGGTGTGGGGGCGTGGCTGCGGTACCATTGGCTCCAATGCACCACTATGCCCCTCCTGCTCCTGAACGCAGGAAATCGACCAGGTTGCGATACAGTGCGTTCCAGAGGCTGACCGCTCTGGAACGCACTATTTGTGGTGTGAACCAGCCCTAAAGACGGCTATCAATTAATTTCTAGCAGCTTATAAACACCTGCTTGTTGTTTACATTAAAGGGCTAACAGCCTGACTAATCACCAGCGGCACGATCGCTAAAGAAGTTGCCTGGAGCTGAGGCAGCGAGATGTCGCTCCCATCACTAGCGATCGAGATTCAGCAGTGTTCGGATCAGCGACAGAGCAACATCTTTCTGTTACTGGCTACAAAGAGAGTGACATCATAGAGACTGAATTTAAATATATATTTACTGTATATATATTATATATTATTATATATATATAGTTGACATTTTGTAATATAAATGTTTTAATGCGAATACAAGTGTGCTGAGTCAGCCCAAATTCGAGCATTTTATGTCCAGTTTAACTGACCCACTCCTCACCCAAATGTCATACCATATAGGCAAATTGGAGGTGCTATTGGGCCATATAAGGCCACTGGAACTACACAACCAGATTACAATTGAATTATCCGCGCAAATATTCACACACATATTCACACATATTTACTCAGATGAGCATAAAGCTTGTCAGTCAGTACACACCAGATGTCATTAAATTAGGACTTCTCCCCTCCAGGTTTCAGCTGTCAGATTCTGGTACATCCCATTACCTTCTGCCCTAACCAGTTGTGTCAGCTTGTTTTATTTTCAGTACAGCATCACATATCACAGAATATAATTATCTTAGCTGAGTAATACTTGTATATTTATTCCAAGTCATTCACACATACAGCTGACAACATCACTGGGACGCTTGCTTTGGTCACAGACATATGAGCTCTGCTATGGTAATGTATTTCTGGGAAATATA
>NW_017306506.1:92132-122647 GCF_000935625.1 Nanorana parkeri | reverse complement strand
TATATATATATATATGTAAATTGATAGACATAACCAAACAACTTTTAGGTTCTGTCAGATCGTGGATGTTTCATTATGTGGATGTATGAGGACTTTAGAACAGACAGAGACTTGCAGGATAAAATCATCTGTATTGATATGGCTACATTGATATCTAACACAGGAAAATTCCTCAATGTTTATAATTCAACAATGTATTATGTGGCAGATATATTGATCTTTACTTTTATATTACACACACCTCTGTGGATTTATTTATAGTTTATTCTTGGGTATTCTATGGGTACTCTCAAAGCAGAGGCATGATGGGATTTGTGTGTTAACCAGAGCAGGAGTACCAAGGTTGCCTATCCCTGGTCTAACTGAGCAGATATAATTTGAGAGCACTGGCCCTCTTTGTTACATAGCTGTTACCAAATATTGCTGGTCTCATAGATTCAAATCTGAATTGATAGTCCATCTCATTTGGATGGACTGTACCTCTTTTGGAACCAAATGCCGTCCCTCTTTCCTCCTCAGTTGTCCCTCTTTTTGGTCTGATGTACAGATATCTATGAAAGGGTTCTATTTACACACCAAAAGAGTTATTCTCTACTAAAACCTTCATCTTTTCTCTTAATTATCTTGTTTGCTATTTTGAAAAGACAGTATACAGGCAATGTAATAATGGACAAAAAAAACAACTCTGGGTTTAAACCATCATTTTTGGCATACAAATTCCTAATGCTCCGCATAACTGGGGGCTCCACATAACTGGGGGCTCCGCATAACTGGGGGCTCCGCATAACTGGGGGCTCTGCATAACTGGGGGGCGTGGTAATATGCCCATTGTCTAAATACATTGTGCTGGAAGGTGTCCCTCTTTCTCATCTCAGCAAGTTGGCAGATACGTAGAAGGACTGACTTCAGACCTCAGGGTCCTCATCCTGGTCATAGATCCCCTTTGTGCAGTAATTCATAGTTATGGCCCTGTATTCCAAGGTTCAGGTTCTAATATTTTAGGTTTAGATCTGACAGGTGACTGTGAAGCTGTAATGACAGTTCCTAATTTTGATATTTCGAAATGTGAAGTGTGAAATTCAGAGGGTAGGGCCTGTTAATTGGCTGTGGTAAAACCAAAGATTGAACTCATTGTCAAAGTGAAAACGCTTTTCTAGTTTTGTATAGATTTTCGAAGCCTTCGGCTGATGTCAGATGGCGATTCTGGGAATAGAGACAAATGGCCAGTCACAAGACGGCTAAAGAGGCTGCCTATGGAATCGTTCCCTCTGTAGCTGAGGAGGTGAGATCAGCCTTACCAGCCTTTGGGCTTTGTCAGATGAAAGATTTATTTGAAGCGATCCTCAATTTCTCACTAAGAAAATCATTAATTTCTATAGAATCGCTACGTAATTTTGCTGAGATTTGTAGCTCAGTGCTCAGCCACTGAGTTTTGAGCATGTATTTAACACTTCATGGTGTGTGATCCCTGCTACCCCCATGCCATGCAGTAGTTTCTTCCGCCAGCCGAGGATGAGTTTCCTGTCTCCCAACCCCCCTCCCCCCTCCAGCTGCCTCCTGGGATGTCTACATCACCCAGGGGGTAACTTGCCATATCTAACGCATGCATAGAAACGCCACAGGTCCCTGACCGAGACCTGAAACATGTTTGTGCAAGCATGGAATCCCCAGATGTGCAGACTGCAATGGGTTTCTGACTGGTCTATGGTACCTGCCATATGCGCAGACATGGGTTCGCCCCATGTGCAGACACAGATCCGCCACATGCGCAGACACAATGCGGGCCTCTAGCAGGTCTATGAGACTTGCCACATGCATAGACATGGATGCGGCACATGTGCAGACACACTACGGGTCTCTGCCAGGTCTATGGGACCTTCCACATGCACAGAAATGGATCCGCCACATGTGGAGACATATATCCACCACACATGCAGACACACCACAGATTTCTGGCAGGCCTATGGGAACAGCTACATGCACAGATACACCATGGGTCTCTTGCAGGTCTATGGGACCTGCCACATGTGCAGATATGAGTCCACCACATGCGCAGACACACCGCAGGTCTCTAGCAAGTTTATGGGACCTGCCACGTGTAGACATCGATCCGCCAGATGCACAGACAATTGCAGGTCTCTGCCAGGTCTATGGGACCTGGTAGAGACAAGTGGCATGTCTGCACATGGACCAGATCTTTTTCAAGATGGGTAAGAGCATCACAACAGAACAGTGCTGGATTGGCTGGGTGGGTTGAGTCTGAGTTCAACCCAGGGCCCAAGAATCGGTTAATGACAAATAAATGGGGTGGGGGGGTCCTCTTTAACTACTAAACATATTAAAATTGATTAGCTTTTTATACACTTCTCCATTGCAATGCTGACCTACCTGTCCATTGTTTTTTGTTTTGCAGAACGATAAGATAACCGTGTCTTGAGATATACCGTGCGATAATGATAGTATGATAGTGAATGGACTATGCAGACCATCTGGCTGATGTTCATTTGTTGTGAAGGATCAGAGGTGGCCCCGGGGCTCAGATTTCATTGTCCAGCCTTGGAGCTCACGCTGAGATATCTCTATACTCTGATAAAGAGGAACTCATCTCATCCCTTCTGGTCTTGTAACAGCAGACATGCCCCTGCCAGCAGTTTTAAGGGACGTTGTCAGCCACCAAGCCAAGGCTCTGAACACCCTCCTCCCCCTCCTGGAGCAAAGGGGTATGCACTGCGGCATCCCGAACCTCTTTATCGCAGAGGGGGCCACGATCAGCGGATTATGTCACCCCCAGGTACAGCAAGCTGGCACGGAGCTGCCATCTGATGACACGGATTCAGGATCTTCCCCGAGGTGCCTCACCCTGGCACAGAGGGCATCCAGACACCGGCTCTCCAGGGTGGCACGATCTATACTGGAGCTGCTGCTGGTGGAGGAGAATATGCTGCAACACTTACCGCTGGACCATCAATTCACAATGCAGATAAAAGTGAGTATCGCACGGTGTGAGAACTGTATGATCTCTGGATGGGTCTCACTACTGTGGGGGGAATGCTCACATCTGTAGTTCTGGTGAAGGTTCTGCAGGATTGTTGGGTTAGAGTGGTGGGCAGAAATCACTAGGACTCTGAGTTGTAGTTTTATGTATGGGTCTGTTTTCAAAAAATGATTTACTATGTTAACAATTGCAATGTTACAATGTAGCAGTGTTTGTAAATATTATTTTACTTTGATCTCTTTTACCAGGGATACTATATACAAAACATTTAGAATAACCTTTTTATCTGGAGTTAAAGTGACACTAAACTCAGAAGTTAAAGTGATATTAAAGCCCATTTTTTTTTTATTTCTCCTTTAAGGAGACCCCCCTTTGCTGGAGGATGTTGCATTTTTTCTGTAAAAGTACTTCATTCCTTGTTTTCTAGTGAGTCCCCACCATGCTCTTCCCCACACCCCCTGCACGGGTGCCACCATCGTTCTAATGGTGGCACCTGTGCACGCTCGTGCCCGCAGCGGCTGTGTGCGTCCATAGACACACACAGCACTGTGGCAGGTCACGCCCCTTCCATCTTTGATTGATGGCAGAGGGAGCCTATGGCTCCTCTGCCATCAGTAACGCCCAGACCTTAACACTACTTTAAATCTTTTAAAAAATGCATTCAAGTACCTTAACTATTAACAAAAATGTATCTTATTGGTGTATCACTGGGCTGTAGATCCTCAAATCATCCCTGAATTGGTGCTGACACTGTCCTTCCTTCTGGAGGGTGGCTACTTTTGTTCCCCATGGTTCCTGTGTGTGTTGTAAAGTAGTCAGGGCTCCAAACTCACTCCTGTGATGGACTACAATCCCAATACAAATTAGTAGACTAAACCTGAGATCGTAGTCCATCAAGGAAGTGAGCTTGGAGCGCTTTATAACACACAGGGACCATATGGAAGAAAAGTAGCCACCCTCCAGAAGGAAGGACAGTGTAACCATGAATTCAGGGATGATTTGAGGATCTGCATGGGGAGTGATACAAAAATAAAATGCAGTTTTGATAATTTTTGCTACTTGAATGCATTTTTAAAGTGACACTAAACTCAGGAGTTACATCTTAAAAACAAATTCAAGTACCTTAAATATTAACAAAAATGTATCAGATGCCGATTTGACCCCATTAACTATTAGAGAATAAAATGAAGATCCCGAAAACAATACTGGTGTATGGCCAGCATTACACAGTATGTGGCCCTTCTGGCTCAACAAAAGTTGATCACTCAATCCAGTTTTGTCGAAGGAAGCAGGCCAAACATTTTTCAGCTGAATGGTGAATTACTTTTTGTGTACTCTGACAGCAGTGGGCCCTGCCTGTCAGAATAGAAGAGCTGCAGATGGAGATTTGTCCATCTACACTGTTAGCATAGATTGAGGAATCTGTTAGATTTTTTTGTTCAGCCTGCATTCTGAACAATATTCATCTACTAATGTATGGCCAGCTTCTCCGTTCTGCTTAGTATAGAGATCCTGCATATGTGTGCACTGTGGTCTTGTTCCTATAGCCTACAACTAACAGTCTCTTGGTTCAGTGGAGATTTTTTTCTTTTCTTACAGCAACATGCCATAATGCAGGAAATCCGTTTGTGCTTATCACTGGTGACATTTAGAATTGTGAAGGTTTTGTGCAGATTTTGCAGTGCTCCTTCAGTGCAAGTGCCGGATGTTTGCTAGCCTTGTCACTAATTCAACACACAGGGGGTTAACAGAGGATGTACAGTGCTAAGCACATTCATTGTGCTTGGGTTGACTGTAACATATGAATTACTCTGGCCACAGAAGAGCAGACATCACCCTGAGAATGATGAGCGAGAAAGCATTTGGCATGATGAAGCATTAGTAAGACCTCATCTGGAATATGCAGTTCAGTTTTGGGCACCAGGTCACAAAAAGGATGTTGTGGAACTGGAGAAAGTGCAGCGAAGGTGAACTAAACTCATAAGAGGCATGGAGGAGCTCAGCTATGAGGAAAGATTAGCTGACCTGAATTTGTTCTCTCTGGAGAAGAGGCGATTAAGGGGGGACATGCTCACCATGTACAAATACATACATGCTCCATATAGTGAGCTTGGTGCCAAATTATTCACTTTAACCTCTTGCCGTCCGCCTCAAAGGACAAGGGGGCACCATTTGTGTCTGAAGGAAAAGAGGTTTATCCTTTGCATACGGAAAGGATTTTTCACAGATAGAGCTGTAAAAATGTGGAATAGACTCCCCCAGGAACTTGTTCTAGCGAGCTCAGTTAATTGTTTAAAAAAACACCTGGATGTATTCCTAAATGCACAGAATATTACTGGATATTGAGTTCTTGTATATATTAAGCATCAGAGATTGTTGATGAGGAATTTTTTTCCCTTGTTTGATCAAATTGAATCATGCTTTATGGGTTTTTTTTTGCCTTCCTCTGGATCAACAGGTGGTAATTGTGGGCATAGCGTTCTGTTTAGGCTTTTTTTTTTTAAATCTCTTTTTTCAACCTGACTAACTATGTAACTATGATTTTTACAAATACTGTACCTATATGTGCAGCGATCTTCACCTGTAGTGCAGGTGCATTTGTTGTAGATATTGTATATATATATGTTGAAGTGCCATAGTCAATGCACCTCAGAACACAAAGACATTGCATCAATGTGGGTTGCAGTAACCTGCATTAAAATGTGTGCTTTAAAGGCAAATACACGGAGTGGCCAGATTATTATGACCACCCCATCAGTACTTCGTTGGGTCACGAGATAACTCCACGAGATGACTTCGTTGGGCCGCCTAGTGACTCCACGAGATGTTGAAAGGTGATGCGAGGAATCTGAAAATGCACTGTTGCACTTCTGTTGTCTTGTACAAGTCTTGCCACTCTCCGTTCTGCCCTAACATTGACTAGTCGCTGACGGCCACAATTCGCACGTTCAGACCCAGATTTTCGGCTGAGAGTCCAGTCTTTAAACACTTTAACAACAGCTGCTCTTGAACATTTAACGAATTCTGCTGTTTTGCTTATACTCGCTCCATGGCTCAGAGCGCCAACAATCATCCCACGTTCATAGGCTGTTAAATCGCGTTGTTTACCCATATCTTCAGAAACAAATCACTTCTACTGTCGTGGTAAACAACCTGCTTCCCTATTTATAATGGTCTGGCCCTCCAGCAACTTCAGCGCAAAATTATAGCTAATTTGCCTACAAACGTCAGGTGGTCATAATAAACTGGCGACTCAGTGTATATCTTTCTGACCATGCTTCATATTACATCCATATTTTGGGTCAGGACTAATGTTCAGGGGATACACAGATTCTGTAGGAAACCAAAACTTTTAAACATTAAGGAACAATATCCATTGTAAGAGATTTCACAAGCAGTTGAAATAGCTTAAAGTGATATTAAAGTCAAAATGTTAAGTTTTTTCAAATCTGATTAAATCACTTACAATGAATGTTGCTCCTTCATGCTTACAAGTTTAACAAGGTTATTCACAAAAGGGTGAAGAGTTTGGAGAAAGTGGAGAAGTGAACAATCTAGGACAACATAGCTGATTTGGAAACATTCTCCAATTCAGCACACTTTCTAGATCAGCTATGTTGTCCTAGATTGTTCACTTCTCCTGCCTTCTCCAAACTCTTCACCCTTTTCTGAATAACCCTGTTAGGTTCCTGCATAATCAATTGGTCCCCTGAGCACTGGTCCTGACTTATTTAAGAGTGGCTCTTTTCCCTTTGCAGGGTGCTATGGAGGCACCCTTGTGTGTGCTAGTAAGCGGTGGGTGTCTCCACAAACGCACAGGCATGACAAGGCAAGACACTGCCCTGCTCCCCGCTCTCACCTCCTCCCTTCTCCAAACTATATGGACAGCTGCTGGAGACTGCTCTGTCCCTTGTGAACTTGCACTGGACAGGAAGTTTAGAGAAGCTGAGCTGAGTTGGAGCTGTTCGAAAACATGGTGACTGTAAGTGTTTAGGCAAAAATATAAAGAAATACTTTGCTGGGCAATGTATATTTCTTTGATTTGGATTATTGAAAAATGTTTTAGAGTTTAATACTACTTTAAAAACCATTGGACTTTAAGATCACTTTAAGGATTGTTTGCATATATACATAATTCATTAAAGATTACGTTTTTTTTAATATCCTCCTACAGTTCTGCTTTCATTTTCCATAAGTAACATTTACATTTTTATACTCTGCCTAGGACAGCGTAGAGTTCAGGAACATCTGCACACACATGGCTCTTCAGACAGAAGACAGGAGGTTCGATCAAGATCTGAACTCTGCACAGGAATGTTTAACACAGATTATCTCTAATATGACCTGGGACACATCTTCTAAGACTTGTGACTTCTGTCACTCTGCACAGGAGCAGCTAAAGCGGATACTACAGAAGCTTCATGAGGACTAGCTAACCGAGTCCTACCCAGAGGAACATTTGTTAGCATGATTCAGTATTACATTTTATTGATGCTATAATTTATTAAAGTGGACAGCATGTCCATGTTACATAGCTGTGAAGAAGACTGAAATCTGGAGTAAGACCCAACTTCTCCCTTCCCAGCGGTAGTGCTTACACATCAGCCTTTTTGAAATATAGATGTGTGATACTTGTGTAGCAGCTGACGAAGCTGCAGCACTGTCTGCTTTTGGATATCTGCCATCATTTGGATCGAATTCCTTTTCTGCTCGTGTGTTGGGTAGAAAGAAAGAAAAGATCTCAAGCAGGTCATCAGTTTACAACCAACAAGCGAACAACGTGGGAGAGATATTTTGGTGCAAGCATTAAAAGCAAAAATTACCCTGAAAAGGAGACTTCTTTAAAGCCTACTTCTGAAATGTTGATAAAACAGAGGCCTCAGGTGATTGCGTGTGCGGATATACAATATGCGGTCTATTTAAATCTATTTAAATCTGTGAACGTTCGTTTTCGGGCATATAATGGCAAAAATTATGTTCCTAATATATTTTTCCCTGTTCAAATGTTGTGTAGTTTTGTTATGGCCACTAGATGGAGTTTCCCAGTTTTAAATTAGTTTGCTGTTATAATACTACATTTTGGCCAGTAGACAACCAGTAGATGGAGTTTCCCAGTTTGAAGTAGTTTGTGGCCACTAGATGAAGTTTCCCAGTTCGAATGTAGTTTGCTGTTGTAGTAATACAGTACATTGTGGCCACTAGGTGTAGTTTCTCAGTTCAAATGTAGTTTGTTGTTGTAGTAATACATTGTGGCCACTAGATAGAGTTTCCCAGTTAGAATTTATGTCTTCAGGTGCCCATACACCTTATGACTAGCGTCCGATTTTCGTATGCGATCGCATTTTCGTCCGATATTCGTAAGGTTGATGGGCAGTGTACAACCGCAAATACTGTACAATCGATCGACTTTTGACCAGCAGGTTAGATAATTTTGGTCGATCGTTCGATTTTCGCAAGGTTGGTGGGGTTTCCGTACGTCAAAATTCATACGATCTACACTGCACATGTGCAGACGAAAATACATGCGGTCGATTACCGCAATTCATCCAGGTGCTTCCTTCTAATTACCGCTGATCCAAGCTTGTGATAATAGGGGCAGGATGGGGGCGCCGTCTGAAAATCGTACGACAGTTCGATCATCGGACGAAAAGTGTAGTCCGATGATCGCAAGGTGTATGGGCAGCCTTATGCTCCTCAGCTTCATCTTGTGACCATAATATATTATTACAAAACTACATTTGAGAATTATTTTAGAAGCATTTGCTTTTGATAGGGAGGCACCGATACTGTTTTTTTGGTATGGAGTGCGAGTACCGATATTTTTTACCGGTACTCGCCGATACCAAATACCGATACAGGAAGTCCCATTAAGGAAGCCAGGCGTGTAATGACTTGCCGCCCAGCTTCCTGATTAGCCGGAAAGCCATCTCCATGCTCCCTCGTCACAAGGTGATGAGGAAGCATGGGGCCGGCTTTCTGGCCAATCAGGAAGCCGGAGGGCAGTTTATGACTCGCCACCTGGCTTCCTGATTGGCCAGCTGCCCGACCAATCAGGAAGCTGGACGGCGAGTCATTACCCGCCCCCCGGCTTCCTGATTGGCCCAAATACTCGGTATCGGCACCGATGTATCCCTAGTTTTTGACATTATTTGTGAAGAGCCCTGCATATTGTTTATAATTAGATCCCTAGGTATCAAGTTGGCCATATACTGTAAGTTTTTTTTCTGTGAGCCTCGCTTGCAGCGTGGATGGGGGGATTCCTTCCCTCTCCCTTCACCAGGCTATTGCATTCTGACAGTGGTGGGTGTGCCACTGTAGTCACTGTTCAGCCAAGAATTTTCAAACCGACTCCCACAGCAAAAATCGATGGAAAAATTTCCTTTTGTCGAATGGTAGGGTGCTGACTGGGCCACACACTGGTCCAATTTTTGCCGAGTCAGCAGCTTTAGTCACACACCATTATCAAGGTGCCTTTAAAGTCTGGTTCACAATCTAATCTTAGAGAATGACATTAATAACATATATAACAGCAACTACTTGAAAGCAACATTACCTAGAGGTTCTTCTTTGTGTGAGTATGGAAGAATGGAATTTGACTTAATAAAATTAATTTTATACATGGTTAAAAGACAAATGTTTTATACTCTAAAGTTATCTTTATTTAAACCTGAACACCAGGTACTAAGTATTCTGCATATTTACTGGGAGCAGCTTGTAAGTATGGGATGATACCTGATCAGTCATTGGGAATTGTGTACGGTACAGAAGAAGTCGGAGCTACTATAGTGCTAGCTGTAAACTCCCCAGTCCTGTATGGTCTTGTGCTGAGAGGCTTCCCCTCTTCTCTGAAAACACACAGGGAGAAACTTGCTTGGCACAGTGGCCATTCTGAGAACACCTAGGGGGTTTGGAGAAGGCAGGAGAAGTGAACAATCTAGGACAACATAGCTGAACTGGAAAGTGGGCTGCATTGGAGAATTTTTCCAAATCAGCTATCTTGGCTTAGATGGTTCACTTCTCCTGCCTTCTGCAAACTCTTTACTCTTTTGTGAACAACCCTGCTAGTATTTTTTATCAATTAATACAAGGCATTCTCTGATTGGATGAGGAGCGGATCGTGACATGACCATCCCTTGTTCAATCTGAGAATGCCTTGTATTTATTTATCAAAATAGGCATTCTCTGATAGGTCACTGTGCCGAGCGAGTGAGTGCCCCCTGTGTGTTCAGAGCAGAGGGGAAGCCAGCACTGTAGTAGCTCTGGTTACTATCCCAGCGACTGATCAAGTATGACAGATACATCTTATATGGACCAATGACTATGCATAACACTGCATAACAGGAAATCAAGACCAGTGTGTATCCAATTGAGTCCATATGCTAAAAGTTTTTTCCATAAACAGTAGTCATTATATTAAGGCAGATCTAAACCAAATCACTAAAATCTAATACAGGGTTTACCAGGTTAATGCGATTTGACTATATTTTTAGTCTTTTGAAAGCGACATTTCATATTAAAAGAATGCCTGGTGATCCTGTTCTAAAGATCCATGTTCAGGCACTGCCTGTCATGGAGTGACAACTAACTCTCAGATGTACTTCTGCATTTTCACTCTGTTACATGCACCCCTGGTGGTGACTACATGTGACAGTGCCAAAAACACATTGCGGCGGCAGGGTCAACTGTCACTATAAATAATCCAGTCCAGAGCAATGATGTGTAACTGTTTCTGGAGCAAGTGCATGTAAACACAAATTGGCTAAAGAAGATCAGCAACACTGATTAATAAATTAAATAAAACAAAAGCTAAAATTGGATTTAATGCAGAAAAAATTGCAAGAGGATACACAGTGCATTAGAAAACGAAATGTCTTCCATGTGGGGTTTAAATCTACTTTAAATCAAAGCTAAACCCCAGGCTACCAGCTAAACACTTAGATGAATATATGTGAAATGTTTTACCTGCCAAAACATTTGTAATCCTATTCAGTCAGAGTTGTAATCCAGGCACTCCTGTCAGGCGGCTTAGACCTCTCTACATGCTACATTGTATCTGAATTATAGAGCCTGGTCCCATACCAGCAGACATGCTCACAGTGCTGGACATCCTCCTCCCAGGGTACAGTTTTGCCTTGGACTACAGTTGCTAAATATTCAATCAGATTCCATGACTTGTGCTACTTATTGTAAAAATCAAACGTTTTGGTGAAGATAGAACTAGATTAAATGGTATTGTTTCTTTTTGGCTTCAGTTCTAAACTACCATCACACTCTGCCTACCACTTAAAATTCAAAATAAAGCATAGTGTCCCAATGCATACACTAGCTATTGGAAAGGGAAAGGAGGGGCAGAGCTGGAGTGATTGACACAACATCACATTTGCAGGTGTGATATTTCATATTAAGTGCATTAGTCATGGTTATGGAAGTAATCATCGCACAAAACATCATTCAGAGTTCATATGTGTGTTTGGAAGCAGGGAAGAGACTCCGAGAGAAGGAGACATAGAGCTCCATTTATAATTGAGAGTGCATATCCCTGTCTGCACTCCACTGTGTACTGCAATGTTTGTCCACATCATGGCCTGTATTTTACAGTCCATTCATGAAATGCAGACGGCAGTGTGGAGTCTGTGGGGTCCTCCGAAGGTCTCTCTGCTTTATGCAGCTTTGTGATTGGAGGATAGCCTATCATATGACTTTGACAGGTGACGGTGTATTCCCCTTTGCTTTTTTCTTTTATCAGAAGAATAGCAGATCACTAAGCCTATTTTGAAGCACAAAAAAAAACAAAATGATTTTTTCAGCTGATGTATTTTAGGTCTATTTCCAATTGTCCATTTCCATTCAGCAAAACTAGTGCATTTAGCTGCATGAAAATGCATTTCAGGAAGAAATCCTCTCCTTTCCTATAAGGTTGGTCGGTTCACATCTCAGCACTTTTCAAAGGGAATTCCTATGAGGCCATTTACACATGTGCACTACCCCACATTCTGCAACACACATCGGACAGTGTGACTCCAGCCTCAATATCTGCAAATAAAGCCTGTGGGGAAGAGACATAAGAATTGGAATCATGCAGAAGAAGAAAAGATGCTATATGGGTATTGAGGAGAGGTAGCAGAGGAGGAAACTGTCAGCTCTGTAGCGATGTACTGAGGGTTGGATAAAGTTTAGAGAAGACAGGTTGTAACTTCCATTAAAGCTGAACTTCAGGCACAAACATTTTCATTTAAATACATTACTTAATAGCCAAAAAGGATATAAATCCACTTTGTGAATGTCAAATGCTTTTGGAAACCAAGTTATTACCTTGAAAAAGTTGCAGTGACATCACCACTGTGCTGCACATAGCCTGGGCAGGGAGCAGAGTTGAGGAGGGACCCGGCAGTCCCCAACCAATATAGGCTACCTGCCAAAAACTACAGGAGGGGGCAGATACAAGACCGGTCACCCTGCACAAGGATAAAGAGCAGCAATGACTGGTCTTTATCACAGGAAGCTCCTGCACAAAGGTAAAGTTTCACGCTGGATTACTGCACAGATCTGGAAGAAATACACAAAGCTCACCAAGAAGAAAGAATACACATGACTCTTGCATTTAGACAATATTTTGTTATCCTGAAGTTCAGCTTTAAACTACCACTGAAGTATGAACACAAGTATCATCCTATGGGTGCTGTGTAATTGGAGGTGAAGGTGCAAAAATCGGACAATGTGTATATGTAAATAAGTACCGTATATTGAAGGGTCATAATTGCAATGTGTTACCTGTGGCTTATGACACTCGAGCCGTCTTGCCATATTCTGTGCAAATGTCAAACCCAGCAATCGTAATTAAAGGCCATGCCAGACATAGGAGTAAAGGTACTCTAATACTAAAATATACTGTATATTCTGCTGCAAAGAAGTTAATGAAATATTCACCTCTCCTAATACCCAAACTGACCATCTTTTCAGAAATGAAGAGAGCCAGCTGGCTCAAAATCCTATAAAACCTGACACTTTGAAGTTGTCTGATCTCTGGTGCCCCTCTGTGCTCTGGGTTTTTTCCTGATGACCCCTTACTTTAATGCAGTAGTGACATAGGGACTGGTGGATTGACCCACTGAGCAGAGCGGGGAACCATTAACCTGACACTCCTGGAAATGTCAGATTCTGCAGAATCTGGAGTCGGCTGTTATTCTTCAATACTGCAGAGATCTGTGGAACTTTGCACTATGCTCATGTAAAAGCTTGTGCAAGGGAAAATCATTTGTGAAAGCAGATGGGGTCCTTCTGTTCAAGTTCAAAATTATTGTCTGTGTGGTTGTAGTAAACAATGCAATCATTTTGTTTCTCTTCTTGTTCTTCATGGCAGTAGATCTTTTTTCGCCAAGGCCAGAAGTACTTTTTACTGAGGACACCAGGGCCCCATCTGTCTTATGTAATCAGTGAAGATTAAAGTGACACTAAACTCAGGAGTTAAACTTTAAAATTGCATTCAAGTAACTTAACTATTAACAAAAATGTATCTTTGTGTATCACTCGGCTGTAGATCCTCAAATCATCTCTGAATTGGTGCTGACACTGTCCTTCCTTCTGGAGGGTGACTACTTTTGTTCCCTATGGTCCCTGTGTGTGTTGTAAAGTAGCCATTACTCCAAACTCACTCCCATGATAGACTATAATTTCAGTACAAATTAGTAGGAGATTGTAGTCCATCACAGGAGTGAGCGTGGAGCGGTGACTACTTTACAACATACAGGGACCATGGGGAACAAAAGTAGCCCCCCTCCAGAAGGAAAAACAGTGTCAGCACCAATTCAGGGATGCTTTGAAGACCTAGAGCCGAGTGATACACACATAGAATACATTTATGTTAAAATAGTTAAGGTACTTGAATGTATTTTTAAGATTTAACCCCTGAGTTTAGTGTCACTTTAAGACTAATCAAAGAAGTGGCACTCAGCCTACTACACACTGTGTCATATCTTACTTTCTAAGATGAGAAAGAGGGATGCCTTCCAGCATAATGTATTTAGACAATGGACACACTTCTTCATGACTCCTGGATAGTTGGGAGGTATGACTTTATACACATATACATGAAATTGTAGCAAAAAATAAGTCGTGTAAGAAGACACTGAATGAAAATAAATAACAATACAGACACCTCATTACCTTCGGCAGCAGGCCTCGCCATTTCAGAACCACAATTTTAAAATACTTGGAAGATTAATATACAAGTTTACAAGCACTGCTTTTAGATTGGTTCAGTAACGTGTCTTTTCAATTAGGTCGTCTTATACTCTGCAGTGTAGTCATATGGCATGTATAAAGTGTTTCAGCATACACATATTTTGCTGATCTCATAACCCAAGTCACAGTCCATTATTGAAGTAAGCAGAGGAAGCAAGTATTGGAGAAGCAGTTGCAGGTTAAAGAGAAGGCCATTATAATTCACTAGAGAGCACCATTACTTGTGTGTAAAGCCAATAAGCTGACGCATATAATAACTAAAGATGAAATCTAAAAGTTATCAAGAACACCACATAGCACTTAGCTACAGGCAATCAGCATAAATAATGTATAGTCATTTAGTCCTATAAGGCTGCCAAATCTCCATAGTTATGTGATAATTTAAAGGGCTGGCAAACCTACAATCCTAGTATTGTTTGCAAAAATTACTATTTTATTATTTTAGAAAAACAACAACTTTTTTGTGCTTTAATGTGTATCTAAAGCCAAAACTTTGTTGTAGTTTTGGATGCAGTAGGGATGGGTAACACCAAGTCAGGCTTTTTTTCTGCATGTGTTCCATAGGGCAGATTTCCCCTTTATTTCCTGTCCTGCAGACAAAGCAGGAAGTAGGAGAAAATATCTCTAAAGTGAGGTTTTATCCCCACCTAGACAGTTGTCATTGAGACAGGTGTCCTCCTTGAAAGATTTCCTCTCTGCTCCTGTTCTAATATCTGGCAGCAAAACACGGCCCGGATATTGTTTAATTTGTGGGACAGCCTCCCACGGGATCTGGGACAGTTGGGTGGTCAGCTTATAACTAGTATAAACTGCTCCCCTTGAATATTTAAATGCTCTCAAATTAAGTGCTGAATTTACTGCCCCAGCCAAGCTATGCTCGGATCCAAATCTGTGATTTTTCTTTGCAACAGTAAAACAGCAGAAAGGCATCATGGCACACTCACAAACCAGCATGTAAAACAACTTGTCTCACCACTAAGGATAATAACAGAGGTTTGGATACACGTCTTCTGCAGAGGATGTGAAAGCCACACTGCCGCGCCAAGGCACCTCTTATCCCCACTATCCTTAGTGGTGAGACAAGTTGTTTTACATGCTGGTTTGTGAGTGTGCCATGATGCCTTTCTACTGTTTTACTGTTCAAAGCCCATTTCATGTGCACCTTACTGTATAACTGGTGACAAATTGTTGAGTGCGTTTGTCGTTTGTTTTGCTTTTCTTTGCAACAGACTCCATAGCAATTATACAACAGGTAAAAATACACTGCCTGGCCAAAAAAAAGTCACACACTCTAATATTTCATTGGACCACCCTTATCTTTGATTATGACTTGCATTCAGCATGGCATCGTTTCCACGAGCAATAGTCCCAACATTTATTTCCGTCCAGAGTCACATACATTTTTCACCCGCCGCCCGGCTTCCTGATAATCCGGGTCCATGGATGCCGGTATCGGTATTCCGTATCAGCGAGTACCAACAAAAAAATATCGCTGCTCGATACCGAAAAACTGGTATCAGTGCATCCCTAGTTCTTAGCCTATAAAAACAAAATTATGCCACTACTACATCTATGGATTGGCACGCTGCAATATATTAATTTTTTGTTCTTGGGTTTAGTTATCATTAGATGAGGTGCCAACTATACTCCAACTACTAAAGTAGTCATAGATATGAGAATGCTAATGCTGGCCATAGATAACCTAAATTTCAGCTTATTCTTGCTGAATGGGTCCCACATGACCCTGCAATCACCACCTGGCTCAAAAAAAAGCAATTTATAAATAAAAAGTATGGCCCAAACAGTGACTGTATCCTATTAGGTGCAGTCACTGTTCAGTGATTCAGGCAGCCGCGGTGGAAATTCCTCCATCCACAGGCTGAACAAGAGAACATCTGGCCCTGTATGGCTAGTTAAGGAGAGAGGGTTGCTCCATCTGGTTGCTTACAGTTGTATTGTGAAATGGTTGACCGTTTAAATTAGATTTTCCCAGATTACTATTGTTTACCAGAGAACAGTCTGGCATCAGGGTTATTTGCATAACAATATACACTATACCTAGCTTTAGTCTGTACAACTGTACAGGTTTATATGTAAATCATCCAGCAGAAGGCCTTTCAGTAGGATCATCCAAATGCCATCTAATGTCTATGGGCACCAAACTCTAAGCTGCCTGGTCCTGGCCAACCACCTCTCCATTCTTGGAACCCAGGGTAGTACCAAACCCGACCCTCATTCCCATGACACACACATATATACTGTATATATATATATATACACTGAGTGGCCAGATTATTATGACCACCCCATCAGTACTTCGTTGGGCCACAAGATAACTCCACGAGATGACTTTGTTGGGCCGCCTCGTGACTCCACGAGATGTTGAAAGGTGATGCGAGGAATCTGACACTGCACTGTTGCCCTTCGGTTGTCTTGTACCAGTCTTGCCACTCTCAGTTCTGCCCTAACATTGACTAGTCGCTGACGGCCACAATGCGCACATTCAGACCCAGATTTGCGGCTGACAGTCCAGTCTTTAAACACTTTAACAATGAGCCCCTCTTGAACATTTAACGAATTCTGCTGTTTTGCTGATACTGGCTCCATGGTTCGCGCCAACACTCATCTCACGTTCAAAGCCTGTTAAATCGCGTTGTTTACCCGTATCTTCAGAAAAAAATCACTTCTACTGTCGTGGTAAACAACCTGCTTCCCTATTTATAAAGGTCTGGCCTTCTAGCAACTTCAGCGCAAAATATATATATATATATTTCCCACAGAGGTAGACCCCTATATATATACCTATATATATAGGGGTCTACACCCTAACACCCCCTGTAACTATAGCAGTGATATTCTTTTTTTTAATGTAGTTTCATGGAACAGGCTTTGCTGTGACAAAGTACTGTGCTGGAGTTGTATCATTTGACTAGGGTTCTGTGATAACCAATCATTGCAGTGAGCATCGTAGTAGGTTGGTTATAGCAAAATCAGTGAGCATGCTCAGAACCGGGGTTCTCTTGTTCCTGCCACTCCCCTGTTGGGAGGTTGCTGCTCTAGGCTGGGCCGCTGCCTAGGCCTGAGGGCTAGGCCCTCAAGGCCTACCCTCAAGGAATACCTTGTACTAGGAGCACTTTACTAAATTATTTACAAGGACCTTACCCATGTTAACTAAGGTCATGGGGACAATGGAGTCACCACAGGAACCTCCACTGTCTGTTCCAGGCTACAGTCTGTCCTGAAGCAGAGAATACATTAGAACCTCTGTGGGAATGGAGACACTTCTGGCCTATAGAGAGGGAGACTGGGACTGTATGCCTTTCACTAGGGACTGTATGCCTTGTAAGAAGTGCTATTATCAATAACCAGTATTTCTGGGTATTGCAGCCATATCTATCTACCTCTTCAGTTCAACGTTCTACAATACATATTTAAAAGACATTCACGGACTCCGGATCTGCTTTCTGCTGCAAGACTGTTTATGTGATTAAGTACACCTGAGGACAAGTTTATCTCATCTGGGGGTCCCACTTGTATCCATAAGGCCCAGTTGGGTGGAGGCACTGCCATTACAGTTATATTACAGTCCCATACTTCCACTTAGCAGAGGCTCAGGATTTCCAAGTTACCTAAAGGTGGGCAGCGGTAGCTGATTGGAGAGGGTTGCACTTTTCCCCCCCAAAAGGTGGGCAAAAATGTCTGTGCGTCTTATGGAGCTAATGTATGAGAGCTGAGGCGGCGGGGCTGACAGTGTACTCAGGGGTGTGAAATTCCTATCGCCTGACGCCCGGGACATGCAGTTTCGGGCAGTGGGCGAGTAGTTTTTTTGTTCATTTAGCCCTGCTCCGGACAAGCAGAGCTAAATGTATAGTGTGGAGCCGCCGCCCGTTTTCAAACAAGTGATCTGATTCTGATCACTTGTATGAAATGAGCAGCAGCGATCCTGTCCGCCCCCACCCCCTGCCACGGTTTTTTGGGGTCCCCCGCTCCTCTGGGGGACCCGTGACCACGGCATAGGAGCTCGCCATAGAGCCCTAGAGCATTCGAAGAACGTCCATTCTTTGTCTGCTCTGTGTGATCACTGAGACCATGTACTGTAATAGGAACACTGAATATTCCCATGGTGTCAAAAGTGGAAGACAATGTGACATAATACAAAAAGACATCACGTTTTGTTACATTTCTAAGGAAAACAAGCTCCGCAAAGCAGCTTCCAGCTGTGAAAAGAGGAAGGCTGGTCATTGCCAGAGATAAATTCTGTTTATGGGTACAAAGTGCAACAACACTTTAGACGATCAGCATGCTGCAAGAAAAAATCTGACAGATGTAACTTTAATCCAATAACAAATAGTAATAACATTTACCAAACTCTAAGATTTTGCATTCCAGCTGTGGGCTAAATTCTGATACCTAGAAATTACAGTATCTGGGTGGAAGATGACAATGTGCAGCAAAGGTTTAACAAGTTTAAAACATATGTGAACGCACTTTAGAGCATTTAAAAAAAGCAAATATAAGTGTCCCATAAGTGCATTCATCTACTAACAACACCTTCACTACCTTTCATTCTTTAATTTTGCAGTCATGTGACTGCAGTCTTCTATATGTTCCTTGTGCAGGTTGCGCTCCTGAAGAGCACCCCTTCTGCATTCTAGGCTGTTAGTCTTGTCACACAGAATGTCAGGGCCTCAAATATAATTAAGTGGTCCCATGGGATTGTGTCATCCCCTGCACCCACTTAATTCAATTAAATTATTATTTTAATCCAACAATAGTTTTAGTCACGATAAGGTACAGTCTTCTGGAATTTTCCGTTGGGCTGTTTCTGGTTTCCATTTTGTCTGTTTCCAGGTGCCCTTAATAGTGTCATGTCAATTCTGCCTGGAGATGGCTGTCGCTAGGAAGATCTTTGGAAATAAGGTGGTCGTGATTAGTTACCTAAGTTTTGGAGGGAAAAGTAAACAACCAATCAGTTGTGGGACTCATCTTTAGATGTTTACGGTCAGAAGCTCTCTTCAGCAGTGATCGTCTGCAACACAACTTGCCCCACCCTCCCTCCCTTGTCGCGGCTATCCTTTTTGGGGGTATTGTCGCCCACATATGTGGGTGGACAGTGTTAATGTTATATTGGACTGGTGATGAGTATGGCTCGAGTCTGGGTGACTGAGCTACTTTATGTTAACTGGTTTTAAAAGTTAATTCGTTTATATATTAGTGTTGTTGAATTTAAATAAAGAATTTATATTTTGCTTTTAACCCCAATAAAGGGCCGCGGCCAATATTTTCCACTCATATCGTTTGTATAGTTTTTATTTATTCTGTCATATATTTTAATGTATTTATAGTTTGTGGGTGCGGTGGGGCTCTACAATCCCATGGGGGATCACTTTCCCCATCTGTGTACATTGTGGTTTGATGGCAAGAATCCAGCTGGAAGCCGCTGTCGATCAGTCCCCAGGAATTTTTGTCGGAAAGAGGAGACACAAATACAACAGGTACATTTTCACACACTAACATAACATGAATGACACCTATCTGCAATAACAAATTCAGGGGTAACATATACTTTAACAATGGTGGGAAGCACTGAAATGTATAAACTGACTATATTTGCATTTTTGTACATATTTAGAATTCTTCATATATATTTTTATATATATTCTTGTTTATATTCATGGAAGTGCATTTAAAGCCCAAACTTTTGTTTTAAGGGGTTTATTTATAAAACGCTTGCAGGGCGAACAGCTGTGTAAATATCTTAATGTTAGATGGCCACTAGATGGAGGCAAGGAACTTAGTAATTTCCTATGTTCTTAAATTCCTATATATATTTATGGGCTATGGCTTTGTATTCGATATGACTAATATTTTGATTGTTTTTGTGATAAGGTTTAGATGTCAAGCACAGAAGTATTTACATTTTATTTTATCAATAAAAACTTGACACGGAACCAATCCTTCTCTACTTAAGTTTAGTTTAAACTAAAAAGTCGTTTTTTCTTTATATATATCTTAAAACGCCTGGCAGTGTTTCATTGGGGAGGTTACCTATACTTCCTCTTCCAGAGACATAGCAGTAAATGAGAGAAAGTCTCTCTAAAATAAGGGGAATCCCCTCTGATACGGTTTAAGTGTCTCCATTAGAAAATGTCCCCTTTATTCTTGTTCCAGTGACAACTCACAGTTTTGCATTTCTCATCTCTTTTTGACCCGGTAATAATTATCACCAAGACAAACAGAGAGGGTGATTTATCTCCTCAGCAAGGACACAGACAGCAGTTATAATCTAACAGGGTTTTTTTTATATATCCTCACTACATCCAGAACTAAAACAATAAAGTTTTGGCTATCGGTGCTGATACCGAGTATTTGGGCGAGTACTCGTACTCGCCCAAATGCTCCCGATGCCTATCCTGATAGCGGAACTTCCAGTATCAGGAAGCCGGGCGACGAGTCATTACACGCTGCCCGGCTTCCTGATTGGCCGGGAAGCCGGCTCCATGCTCCCTCGTCACCAGGGAGCATGGAACTGGCTTCCCGGCCAATCAGGAAGTCAGGGGGTGAGTCATTACCCGCCCCTGGCTTTTTGATTGGCCAGAAAACCGGCTCCATGCTCCCTCATCACCTGGTGACGAGGGAGCATGGAGCCGGCTTCCCAGCCAATCAGGAAGCTAGGTGCCATGTAGTGACTTGCCGCCCGGCTTCCGGGTTGGTCAGGAAGCTTGCCAATCAGGAAGCCAGGCGACGAGTCATTATCCTCCCCCCGGCTACTTGATTGGCCAGAAAGCCGGCTCCATGCTTCCTCGTCACCTGGCGTCGAAGGAGCATGGAGACGGCTTCCCGACTAATTGGTAAGCCGGGTGGCAAGTCATTACACATCGCCTGGCTTCCTTAATGGGACTTCAGGTATCGGTATTTGGCATCGGCGAGTACTAAAAATATATATATCGGTACTTATACTTCGTACCGAAAAACCAGTACCGGGCCATCACTAGTTTTGGCTTTAGATACACTTTAATTGATGGTTATTTGACACATTCACTTGCCTCAGGTTTACCACATTGAGTTTTATTGGTTCCACACCTGATTTCCCATTCTTAAAACTAGTAAGATTTGCTTTATTCACAGTTGGATTAATGTTACAGCCGTCTGCCCTGAACTGTCTTTCTTTGGAGTTGGCAAATGACTTGCTTGTTCCTGTGCACTCATAAATTCTTCACAACTGGTGATGATGTACAGGTGAAACTCGAATAATTAGAATATCGTGCAAAAGTAATTGCAGTAAGTGCTGCAAAAGGGGCCCAAACCAAGTACTGAGTACATATGCATGCTTGTACTTTTCAGAGGTCCGATATTGTTCTATGTACAATCCTTGTTTTATTGATTGTATGTAATAATCTACTTTTTTGAGGTTGTGGATTTGGGGTTCTTGGGGTTTTCATGAGCTGTAAGCCATAATCATCACAATTATGACAAATCACGGCTTGAATTATCTTGCTTTGCATGTAATGAGTCTATCTCATATATTAGTTTCACCTTTTAAGTTGCATTAGTGAAATAAATGAACTTTGCACGATATTCTAATTATGAGGAAACTCAATCTGACACTGGGGTCAGATTGTAAAACAGCTGACCCCCCTCCCTGTGAGTTACTGTAACAAGATCACTGCACACAAGCATTGCCTTTCCAGATCACAAAACACTGTCCAGGGGGGGCTGCTACTATGAATATTAATTAATAGGGGGAGACAGCTCAGAGGGAGTGTTCATTTACACAGATTGCTTACAAAGCAGAAGCGGCCATTTCAGAAGGAGCCATGAGGAGATGAAGAAGAAAGCTAACAAAAAAGTGTAAGTTTCTGTGTTCATATACAGCATCATATACAACAAGTCATGGTGGCACTCATCCCCCATATATCTTTGACAGCATCCATCAGGACAAAGAGGAAACATTTTTCAATCTTATGCTTTGCACTTACAAGATGTAGATAACATTGGGAAGGGGGCAGCATAAGTTGCATAGTGTAGCTTATAAAAGGCCGGTAGTTTCTATTGATGATTGCTGGACAATTGGAGCACAGACAGAAGTCAAACATGGTGCTATGAGTTACATGGCTGTTTGATGTTCATAGTGTATGGGGTGAACTTCCACTTCAACAGTGGACTCCTAATTCCCGCCAATGATGGTTAGCAAAAAGCTTATAATGACTAACTCCATCTCTTCCCCGTACCTTATATGGTATCCTCTTGGCAAGATGATAAAGATGCAAACATTTTTTGTTAAGGCTGAGACCTCTTGTGGGACCACTCAGCTCTAGGCCTACACTGCTGCAAATGGACTCAGGTCCTGCAATGGAGATTGGAAACCTATCACTTGATCACTGATTAGTTTATCAAGTTCATTATGGAAAAAAATTTAAAAAGTGTATTTGTGTAACAAAGATTGCTGATTGCTATCAGTCAAGCCTTGCATCATGTGATTGCTATTACTAATGTTTAATTGTTTTTCTGAGGACATGTGAGGTTTTTATTTGGTACACTGTTTAATAAATACACCACTTGATTTTTTTTATTACAAGCTGACAAATTCCAAAATGTAAAAACAAATACATTTTTGTACATGGCACATACAAAAATTTTTATTTTTACACTTTGTAATGCTATTTAACAATTACCTACATGGACATCAGTGGCGTCACAAGGGGTGTGCGGGGGGGGAGGGGTGGGCGGCCACCATTCGAGGGGTGACACCAAAATGACTGATGGTCATTTTGGTGTCACCCCCTCTGAAAAGGCGGGCACTCGGTCATTGACCGAGAGCCCGACAGTGTCAGGAGAGAAGAGGGGACCCAGTGGCATACCTCCTCCCGCCGGGTGAACGTCCTCCATCTTATTGATGCCGGCAGGCGTCAATAAGATGACCTCGCATGCGCGATGACGCCTTGGGATGCCCCTGATGGATATGACACTGAAGGGAATTTATGAAAACTGGAGCAGACAAAATCTGGAGCAGCAGTGCATGACGACCAATCAGCTTCTCTCTTTCGTTTTCAAATCTTTACTGGACCAACTGAAGAGTGAAGCTGATTGGTTGCCATGCACAGCTGCTGTAGATTTTGTCTGCTCCAGTTTTGATGAATTCCCCCCACTGTGTTTCTCACTCACTGCATACAGAAAGTAAGGAACAGTACCATCCATAGGTTAGAGAAGTTTGCTTGTAAACATCCACTTATCCCTACGATTGGCTGTCATGGTGATCATACTAACAAGAAGCAAGATATTTGGTTTACAATCCTTAACCGAGACCTGCAGCTGTCAGTGACAGCATGGTGAGAGAACTAGGAACATACACAAGTGTACGGTGCTAGTTCAGAGCTGCAGCATAAATGTATGTTTTAATGGCATGGGAAGTGTCACGTACCTTAGGGGAGTCTGAGTTGATGAGGGCGGCCTCTCTCACTGCCCTGGTCCTGGAGCACCTGGATTGGTTACAGGGGCACCAGGGCGCAGAGGGGCAAAGGGTGCCAGAGACTGGTTAGCCTGTTTCCGATGTGAGATGCAATGTGCGGATCCAGGTAGGAAGCAGGATGAGATGCTCCAAGGAGGATTGAGCAGGCTTTGGAACCAATGAACTGACAGGACCTGGAAGCAGAATCACAAGGAGAGGGATGGTCAAGCAAACCGAGGTCATCAATGAGCAGGCAACGCAGTACAAAGGAGTAGGCAAAATCAGGGTCAAGAACAAGCCGGGGTCAACAAGGAGAGAGCACCAATAGAGAATATCCAAGCCGGGTCAAAAACAGGAATCAGGAACAAACCACAGAAAGCTGACGAGCAGACAGCAATGGAGGATATCTGGAAGTCATAAATATATTGATACAGACACCTAGGGGGTTAAACGTTATCTTTCCAGTGCAAATGCTGTAATTTTCTAAACTTAGACGTATAAAAATATTCCTCAGATTCCTCAGATGGAAACCTTCTGAGCTCCTATAAAGCTATAGATAAGTATACTAAGCACCCAACATTACCAAAGAACATATCATCCAAAAAGAAAAAACAACTACAATACTAAAAGTTTAGCATTACATAAAATAAAATTGAATTAAAACCTGCAATAAAAACATACAAATGTTAATCTATATACTGTATCATCAAAAACACAACACACATATCATAGAGCAAATAGTCCATGCAAGTAAACTCTTCTGTCCAGTGTTATTTAATTTAAACAGAAAATGAAAAACCTTTAGAATGTAATTCAATTATTGTCCAACAAATCTGTGTATGCTTGTCAATCTCTTCCACGTGACACACACTCAGATTATAAAGGATTCACCCTCTCCCATAGATGTGGTATACTTTAGAAAGGTTGAAATGTTCTTTTTCTCCTATAAGGGGTTAATAAACCCCGGAGATCTCTTTTTATGGGCAGTAAAAGACTCCTTGCATCTGTGCTCAGTGAGAAGAAGATTACCCATTACATTGGTGGTCATTGAAAAGAATGCATCATTTCATTAGGTGCGACTGGGAGGACATCCTTTCAATGTGGTCAGAGAGAGGAAGAATGCCTCTTACATTTGTGGTCAGTGGGAATAATGCTAAGAAGATTGTTAGTGTCATGATGTTGCCTTTGGCAAGTGATGTTGTCTCCGGAACTATGCAGGTACCAACAGGTAGAAGGTCAATCTGCCACTGCTGAAGGAACCCCTAACAACTTCCAAAGGAACCCAAAGACAGCATTTCTCAACAATATTTCAGTAATGGCATAATTTCAAGGCATCCCAGTCTAAAATGTAGAAAACAATGTGTGGCTCTTTCAGATTCCACCCTTAGCCCAGATAGGGGTCTGGTATGGATTTTAAGGGGGAGCCCATGAAAAAACACACATCAGAGTGCCCCTTTCAAACTAGGAGCCCCCCATTCACATCAGGGATCCCCTCCTTTTACATCAGAGTACCCTCCTCGCACACTAGGAGCCTCCTTCCCATTAGAGCCCACTACTTTCACATTAGGAGTCTGCCTGCACTATGGAAAGGCATAATGCGGAGGCACCCCTGAGAAAGCCAGAAGGCACCAAAGGATGCCACAGCACACTGGTGGAGAAAGGCTGCCCTAGAATTTCACAGAACCCTGGTTGAGAGTGATCGCTTTAGCAAATCAGTATTTTAGTATGTATGTATTTTGTTGGACCATCAGATGTCCTCACTACACCACAATAGGACTTGATAAGAGCATAACATTTCCATAGTATTCTACCATTGTATTTCATTGACTTCTTTTACTTTTACTTTTCAAAAGAAATTAAGCTGATTGTGTTAGGTCTCAGGTAAATGTCCATTCTCCTCCTGTCTAGCAAATACAAAAACACTCTATTATAGCCTTGGGTCACAAACATATATAACATTTGTCATATACAATAAAATATACTAATGCTATGCCACCAATTTAAAATATATAGCACAGCTTCATGACACTTATTGCTGCAGGATTAACTAAGATATAGATAGTTAGGATATAGGAGTCAGAGACAAAGAAGCAGTTTTAATTGTATAATTAGTGGCCACACATTTTTTCACATCAGTAGATCTACATTCATCTCATATAAGTTGTTTTACAAATTGTTACAATGTTTTAAACCAGGTTAGGGTCAGTAAAGCAAGAACATGTTATGGGCAAAAGATGAGCCTACCACAGATGTATTGTTCTGTGCACCAAAGGTTGTGTGTCTACAGGTTACTGTGATTTAATTCCGGCAATGGATACAAATATTATAAATGTACTGGAAATAGAATGTAATTGAAATGAATCTGAAAATTGCCACTCAGGCATAACTGTACACTAGTACAGACCAAAAGTAAAGTATACTTACCTGAAACAGACAGCTGCAACCAGAAGGAATCTTCAACACAAATCTTGCCTTGGCCACATCTTATGTCTGGAATCACATTTTAAGAAATGTATGGGTATAGGCTGTGAAGTCATGGCGGTGGCAAAAAAAGGCTTTGGTTGGAGGCTATGAAGTTTTCCTGCCGATTGTGTCTAAATCAGGTAAGCATGCATCTAGGCTGGGGGAGAGTTACTTCTAGGTCTGTGTATGTGTCTTGTATTCATAGATCAGTTTGGTTTTTAATATCTTCCAAAAAATATTGGGTAAAAGAAACACCTGTTTTACAATATGCCCCTCACTGAATTCCCTTGGATGTTTTGTGTCTTTTTGGAGTAATTTTGTTGGCAAAGACAATTTGGTGTCAGAAAATGTGCACCATGTCTACCTCTTGGCTCTATAATATAGATCAGCCTTTATCAACCAGTGTGCCACGGCACCCTAGGCCTGCCTCAGAGATGCCTTGAAATTTTTGCCCAGCGCCATGCCTTTCCATGGTGCAGACAGGTTTCTGATGTGAAGGGGGATCTCTGATGTAAAAATACAAATACAATTCAACTGATATAAACACACTAAAATCAGTATCAGTGCACAAACAAAAAATACTTTTCTGACTAAATATAAAAGATAAAGCTGTATTGAGTTAATAAATAACAAATATTTGTAAATATAAAATTGCGCCTTTTTGCAAAAAGGTAAAAAAATTAAGTAATTAAAGTGACATTAAACCCTCAGATTTTTTAACATAAACCAATACTGTAATGTGTGCCTTACTGTAATCCATGGTTGTTTCCCTTCTCTTTGCTGCTCTTGCTTTTAAATCCTCATGTCTTCTCATGCTGGGGAGAACTTCCCTTTTCAGCTCAGGGCCTCTTCCTGTAGTGCTGGCTCAGATTACAAGCCTATACAAACGTATACACAGACCGTGTATCGATTCCTGATTCCTGAGACAAGGCAGTCTGCTGCAAAACAGAAGTTCTGCAGAGCATGAGAACAGATACAGATTTAAAAGGAAGAGCAGCAAAGAGAAGGGAAACAACCATGGATTACAGTAAGGCACACATTACAGTATTGTTTTATGTTAAAAAATCTTAGGGTTTAATGTCACTTTAAAACTGTAAATAAGCAACCTATGTTAAAAATCGTTTTTGCGCTGTGTTTGTGTTGTGATAAAATGATACAGGCGTACACAACGCTGCCATGCGCCGCCACCCAGTGAAATTAATGTTATTTTAAAAATAAAAGAAAATCAAGCACTGTGATGCGTTTTAACAACGCACTGCAGCGTATGTGCATGGCGCACACCACAATATGGTACACGTGTATGTTATTTGTGTGTGTGTGTGGGAGGAGGGGGGTTTGTTGTTTATTTTATTTATTTTTTACTGTTGGGGGGCTTTGGGGAAATATTGGGGGTCTAAACAGACCCCTGACATTTCCCTTTAAAAACAGAAAAAGAGATTGAGGACACAGAGTCCTCAATCTCTTTTTCTGCAGCCTCTGTTCTGAATGAATGGAAAGCAAAATATTTACTATTATTCAGTAATGAATGGGTAGAAGCATCTATACAGAGTGCTTCCACCCATTGAGAAACTCATGAATGAACAGGAAGTGATGTAAAGTATTACCTGTTCATTCATAACTGTGGACACATAATACTATGTGGCCCCAGTTGTTTACAAGCACTGGAGTGATCAGCTGATCACTCCAGTGTTTGCTCTGCATACAAAGGATCGGTAAATATCTCAGATATTTACTGATCCACCGCTCAGCCACGCACACAGCCCCTGTCATCCTGAAACATCCAGGATGACAGCATCTGTGCTCTCCTCACCACTTGCTGCTCTCTCTCTCCTGCTGCTCAGCCATCCTGGGGCACCTGGAATGTATGTTAATAGCTCTCATCAGCGACATGACAGCTATTTTTTTTACAGGGGACCGCCGGAGGAACTGTTCTGATATAAGTTCATGAGCTTATAGCAGAAGGGAGAAAGCCTTCGACGTAAGGCTTACTGAGCTGGCAAGCTGGAAACATTTGCATTCCGCCGTAAGCCTTACGGCAGTGGCAGCAAAAGGGTTAAGGGGTGCCATGCCAAAAGGTTGAGAAACACTGATCTAGATAGATAGATAGATAGATAGATAGATAGATAGATAGATAGATAGATAAGGTATATGAGTGTATCTGTATCTCTCCCTCCATACACGCATGAATAGTGTATATATTTTATAAGGCCACCAGATGTCCTCACAACATCATGTAAATACAGTATCTCATTACATGAGATTTCCATTCACAGGCTTGTTTTCTTTTTTCAGATTTAGAATGAAGCTATATAAAGATAGAAAGTGGCTACAAAGAGGCTGCATGAGATCAATAGCACTGAGACGAAACAAAGAATGAAAAAAGGTACAAAACAAGTATTAAAGCCGACCTTTCCACTTTTCTTTAAAATAACAACAAACACACCTTTAGAAATGTTTAGTAATGACAATCTACAAACAGATATTTGTACTCTTTGCATACCTTATTTCTCTTTTCTTCCCCAGTCTTCTGACAGTGGCCATGTTTACTAAAGGCAGATTACTAGCTCTCCCTTTACTTCCTGATAATCTGACACATGTGACTAGACATGTGACTAGGACATGTCACCATGTACATCATCTCAGAGGAGGAAAATGCCTTTCCCTGAGATCTCCTGAGATTTCCCAGCAATGCTCGGCTGATGATGAAAATCCCAGTATGCATTGCTTTGGCAAACTGAAATAAGTTTGCCCTTTCAAAGCAGGAAGTGAATGCTCTGCAAGTGTAAGTATTTCACAGTCACAGCATTTTACACCTGACATGTCTATGTTATTATTAGTCATCGTACTTAGAGGGATGCATTGGTAGAATTAGATTTTTGAGTGTAAAGGTCCACTTTAAAAAACATGTGCAAATTGTTTATAATACACAGTGCTTTACCGAATGAAATACCATTTGTTTAAGGTTTTGATCTACTTTAATATTTGCAGATAATAGTAAATACTATATATATAGAGAACATATATGGATGATGGTAAATAGAATGTAAGTAGACATTACAACTCCTTTAAGAGTGCAACACAGGCAGAGAGCACAGGAAGTCATTAGCTGACAAGATTTTTGCAAGATCAATAGCACTTACTGAACAAATATAACGAAATGATTTTAATTATATATTTAACAGAATAAAATGGACTAAATAAGTAAGATCTCCATTACCTTTATTATGCCCCACCTTTGTACCTTTACCAAATCAGCCATCTCTCCCTACAGCACTGTGCTTAAAACTCTACTGCATATTCAAGATGAGACTTTACATATTTACATATATAGGGTAATATTGAACTTGTATTAAAAGCTTTCCTTTACAGCTGCTATTTGGCGTTGAGTAGGCTGTTAACTAGTACTCCCAACATAAGTATACTTATCTTTATGCAGATGTCTTCTGGTCATTCTTTTGGTGTGCAGAGCAGTGACGTGTGGTACCTCTGGTTCCGAGTGAGGCATTCCCCAGCCTCGCCCCCAGCACGTCCCGCCCTGCCCCCACCCCCCAACCCGGTCCCCAAGCTAGTGTGAAGGAGGAAGGGAGGAGACAGGGAGGAGCCTCACTGTCCCTCACTTGCTCGTCACTGCTGAGGCATCAAGATCGATGGCCTCAGTGGGTTTTTTCTTTTCTTTTTTTGATTGAACAGCTTGGACCAATGGCGCTTTGCCATTGGTCCAGGCCATCCACAGAGCTCACACCCCTAACAAAGAGTAAAGGTTGTGACAGTTCTTGCTTCAATATTTAGGTTACACAAGCAGTGGTGGAGCCCGCTGCTGTTTTACCTAACTACCTGTCAAAAGCCGGATGCAGGGCTGCCTGTAATTAACAGGCAGCGCTCCGTCCATGACAGGTTACACAGCGGGGAGGCTTTCCCTGCTCTGTAACCTGTAACAAGCCGATCTGAATGGAGAAAAAGCTGTCAGCTTCAGACTTGAAGCTGACAGCTTATTCCTCCACAATACTAGGTACAATACTTGGGCGTTACTCAATGATGCAGAGAGCAATGTGATGTCATCAGAACTGGTCTCTGCATCATTGCACTGTGAATGTTGGGCTCCATGATGACATCCTTTCAGGGGGAGGGTTACTGAAACCCTGTGCTCACAGCATGATCTCAGTTTAACAGGTTGAATAATGCCCAGCATCATTTAGCCCTAGTAGATTAAAAATATCTTAAGGTGAAAAGAAATTTGGGGGGGGGCAGCACTTTTGAGAAGGTGAGTATAACAGCAAGAGCTGCTTTTATTTTTTAATGCAGCTGGGGCATCATTTAACCCCTTCGTGACGGGAGACGTACACTGTACGTCCCGCCACAAAGGGACCA
>NW_017306506.1:69879-92113 GCF_000935625.1 Nanorana parkeri | reverse complement strand
ATAATAACCAAAAATGTATTAATTTATCAAGCAGTAACAGTGAGATTCATTCACAATGCCTGCTTGATATAATTAATTAAATAAATAAAATAACATTTTTAAGTTTAAAAAAATTGTGAAAAGTGTAAAAAACAAAACAAAACAAAAGTGTAAAAAAATAAAAAATAAGGGACAAATAAATGAATGTATTTATTGCATTTTTTTTAGCTGTGCTGGTTTTCTAAAAAAATACTACAAATGAAAACTTGGAAAAAGTGTTTTTTTTAAGTTTTTTCCGCTTTTGTTATATTTTATTGGTCCTAAGTGAGGTGTTAGACACACATATGTGATATAAATATGTAGCCCTATCTGTCCTCTAAAAAACAATATATAATATGTGTGGGCGCACTTTGTAAGAAAGTATATTACTGACGTGGAAGAATCACACAGCAAAAATGTCAAAAGTGTGTCAGTCATTTACGAACAGAAACTAAAAACTAGCTCAGTCATGAAGGGGTTAAAACAAAGAGAAAATCCTGAAGTTAGGCTTTAATGTGTAGGGGTGATTCCATTAGCATGGTCTAGGTGTACAACCTTACAAATATCTCTACTTTTACTTTAATCAGCATTTAAGCAGCGATTATGCCATTTTGTTAAGAAACTACTAAAGTTTACTATCCTGCTGAATAATTATCTTGTGTCATTACAAGAGGTACGTGTTTTATGCTCTATTCTATCCAGTAGGGATGTCCCGATACTACTTTTTGTAAGACCACGTACAAGTACTGTCCCTCATGTACTTGCCGATACCAATTACTGATACTTTTTCTTAAAGGGACATGTGACATTTTTTTCTAAAACAACACAGACAGATGATTTTAGTGCAGTTTCTCACCAGTGCTAAATACAGAAATACAGATGTCACCAGAACTGAATACATGTCCCCAAAGCCGAACACATGTCCCCACAGCAGAACACATGTACCCAAAGCCGAACACATGTCCCCCCACATGAGAATACATGTCTACAAAGCAGGATACATGTCCCTAAGACAGAATAGTATTCTGCTACGCAGACATGTATTCCGAGAATACATGTCCACAAAGCAGTATACATGATCCAAAAGCACAACACATGTCCCTAAGGCAGAATAGTATTCTGCTTTGGGGACATGTATTCTGCTTTGGGAACATGTTTTCTGCGTGTCGATCTCACCCGGGCAACTGAACTGTGATCTTAGAGCTAAGGTTCGCCATTCCTCTGGGGCGGGGGACTGGGAGGCAGGGCAGAAAATCTAGATACAGTCCTAGTAATTGGCTTCCCTTATTTCTCTTGAGCAGAGATAGAAATATAGTCAAGTAGAACATACTGTAACTGTTTCCTCTAGACCTCTACTATAACCAGTATTTGGGGTCTGCAGGCACTTTAAAGTGACATACAAAGCTTGTTGATGGAATTGTATTGAGAAATATGAAAAATAAGCACAGTCATTATGCAGTTTTACCATATAACAGCCACAGGCCACTGTCTGCTCTTATATACACATACAATGTATGCTTTAAAGAACATCAAGGTATTTAAAACATTAACACATCTTTATAAAATAACATTTAAATGAAACCATTGTTGCAGATAGAAAGCTTTAATAATAACTTTTAATCTATCCCATCTCTTTTGTATGGTGTCCTTACTTTACCTCATAGTATTTTGGGCCATTTAAGTTTTTGCCTAGTTACTGGTAAAGCCAGATTCGAATGGAAAAAAATCCTGTCAAGTAACTCACATCCATCTTCCTTGAAAATAAATCACTTGAGCTGAAAAGAACACTCAGCTCCTGTTGGAGCCAGCTCCATCTTTTTGAAGTCCCTGCAGCCAGCGCAAGCAACCTGTGGCTCTCCAGCTGTTGAACTCTAACTAAGGAGCAGGTTATAGAGTGCCATGTAGAAAAAAAACAAAAGCGATAAATTGAATGCACATGTGAAATTATTGCTGGTGTTTACTTTCCTTGACTTACTTAATAACACAGCTGGATCGGCCCAAAAAAATTGTAGAATATTGTATTCTAAGAGATTATTAATATCTTTTTAAATGGATACAAATGTGCGACTGTCAGTTTGATAAATCAGGATGAAATCACTGATGAATAACTATTAAAAGGTTGAAGATGCTTTGACCATCTCATTGAAAGGATAAGTGCACCTCTGTGTATAGTTATATTCTTTTAAAAATGTAGAATGCTGCATTTTACTGCAAAATGCAGTGAATTATTGCACACCTGTAATAGCAGAAATGCTGGTTCTCACCGGTTGACGTTTATGGAGGCCAGTGGGGGCATCTGAAAAATATTTGACAAATAAAATGGATAGCGGTGCTCCAAATATGAATATGCAGCTTCTTTGTATTTAATATAGGTTAGGCATACTCAGGAAACATCAAGACAAGCTTCCCAAACCGTATTTCCACATGCGTCTAATCACAAATTATGAGAAGCTTGTCTTGATGTCTCCTGGGTATGCCTAGCTGATATTGAATACAAAGAAGCTGGATATTTATATTTGGAGTGCCGCTATCCTTTCTATTTGTCAAATACCTACCAGAAGCGAGCTAGGCTGGCACTTGCTAGGTGGAGGAACATGGACCAACCTGGAGAAGCACTGCTTTTAGATACGAAACATAATTATGGTACTAAGGTGCGGGTTTCTTGATGAATATTGAGGTGGGTCAGGTTAGTCGCAGAATGGCAGGGGATAATGGCTCTGTCTATGAACCCATCCATTCTGGGAAGTGTCACATACAGTATGGTTTCAATCAGCCATTGTACTGGCCTGCGTTGGAACTAGTATATGTGCTCTCACGGGTGATGGACATAATTTTACAGAGGGGCCTAAAAAAACGACACATGCAAGACAACCTTAAAATCAGGGTTAAAGGTCTCCTGTTTATGGGCCATTTCATTTGAACATTTGTTGGATACCCTATTATTTTCTAGTGCACCATGCCACACAGGGTGGAAGGCAGGAGCTTTGAGGTCTGCTGGGGCACTGCTTCATGTATCGGGGTTATGCAAATTGTAAGTAAACCCAGTGCAGAATAGCCTGGATGTGTTCATTTTAAGGTAATAGTTACAGTATATAAGCAATCTCTAAAGTATAACTTTACACTAAATCCAAATGAGATCACTACCCTCACTTATCAATATTTCCTGTGAAGAAGTGGACTTTGCTCAAGAACATGCCGGGAATATCAGGGCCTTTATAGAAAGTGTTAAATATGTTATATTTATTGAACACTTCTGTCTGGAATCTATATGAGTTGTTATTAAGAGATGGTTGAACCACATATTAATTCTTATCAGATGTTCAATGTCTATGAAATACTTAATTTTGTAATAAACAAAGCAGTTTTGGTTACCATTTCAGTCCCAATTCTCCTTTATGAATATTCTCTTTTAAACTAAAGGGATGTCGACATCTTTCCATACATTTAGTTGCCAAGTAGAGGTATTTTAATATTAAATGAAGATGGCAGAAGGGCTGGTGTATCATGGAATGACCCTGTGAAATGCTTTAACATAGTCCATTTGGAGAACAAATTAACTTCTGCTTATAAATAATATCTTGCTCCTGTCCCTATGTTTAGTCAAGAGTATATTGATTTAAAGGAGTGCAAAGCCATAAATATGCTGTGTACAGAGATTCCAGGGTTCTGCAGGTTTGGTGCAGAGTCACTACTTAACATTTTCAGCTTCCATAAAACCTAGTATAGTGATATCCATATGACAGGCAGTTTGGTCTTTCATACCGGAGTAAGGAGGGGAAGCAATAATGGGAATAGGCTTATCTACAGGAGTAGGGTTGCATTTGTTTTGAATTGTAACACCACCCCAGTTGTTATTGTGTTCTCTGACACCATCTCTTGTTAAAAAAAATATCTAAAGCTAAGAAGTTTTTTTTCAAATTTTGGATCGAGTAGGAAATGGCTAAAACCCCCATGAGGTTTTTTTACACATGGGTTTTTGTCCCATCTGGAAGCTCTCCCTTCATTCCCTAAGTGAGGGGAAATTGCCTCTTAGCCATTTGTCACCCCAGCAGGTGCTCTCATTGGCATATTTTCCCTCACATTTTGTCCAGGTGACAACTGTAACATTTGGATTTTCCATGACTTTCTGCCATTGGGAGAAAGGGTAAATCTCCCCAGAGGGGAGGTAGCAATACAACCCTTACATATGTTCTAACTCTCTTAACTAAGAAATATAAAAAAAAAGGAGTTGGCTTTAGATACACTTTGGGGTCTTTTTATAAACAATTTGCCATGTGAATATCTGTAAATTATTTAATCTTGGGCAAATAATGCCAAAAATTAGTGTTTATTATATTTTGTTCCCAGTTTGAACGTAGTGTATTGTAATAATAATTTTATGGCCACTAGATGGAGTTGAAGAGCATAGAAAATACGTATTTTTCCTTTGCTCCTCAGCTCCATACGATGGTCATAATAATTACAACTCAATAGTAAGCACCAGCGGAACTACCAGGGTTGCAGCGGTTGAATTTGCGACCAGGCCCTGTCATTCTGCCACTTGGGGAGGGGCGGTCTGAAGAGCAGGGATTATTTTTCTACATTTAGCCCTGCTTCGAGCAAGCAGGGCTAATTGTAAAGCAGAGGAGCCGTTTGGCACAAGTGATTTCAGCGGCTATACAGCCGCTGAAATCACTTGTATGCAGCCTGCTTCTGACTGGTCCGCCCCCCACCGGCTGCCTTTTTCTGTCCCATGGTTTTTAGGGTCCCCTGTTCTTCTGGGGAAACCCAGCCCACTGTAAGGCAGTTCAGGATGGAAAGCGGGGAGCAGAGCAGAGAACCTCCATTTCCCCGCTCTGCCCCGTGATCAGTGACACAGGACCGCTGTACTCGCAGCGTTCCTGTGTCAGCTGTCACAACCTGAGCTGTACAGAAGATAAAGCACATGTGTGTGCTATCTTCTGAATTGTAGGGCAGACTCATAAAGAGAGCCTGTCACCTCTGAATGCTATCACACAGGGGCTTGTTATCCCCTGTGTGATAGCAATAAAGTTAAGTGAAAAAAAGTAAAAAATCATAAAATAAATAAAAATGGGAAAAAACATTTAAAAATTGATAAAAAGTATCATTCTGTTGCCTATGTGGCCTATTGTGGCCAGCAAATGCCATGTAAAATGCTGATTATCTAAACTTTGAAAACCCAATAAACATTTGGTTAAGAAAAATTGATAAAAAGTAAACAATAATAAAATAAAAGCGTAGTAAAAAAAAAGGAAACAAAATAAAAAATTGATAAAAAGTAAAAAAATAAATACAAATTCTTAATAATAATATTTAATCCGCACAGCCCAACCTGTATAGGGTCCATGCTTTCAACTGGTGGCGCTGCCTCCTGGGACTACACACATGCACTACTCCAATAACTGCCAAGGCGCAGACATTTTTTTATGGGGGGTAGAGTGGGGGGGCCCTTCATTGTTTCTTGCACTGGGGCCCTGAGGTTTCTAGTTACTCCTCTGATAGTAAGGCCTGCTAACTTTAATGTTAGTGCTAATGAAAGTATCTGTCCTCATGTAGCAGGATTTGCTTGCATAAAAATTGTAAACTTATTATTACACTTAACTTGATGAGTATACTAACTGGATGCTTATCTTATGCCAGTTTAACATTATTGTGAGCAATATCATTGTGCCAAAATCTATTGTACTCAATCACATTGCGGCATATCTCCTTTAAAAACCCAATACAAATTGTGTGAAAGAAAGTATTTATCTACAGTTAGCGTACATGTGATAATATTTCATGTATTCTGTAAGTTTATTCATGATTGAGTAACGAATCTCAGAATCCTGCCCATGTTGTTTGCAGTTCTTTTAGCAGAGGGCAGATAGTGAGCTGAGCCAAATGCTTGATTTGCAACAGATACATTATTTCCCAGGTTTAGTGAGGGAATAATAAGAAAGTAAGACAGCAAGCAGCAGAGAGATGTATCTAAGTCTTCCATTGGCCTGTGGCAAATAAATACTACAGTCCTTATCTGCATTGCTCAAGGTATTGAAAGAATAGGTTCAGGATGACATCCACACAACTAGGATTTTAAGATAGGTCAGCAATGGCAGCCATGTTTCTCTTGTGAAACGTTTCCTTTAAAGCAGGGGTGGGCAACTCTGGCCCTCCAGCTGTGCTTTAACTACAAATCCCAACATGGCTCATCCTCTGGGAGTCATGGCTGTAACTGTCAGTCGTGCAATGCCTCATGGGACTTGTAGATCCTTAACAGCTGGAGGGCCAAATCCTGGCAAAAATCAGCGGGTTAGTAGCCCGAGCACAAGATGAAAGCCGCACGGGCCGAGGTGCGCAAGTGCACACTGCCCGCTCACCGTGGCAATCATCTGCAAACCCTCCCCTCAGCGGGGAGGACTTGCGATGATCGCAAGTATGATCTGCCTGTCCATGATGGGCAGGTCGTACAAACTTTTAATCACCTTACAACCATCGCACAATGAAAGTCGTGCGATGGTTGTAAGGTGTATGGGCAGCTTGAGAGTTGGGCTTTGAGGTCCAGAATCTGACAGAATGCCGCATGCTTTTGTTCGTCCATGTGAAGTGATCAGCTGTGTCCAAAAAAGTATTAGTCACATCTGAAAAAATGGCTGCCTTCGGTTTGTGTGGATGACAGGAAGCACTCTTTAAGCAGGATAGGACAATGTCTTTTATGTCAGATTTTAGATTTTAGAAAAAGGAAGAAAGCTGGTCTTTTAGGCTGACACTCGGCTGTTTGTTTTATTGGCCACCCACACATTTCTCGAAACAATATCTCTTTGAAAATGCATGCATCAGAGTTTGCATCTTTTCTGAATCCAGCTGGAACTCGCACAAAGACAAGTGAGTGGAGTACTCACATGATCAGCCCTCGGTAGCCTCATAAATCAGCCAATTTCCACCTTATAGAGCATTCTAGCCTTTTTTAAGCCCAATTTAAACATCACCATTTCACTCTGTTTAGTTAATTTTGGAAGCTCCCAATGTATTTCAGATGCATGCTGCGTATTGCTGTGTGGTAAGGCAGGGCTGCTGTCATGTATGTGATATTTCTGGGAAAGCAAACACCAGGCTCAATTTTATTTAATTAAATACATAATACTCTGGCAATGATCTGAATTCATAGCTTTTTATTATTTTAAAACAAATATATATGAGTGCAATGTTTAGTTTAAATCATCTTATAAACATAAGTTTTAAATATGAAATATCCCATCAAGATAAACATTAAAATAATAATTTTTATTGATTAATCAAAATACAACATTTACATTCAAAGATAATGTATGTTTAGCCCCTTCCTGTAAGCACCGGGAGCAACCTACAGTATCTTTTCTCAAAGGCTAAACTCAGGTATACATATGCGGTATATATTTTCTTCATTCAACATGCGGTGAGAATTTTCCAACCTGCTTCGTCAATCTGCTGATCGAAGGATGCCAGGCAGTGGCATTTAACGTGGGAATTTCTGCTGGTTAATCAGAATGCAGTCGAAATTTGATACGAGCAGACCTGACTAAAGTCATGGGCACTGGATGCAGACGCATAGGACTCAGCACACTTACCTGGCCATGTTCCAGCCATGCTCTGAACACAAAGCAATGTTGATACTGTTGTTATTAGCCAACACAAAAACTCCTGAAGCAGAGAATTGCATAAAAATTATTTAAAAAACATGTATATGCACACGTAAACTCACTAAAAATGTACAGAAATTATGCTTTGGAATTTCCTACAAATGCTGGCACTCAGGAGTGAATCAGGCCTAAATGTTACATGTAGATAAAGGATCTACATTGGAAATCCACTTGCGAAATTATGGAATGTTTACCAAAGGCAATTTCCTTTAACTAGATTGCTGGATGTAGCAATGAGTTAATTGATCCACTTGAACTAAGATTCAACCCAGAATGAGTCCTTATATCTGCAAAAGCTCCCAGCTATTAGGTCAGAGTAACCTAATCAATGGGGGTTAGATCAACAGTGGGACATGATTTGATTATGTCAGTGATGTGATTATGTTGATGTGTTATGTCATTTACCTAATAGCACTTATTAGGGTTGATCTACTAAAAGCAAATAAGCTGTTCACTTTGCATGGATATTTTCCCTTAGCATAGTGAATGAGGTGAAGCTCTGTTGACTTCCATCATCCAATCATGTATAAGCAAAAATACTGTTTTGTTATATTCCTTGCATGTGATTCTTTGGAAAGTGAATTTTAATCACATTCACTAAGCTAAGGAAATATTCCCTTGCAAAGTAAACAGCCTATATGTAAATCAAAACCAGTGAGTGCACATAATTAAAGTATATCTAAAGCCAACAATTTTTTTCGTTTTGGAGAGTGTGTAGAAGGTTAAGGGCCCCATCAGGTATTAATGCTGTCAGTGATGCCTCCTCTTTATTTGCCCTGGTGATCGCTGTCTTTGGGACCAAAAGATGAAGACAATACAAATTTTTTTGAGTTGTCGTATGAACAGAAAAAAAGGGTAAATCTTCCAATGGCGACTGTGTATTAGGGGATTTTCCTCACTTTTGGAGAGATATCTATTCACTTCCCATTGTGTGTGTATGTCAGAAATAGGCAGAATAGCCAGCGTACCTGCTGGTGACATTGTGGTTCCTGGGCTGGATTGGTGCAGTTCAGGTGTCCAGCAGCCATGGATCAGTAAAGCTTAATGATTAGTCACTCCCTAAACCTAGGATATTATTTAGCCCCGCTTGGCACAAAACATAGCACTTTTCCCATTCCCATTCACATTCCTATTCCCGTTCTGTCCTAGCTTCTGTCCTGTTTGCTTCCCTCTACTCTGCATTCCCCTTTAGTACCTGTGTGTTTCCTTCAATTATATTTTCCTTTCCCATCCATCCCTTCTGTACTTGTATATAGTATACTGTTAGTTTTTCAAGTTGTAGTTTGTTATTCTCTGCCTTAGTTGTTTGTATCTGGTCACAGCGGGACAACAAGATACCTTATCCTCTCAAGGAACTGGACAGGAAGCGAAGTTAAATTTCCCCAGTGGGTACAGATGGCAAAACACCATAGGGGTTTTAGCCACTCCCTACTTATAAAAAAAATGTTTTGTATTGAATTACTTTAAGCCACTGACATATATTCATCATGAGTCACCCAATAGCCTGGCCTTCAATTCTAAATTGCTTCAAACTTAAATTCCTTTTCTTTATGTGGTTTTTCTGCTACATTGTCCCCTATACTAATCAATAAATTATACAACTCTTATGAAAACCTTAACCTTTATGACCATGTCAAAATAACATAGACAGTCATAACCATTTATATACAGTAACAGTTCATCTTAGTCTTCCTATTTGGAAAACAAATCCCTTACCGAAAATGGAAACTTGTTAGAGATGATTTCCTCTATTTCAATCTACTGCTGCTTCAGCATTTCCCGACAAATTTACAACAGATCTAAAACTTAATTAGAATAATTATAGTAATGACATTGATTAATTTTTAAGTAAAATGAATTCCCATGATAACTCTTAACACATGTTTCTCTCTTAATGCTTTGCAGTTCCCAGCTCATACATTTTGTGTAGTTGATTGTAGTTAAAATGAGGAACAGCAAAAAGCTGGCAATTTGTTGATTTGTTTGGCATTTATTTTTATTTATTAATGTTCAGTTTCAACTACTGCTTCATGCAATTGAACATACCTCCAGAGACCCACTCTGTGCGGACAGTATAACAACTTGCTGACCTGGCAGAATCAACAGCAGTGTCAACTCGTCAAGAGAACTCAAAGTGAAATCCAATGTAGTTTATTCCAGACTTGGCAGGTTACAAGGATGTTTTCTGAGGTAAAAGATCATCACAGGAAATAGAATAAAAAATATAATAAATAAATGTGGGAATGCAGGACCTTACAGAGATAAAAAGGTGTGAGATTTAATTTGGGCTTAAAAGTGTATGTTACCCCAAAAAGACAGTTTTCATGTATGTGTCTGTTGATATGTGAATATGTTTGTAGATGTACTATGTTGTGTTTTTGCTTATTGCCAGTCCCCCTTATGTCCTTTTGCAATCTGACCATGGGAAGCATGAAAGTAGATCTTTATTGTCAGTTTCAATAGCTGGGCTTCATATTTGTAGATACCTGCATCAGCATGGCGTGCTTGTGTCTTCTGTAGTCAGTATAGCCAGCCTTGCCCCCTGCTTAGTCTTGCTTTACCGATACAGTGGCTCCCAGCAGGGGCCTTACTGTCAATCAACACAGCAGGTACTGGGTAGGGGGCATGGCCGGCTAGCCTGACTACGGGAGATACAGGCACGCTGTGTGACTTCCAAGTCCCTTCATGGAGTTTACACAGGGCTTCTTCTCATTGCATTTAGTGGTGGCGGAGCAAATAGAAGGTTAGTATGGGCTTTTTTTATTACCTAGGGCATAATAAAAATATAATCAGCATATATCATAAACTACAATATTATATTACGTAGGCCAAAAACATTATCATTTATATCAGATATATACATTTTCTTTAAAAAACTTAATGACAGTCAGACATCAGTGCTCACACACACATATTCCAAAAACCTTTAAAAAAACGGGGCCCCATGTAAGCACTATTCTCAGGTTGGATTAGACTGACCCCATCCTGACCAACAACAGTTTTTCTCAACAACCAAATAGCTGAGAAAAGCTGCATGCAATATCACTGCAAATGTCATTTATTATAATGTAAACTATAAACCAGGGGTCACTAAATGGGAGACTGCAGTTCGGACACGGGCCTGGTGGTGGTTCTGCCTGGACGTGATCGACAACCCACAATGGGTTATGACTGGCTGACAGTGGATACATTGGCCTCCAAGGTCGGTGTTTAAACTACTAACCATAACCCAGCACCTATGCTTTAGTCATTGGCTGCTAGGACCATGTGCTCATTTCCACACCACCCCTTCAGCCGTGGTTCTCAGGTTTCCCATTCCTCTGGGTGGCCCGGGACCACGGCACACAGTGTCAAGATGTAGAGTGGGAGCAGACTGGGGAATATTCATTCACCAATCTGCTCTGCGATCACTGAAGCATGAAGTGCAGCTCTCAGAAGCCGGCTATATACAGACTATACAGCACAATCCTTTATTTGATGATCTCTATGGAGAGCAGGAAAGACATCAGAGGTCTAATTGACCCCTGATGCCTCCACAAAGAGAAACTGTCACCTTCAAATGCTTGTTAGCCCCCTTGTGATGGCAAAAGTTGTGAATTTTTTTTTAAAGAAGGTGATAAATAAGATATGTGCATGTAAACGAGGGGGGTGTCAGAACCTCTAACAAAAAAATAACAAAATAAACAGTGCCATGTGCCGCGATCGGCACATCAGCATTGTGCCTGGGAACACACTCCATGAAATAAATGACTGTTCTGTCAGTACCATGATTCGGACCTCGGCTTGATGAAAATTATATTCACCGGACCCCTTGAATTTTAATGATTGAAAATGATGAAAATGATTGTATAGTATAGTTCACATGAATCCTAAAACACATGGAAATCAGAATGTAAGCTGGTAGGCGAACTAGAAGCTCCAAGACTATATACATATAGAAACATACTGTATGTAAATTTAATTATATGATTTCTAATGCATTGGATATTAATGTTTTTGTTAAGTCCTATAAATGGGTATCAAAAAAATCTCAGTTAATAGTTTATAACGAATTAGAGGAAAAAAAACCCCTAAGGGATAAAACTTTGCACTTTTTTTTTGCAATTTGCTCCTTCTTCCAGTTGGTGCTGCTGTTGTGTAACATTTACAATGTTTATAGTTGATTATAATGCCACTAAAAAACATTCAGCACATTTCAGATTTCTAGAAATCATAACTGGAAAATGACAATACCATTTTCGAGTCTACTCACAGCTGTAGCCATAGGTCTTCCCCTATAGGGTTAACAGTAGTAGCATGCATTTATTAATGCATTTAAATTACATTTTTAAATGCTTATAAATGCATGTATTTTCTTTAAAAAAATGTAAATGTTGTATTAATATTAAAAATATATATATATTTGTAATATAATTCTCCTTGTGTATTTACCTGCATTTAGGTGCATTAGGTTAAGCTTCGTTTAGAAAAAATTGAATTCTGTGTTTCCAGGAACAGTTTAAATACTCTGCGTCTGAATGCATCTAAGCACATGTAATGGCAAGTACATTCAAATGCGGGAAAAACTCAGGGTCGTAGATAATTTTTTTTCCTGGGGGGGGTTCAGCTTCCTATAAGATTTTATGTAGCAGACACGCAAAGGTTTGAAAAAAATATACCGGCAATATCATTCCTAAACCAATCCTTTAGAAGACCCTGCCTGTCTGTGCATATCCTTCAGACGGGCGCTCGGGAGCACATCCCCCCTTCTGCCCCCTCTCACAACACCACTGCCAGGACCCTCTGGGGGGGGGTTTGAACCCCCCTACCCCCCCCTTATCTACGCCCCTGGACAAACTGATCTAGGAAGCATGAAGGTTGTTTTTACTTCCCAGATGCAGTGGAAAGTCCATGCTATCCTTGTGTGATAACCAGCAGCCAGAATAAATGTCCAAAATGTCCCTGATAATGATAACATAAGCAATGCTTAAATATTCAGTTTGTATCTATAATTTTCTCTATCAATAGATATTCAATAGATATTCTATAGCTTTTCACCATCTTGAGGTGAAACCCTATTTTACATCCAAATTAAATCCCAAAAGAACACTAACCAGATTTCTGACCCCACAGATCTACAGAAGTCAGGTCTCCCTATGTGTCAATTTACCACACCTGTACCCGCTACAGGTTAAAGAGTGGATCACATTCGAAATACAGGTATTGGTCACTGGTATCCTGAACACTCTGTACCTGCTACAGATAAGGACGTTCTATTCCCTTGCCCCTGGTACCCTCCACGTTACAGTCTAGTTACTTGCTTATGATGGACTTGCACACCTGGAACCACTGCTTCCATTGTGGGAACCATTATACGCCAACGGGGCTATCACGTGGGCCAAACTAAAACTCACACTCTCCTCACTGGGTGCCTTCCCAGAGATTCCAAGCATTAAAGCATAAAAAGGGAAGGAAAAGAGCACTCTATTGTGCAAAATACATGCTAGTTTTTTTTTTGAGAAAAAACAAAAAGGATAAAATAAAAAAAGTATAGACCCCCAGTAAAGATCAGAAGGTTTTTAATTGCTTCTACAATCAATGTAATTGGGGACACTGTATCATATGCTCTAAAGTTCACCCAAAATGTTTCGTTTCTGATTTTTACTGATTTGAATCCTTTTGGGCTTGATCACACCATTTCTAGACCAGATCTGGATGCGTTTCTGCAAATGCATTTATGCACGTCTTTAACCCTTTCGCTGCCAAGCCCTCCGGAGTGCTTTTAACCTCAGCTGGCCACACCATTTTTGCAATTTTTCCCATTGTTTTGATTTTCTACTGCTGCGTTGCTAGTGTTAGAAGCTAGTGATAAAATACACAATTAAATATGTAAACTGTATAAAAGCACACTAAAATCAGTATCAGTGCATAAAAAAAGTTTCTGACTAAATCTAAAAGATAAAACTGTATTGAGTTAATAAATAACAAATATTTGTAAATGTTAAATTGCGCCTTTTTGCAAAAAATTAAGTAATGCAAAACTGTAATAAGAAGCGACTTATGTTAAAAAACGTTTGTGCACTGTGTTGGTGTGTATGTTGTGATAAAATGATGCAGGCGTACATTTAATCGTCACAACACTTTGCCATGCGCTGCCACAGTTAAATTGATGTTGTTTTAACCACTTGCCGTCCGCCCGTTGTAAAAAAACGGACGGACGGCACTGCTGCATTGGCATTTTTTTTCTGCTTGCGCGTGCCCCCTAGCAGGCACGCACGGGCAGAAAAGACCCGACCAATGCAAACAACCATTACCGGGTGTTTCACATATAGGCGATCAGCGGCTCCATAGCCCGCCGATCGTCTATATGTGCTCGTAAAATAACAAGTGCAAAAAATAAATATAAATAAAAAATAAATAAAAGTAATTTTTTAAAATTTCGGTAATTTTTCCTTAATATAGTAAAAAAAACAAACCCCAGTGGTTAATAAATACCACTAAAAGAAAGCTCTATCTGTCCTCAAAAAAAGGTATAAAATTAATTTCAGTACAGCGTTGCATGACGGAATAAATGTCAGTCAAAGTACCGCAGCGCTGAATACTGAAAAATGGCCTGGATGGGAAGGGGGTTTAACACCGCGGATGTCAACTGGTTAAAAAGAGAAAACCCCCCCAAAAACCCAAGCCCTACGATGTGTTCTAACGACGCACTGAAGCGCATGTGCATGGCGTACACCACAATATGGTGCATGTGCATTGTTATCTGTGTGGGGGGGAGGGGGGTTGTATTTTTTAAATTTATTTATTTATTGTTTATTACCTAAAAGAAAAATTGAAAAAGAAATTGAGGACACAGAGTCCTCAATCTCTTTTTCTGTAGCCTCAGCACTAAATTAATGGAAAGCTCTCAGTAGAGAGGCTTCCCATTCATTCACAAACTGCAGATAGTAAATATTTACTATCAATCAGTTATGAATGGGTAGAAGCCTCTGTAGTAAGCTGCTTATACCCATTCAAGAAACTCATGAATGAACAGGAAGTGATGCAAAACACTTCCTGTTCATTCACAACTGGGGACACATAGCACTATGTATCCCCAGCAGTTTTTTTACAAACACTGAAGTGATCGGCGATCACTCCAGTGTTTGTGCTGCACACAGAGGATCGGTAAATATCACTGATATTTACCAATCCTCCTGCCCTCAATACTGACCCACTCCGTCACACGCAGATCACAGAGCCGCCTGCCAAAGTGAAAGTGACAGCCGGCTGCTCTGCTCTCCTCACCACTCGGCCATCCTGATCAACAGCCCCCTCTTCCGCCCCCACCCCCCGCTGGTCATTTCTCCTCAGATCCCCGCGGATCAAGCCATACTGGAGCGGCTCCAAGCGTGGAGAAGAGGCTGTGGATTGCAGCGGCCGTTAGGAGGGGGGGGCACTCGGAATTTTTAATAGCTCTCATCAGCGGCTTTTTAGTCACTGATTACATCTATTATTTTACAGGGGACCATCGAGGGGAACTGTCCTTGTGTAAGTTCAAGCTTGCTAAAGTTACTGAGCTTATATTAGAACAGTAAAAGCCACCGGTGTAAGGCTTACTGATGTGGCCAGCTGCAAACGGTTGTGTTCTGCCGTAAGCCTTATGAAAGTGAAAGGGTTAGTGTGTATTTGATGTCTTCTGAAGCATTTTTTTTATCCTCAGTTGGATTTGCTTGGGTTCTAAGCATTTTCCAGTGTTTTCTGGTATGTTTACATATGTTTGCATGTATTTTTGGTGCTTTCCAGATAAAAAAATACTTTTTTTTAATAGCTGTAGAACTGAGCTATGGAGTGTTAACTAGCCTCATTTATACCATTGGCATCAATGTGTATGTGGATGCGTTTTTGGTCCAGATAAAAAACATCCTGGTCTGGATCTGGTCTGCAGATGGTGTGAACAAGCGTGATAAAAAAAAGCCTCAGTGCAATTCAGTTTATCACCATCTACCAAAATTGAGTAACCCACCAGCAGACCTTTATCACATACACTAGCAAAAAGAAAAGTGCGTGTTTATGCTTTTTTCAATCTTTATATATTGTAGTATATATTGCAGTGCAAACTTCTGAAGCACACTGGCATCTTCTTCACGCAAGCTTTTTAAAGTGAGCAGACACCAGATACTTTCTACAACAACTTTTATTGTGCCCCTTTCAGATTTTGTTTTATATCAGTAAGGTACAAAAGGCACACACAATCCATTAGTGTCTTATGTTGACAAGGGCAAAAAAACGTTTTTAGTTTTGGGTAGAGAGGGTAGAGAGGGAAAGAATTAGAAGCCCTGCTGGGTTGTGCTGCCTCCAGCAGCTGTATATTAATGCAATTTCATAGCTATAATGTGTTTGTTATAAGTTAATATTTATTATGCGACCATCTTGTGCTTTATCTGTGAATCCTCCCCTTTGTATGATGTAATACCCCTTTTTCTCTGTGTCAGCCATCTTTACAACACATGTGCTCCTGAGGCTAGCGAGGGAATATTTATTTTGACTGCTTTACGTACCGGGTACTTGCAATTCAGCTTTTACCACATCTTATTTTTGCCGGTAACCTGCTGCTCGCAATAAAGATTATTGGGATTAAAAATATTTGGTGTCTTCAGCTATCAGATGAAGACTGTCTGCAGTGAATGTATCTGCTACAGTATATACAGGCCAGACATAGAGGTCTCAGGAAGGGATACATCACTATTTGAACAATTGGACCAGAATTTGGGTTTTTAATGCTATATACGCCTTTATTACAGCAATCTCCATCATATATATATATTGTGAGCCACTGGCAGGCAGGATTGTGGATGGTGTATATAAAGTATGTCACCTAGACCTCTTATGGAGAACACAAACATTTTGTGTCTCAAATTCTCAAACGTTCTGGTCTGGGTCTTGGAGGCTTTGTAGAGTTTTGTGTGGGATAAAACCTTTAATACTAGGTCACCAGCACTCCAAAATGCAAAGAAAATATCATCACACAGGTCAAAATAACCAACAAATAACTTGCCATACTGTGCAGGGTCCCTTCCTCACGATGACACTGTGGTCACTGTGCTGCCTTGAGGAAGGGACCATAATTTGCCCCAAAACTTTGGCTATTTTGACCTGTGTGATGTTATTTGCAATATTTTCTTTGCATTTAGGTATGCTGGTGACCTATCTTAACATCTCTGAGGTTCTGCACGGCGCCATTCACGCAGTCACTATGAGCACAAACCTTATCTACACTGGTCACAACACTGTAAGGTGTGCAGCACTTTCAACAATTTGTCTGTTAGCCATACCTTACTGGTGAGCTATGCACAAGCCTTTTTATATGTGAGCTGACTGGGGAGCTATGAACTCTCTCTGCTATGAGAACCTGCTGCTGGGTGAAATATGAACTACTGACAGAACACTAAAAAGGTGCTGTTTGTTTTGGGAAACCCATTAGGTCAGGAATTGACATAAGTTGGACAAGCAGATGTTTTGCTTGTTTTATGCTGTGGACTTGCACGTACAAAGTCCTCCTGCATTGAACTGTGTTTGTCTACTGTCTTGCTGAATAAAAGTGCACAACAAACCTTATTGGACTTTTCCTGGATATACAGTATATATATATATATAATTATATATTATATATATAATGATTTTTAGATGCACTGCATGAAGCATCACATGATGTAGGTGTAAGCAGCATCAACCTCTCTAGGAGGCCCTACTCGAGGCTTGTCTGTGAAACAATTCCCACACAAAAAAGCTCCTGAATTTTGTCTCTGGGGACTAAATACAAGAGAATTTGTGGTAAAACAGTCTGGAAAAGCATTTATGTCTGTAAACTGCAGATAAAATGATGGGACCAGATGTGTCTTTCGGGCCACTGACTGGTTGTGAACCTTATTTGGAAAAACATGAAAGGAGCTTAAGGGAAATACATAACAAAACAGTCTACAGCTTATGTGCTTTGAAGCTTTCTGTATAAATAATCTTGTAGCTATTTTATTTTTATTGTTTGAGGACTCCTTCTTAGATTTTATAATTATTTCACTTCATTTAAGCATGTTATGAATGATTTTTAAAGTGTGTTTTTGAATTTATTGACTTGTACAAATGTCAGTAGTTAAAAGCAGTATACAGTTGATTTGGGGTCTTTAAAGTCAGCACTGGGCTTAAGTTTACTGCATCTGATTCATTCGGATACAATATTTATTTAGCTTCTTTTATTTCTGGAGAGCAGACAATTCTATGAGAGGGATAAAACATAAGCCGTTCCAAGTAGTCCCTGCCATGGAAAGAGATTATTAGCTAGTGACCCTCCCATAGTCATACACACTACAGCCAGTTGAAATGGGAACGTATTCATCTACCAAAGATTTGTTAGAATTTACTAAATTCCAGGGGGAAAATCAAAGAGAGAACTCAATGCAGTTAAGTATCTGTGGTGGGACTATAACCCAGTTTCCCCTCACTGCATGGCAAGACTGGAAATTACTTAACCACTGTGCTTACATAGCGTAGCTAATCCAATGCAACCTCTCAAAAAAGAAAATGTAGGTAGAACGTGGCAGAATGCATTTTCACAATTATAACACTAAGACAAAAGGGATAAGCTCAACTCTGCTCCCTACTTGGCTGTTGTTCCCAGCTGTGCCGCATTGGTAAGACCCCTAACCCAAGTATACTGGGAGAAGGCAATCATTCAGCGTTTCTTCAAACACCTTTATTGACCCCGGTGCTAAACAAAACCCCACCTGGATCATTACACTCTAGGGCTAGATGATTTTGGTGCACCTATTCTGCTTTAGTATATTAAACTTGCCGTTAACCTGGGCAATTAAAAGTTATTTATGATGCTTGAACACATGTTATCTTTAGTGTGAAACACATTAAAATTATGAAAAACTCCAGAGATATATAAATCTGCAATGATATGCAAATAACTGCTTTTCCTGTAAATGCCAAGCTTGTCCTTGTCCTTTAGATCTTTGAATCAGATCCTTTCAGTGGTTAACAAGGCTGCTGGTTACATAATAGGACCAATAGGGAGGCTTGCAAGGTGGAAGAAGGAGGAACCATGCTTGATTTTCATTGAACAGTTTAGATTTGCATGCCATTTCGGATTCCCATATAACTGGATCTTCTGATTTTTTTTGACTTGCATTCTTCACTGAAAGCAACCACTGCTTCTGGATTTTGTGCTCGTTAAAGTTGTCCATGTTGCTCTAGGTGGGGTTTCCTGCTGACCATGCAAGACCTTATTGAAATTTGTTGATGCAAATCAAGAAGATCTAACTCCAGTCACTAAAAGCTCATATATGCTTTAACATACTGATGTAATTGTAATTGTTTTCAATCTCTTTTAAGCTGCAGCTTTCATTAAAAGAACAACAGGTGATCCTGCAGTGATTTTCAATGTTGTAGCACAGCCTGTTATAGCGTAACTCTAAAATGTGCTCTTGTATTGTCATACAGTTGCATGTACCCCTGGTGGAGACTAAAAGCAGCCATGCTGACATACATTGCACAGGCATGATCAACCTATATTATCAGAAAGTTAGTTCAGAGATTCAAAAAGAGGCTAAAAAAAAAGTAAAAACAGTATTTAATGGGAAATATGGCAATTGTTAATATCAACTTGAATTCACTAGCCCTGTCCTGATTATCAGATCACAATAAGCCTTTGCTGGTCAATCATTCTTCATAATGTAAAATAATTGTATAGTTAAGTAGTAAGACTGTGGCTCATTCTAAAGTCAAAGCAGAAAGGTGAATCAGGGATCTCTTTTGATTCATCCTCCTGATATTAGAAATATTGGTTTGGTTAGGCTGATTCTTTGAAGGATCACTATAGCAAAAATATTGTATTGTGGTAACTGTAAGTGGTTAATATCTATACTGATATTATTCAGAATATGAATTCCTTTTTTACTTCTCAGGCCTATTTTCGTAGAATTTTCCACATGCACCTTATACAGACCAAGTTGTCTAGCAAAATTGGCAGTTACAGTGGCAGTTAGGACAGACCATATGACTTGTGCGTACATTCAAAAAGAAAAGAAACCTGTTACTGCATCTGCTTTGAAATGTTAACTAGAATTTGCATTAAGGCATTAAGTTCACCCCAGGGCAGTTCGGCCACGCAGATTTGGCTGCGCGATCCTCCGACATGAACGATCCCATACTTTGCTATGGGGATCATTCATGCGACCGTGTGGCTCCCCGCGATACGAACCGCCTCCTGCCTGAACTGCTCTCTGACCCTTTTTTGCCACGCTGATCAGTTCGGTTTCTATACTGCGTTCAATGGAACTATTCAATTCAGCGCTGTAATGCAATTAAAAACACCCAAAACTGCCCTTTTAAAATCTAAACCGCGCTGATCCGCAACCGCCCCGGTGTGAACGGGGGCCTTAATTTGTCGTTTGAATAAAGTCGATTCAGTACTATATATCCATCTAACATTACCCTATCCACAGGGTGACAATGCTGCTGCAACATTTACTGCGGAACAGTGCTGTCATACTGTTAAAGGAAGTGTAGATAGACAGATCTAATGGCAGGATCAACAGATAATAAAACTATGTTACAGGAGAAAACAAAACTGCCTTGTTAATACTAGCAATAGACTACACCATATACTGTATGTGATTTTTTTGTTTTTATTTAGCCCATTGTTTCATTTTGACATTGTATACTGATAAGTAACGAAATTTAATCTTGCAAAGCCAACCACCTTATTCAATCTGGAACATTTTTTATACATAATCAGATACAATCTTCCACAACAGAGAACCCTGATAACAATAAATGGATTTTGCTTTTCTGGTTGGGTGTTGTTTCCCTAAATGCCACTAAAGATATCAGGATAATATTTTCATTATGATTTGAGGGCATTTGACTTTTATCTTCAGAATGGCTTACGCTATTTTCTTCGAAGCAAATGAGCTTTTATTGCACCATTTCCTTTTGAACCAAAAATAGCCTTAAAAGGAGCAGCGTCCGAAAATGCACTAAAATGTTATCATAATTCTCTACAAACCTCAGCAGGACTCAGCCAAGCACATATCATAAGGAATTTAATGAAAAAGATACACACACTTTGCCTCTCACATAATCATGGGACTCTGAAACTGTCTCAAGGGGTACTTCTAACATGAGAAGGAAAATTCATAGTTCAGAGCCTGTGGTTTCAATTTGCTGCCACCTGGTTTAAATTAGACATATATTTATTAAGTCTGTTAAATGTTCAGATTAACTTGGGGAAGAAGGTTATTCAAGTTTAAAGAAATCATGTTCAGTACTTTACTTAGCTATGAGTTAATTATGCTGTAAAATGCTGAGTAAATCGTACAAACAAATGTCAACAGCGTTCTATGGGATGAAATCACTTGTGTTCTTTCTGAGCTTTTAAATGTAGGGAGAAAAATTGATAATTGTCTGCCTCCTGGGCATAGAATCTCAGCGAATTCGGTAGACCTAAGTCGGTTTTAAATTCAAAGTTTACAGTGTCCTTGAAAGGCAAGTGATGGGTGATTTATAGTCAAGTTTATTACTATTTACTTTGAAAACAGGTAAAAACTTGATCTTGCCAAGCTTGGGCTTTTATTTTTATGTCAGGAGTGTTATACTGAAGCCTGAATAGATGCAGAAAAAACATGAGCAAGTTGGAAGTTTGCTGCTTCGAAGATGGAATTATTTGCTTCTGAGTTCAGTGTGTCTTAAATAAGAACTGTTTGTGATGCTCATATCCCCCAATCAGATTCAAACTCTCAGACAGCAAGTTTGAGAGTTGAAATCTGAAATTTTGAGCTTGATTGATGGTTTTTATTCTTATTTAAAGGTCTATTTTACATTTTAAAAATATACATAGAGATCATATATATATATATCTCTGTCTATATATATATATATATATCATATGTCACCCAAGACTCTCAGCCACAGGGACTAGGAGGTTCCAGAAAGACAATAGTTTTACAGGGAAAGTGCTGGCTTTTCAGGTCTTTACAAGTTTCCAATCCTGGGTCTAGTTGTTGCCAGTTACCAGCATAGGCCGAACAGGTGGCCTGAGTCAGACCGGATCAGAGTTCAAAGGTTAATGTTGTGTGCAAGAGGCACACGGGACAAGCCGGGTCACGTGGGTGCTATAGACTCGAGAGACAGCTGGGGAGGAGGGAAGAAGCAGAGAGGGCCAGTGACACACGGGAGCTGTGGAGTAGTGCTGTATTGCACTGAATGTTATTATACTGTGGTGGAGTACCTTTAAAACCCTGGGATTGAGTGACCTGCTCTGAAAGACAATCAGTATTTGGTGAGGCTGTTCATATAATTTTGCTGAAGATAAGTATTATTATCATTATACAGGATTTATATAGCGCCAACAATTTGCTCAGCGCTTTACAATATAAGGAGGACATTACAGTTACAATACAAGACAAGATGGTTAGGAGGGCCCTGCCCGTGAGAGCTTATGTTTGATATACTGGAGAAATCTTTTTTCTGTTTATGAACAATAAAAAAACTGTCCTTTTTATGTTAAAACGGCTTCAAGAGTGGTCACTAAGTGCTCA
>NW_017306506.1:53743-69726 GCF_000935625.1 Nanorana parkeri | reverse complement strand
CGGATGCAGTGGTGTAATGCACACCGGAGAAGTGGAGACGTGCTCTATGGAGTGACAAATCACATTTCTCTGTCTGGCAATTCGATGGACATGTCTGGGTTTGGAGGTTGACAGAGGAACGGTACTTGCCTGACTGCATTGTGCCAAGTGTAAAGTTTGGTGAAGGGGGGATTATGGTGTGGGGTTGTTTTTCAGGGGTTGGGGCTTGGCTAGCAACTGTTGCAGGTCTGGTCCACCGCTCTGATTGGGTCTGGTGACCCTGCAAACATCTGTAACTTTTCCTAAAACAGCACTTCACTATGCCTTCCCATTTAATGGCACTTCTGGTAAGTTTCTGCTCAGGCACCAAGTTTCTGCTCAGGCACTGTATTGTTGAAGGACAGGGGAGTATGTACCTTGGCCCTTGTATATTCTGTAGTTACACAAGTTACATTGAGTAGCCTTTGCTTGGTACTGCTTAGCAGTACATTTCACATAATAGTGCTGCACAATGCTTTGCTGCTACTAACATCTATCAATCTTCTCCAGGATTACCTTCTCCAGGATTACTTGGTTTGATCTAGGCACTGTGGATCCTAATTGCATAATAGTTTTAGGCCTCATTCACACTGCATTTACTCGGGGTGTACACATCCGTATCAGGCCGTTCCTGGGAGGGACAGGTGCTGTGTGTAGCAGCCTGTTCTTCCCTATAGGAGGATGCGGCCATATGCTGTCATACGCACACCCAAACTGCACATCCATGCGGGTACGAGTGTCCATGCTTGGACGCATACAGGATCCATGCTACACGCAGCACCTGTCCCTCCCAGGAACGGCTCCATATGGGCGTGCACACACCACGGATGTGTATGCCCCAAGTTAATGCAGTGTGAATGAGGGAGAACCCAAAGGAATAATTTCTACTAGGGATGCACCGATACTGGTTTTGCTTTCGGTACTCGCTGATACCTGGTACCGATACAGATGCTGCCGCTGGTATGGTGCCAATTTCCTGGGCAATCAGGAAGCCGGGTGGCCGGTAATGACATGCCACTTGGCTTCCTGATTGCCTGGGAAGCTGGCTCCATGTTTGGCCAGCTCAATTGTGGTTGGCTGGCAAACCGGCTTCCCTACCAGTCAGCATTGAGTCGGCTTCCTAGTCAATCAGGAAGCCGGATGGCGTGTAATGACTCCCGGCCTCCTGATTGTCCTGGAAGCCGGCTCTATGCTAATTGGCTGAAAAGCTGGCTGTTCATTAGCCAATCAGCAAGGAGCCAGCTGTTTGGCCACCCGGCTTCCTGATTGCTCAGGAAGCCGTCTCCATGTTCCCCTACCTCTGATCGGAAGTTCCGTTATCGGGGAAGGTATCGGAGCATTTTGGAGAGTACGAGTACTCGCCCAATTACTCGGTATCGGCACCGATACTAGTATTGGTATCGGTGCATCTCTAATTTCTACTACCAACTGACTGATATGCCATGAGCTACTTACACGCTTGTGGCTCTCTTCGCAGATGTGTTTCTTCATATGCATATTACCTTTGCTGTCGATATTTGGGCTATGTGCTATAGTGCCTTCCATGTTCTAATATTGATGGTAACATTAATAAAGAATATTGAAAAGAAAAACTCACACTAAGAAATCCACTTTAATTATTCATTCTACTGGTGCTTTAGCTTTGATTTACCTGCAACAACTGGACAAGGATTAGCCTTGTAGGATCTTTCTGCTTTTTTTTGCACAAAAAGATTTGACAATGATTTTCTTTTCTGTGGCAAAAAGGGCAGAAGACTGTTTGTGTACCAGTTGCATATGTATGACTAGCTAAGTAGAATGCTAAGGCATGCAAGTCAGTGAGATATCTGCCTGTCTATATCTTGCTTACTTTGGCTGTTGAGAGGCATGTATGTCACTTAGAATGAGCAGTAAAAATTTCCTCCATCCATGAATGACCTGAATTCTGCTAGGAACAGTCATGATCTTCTCACTGTTTCCAATAGATGCAATGCATGCATAGCAAAAACTTTGCCTATTCTACTCTACTTCTACTTGCCTCTACTTCTTTCTCTATTAATGTAAACTGCTGGCTAGTGGTCTACCAGCACCCTGAAAAAATCTGAGTTTTAATAGACCTCTATTAGGCCGAGGACAAACTGGTTATGTGTGTCTACTAAGTCTGGTTAAGGAAGATCTCCAGTTTAATGAAAAATGTAAAGAAATTCTCAGATAAAGTTCAAACATAAAAATAAGCTGTGGCTGCAATCTTTACCCTATCTTTGGCATTTTTTTTTTCTGCTACTAGATGCCCAATGTCTGCTGGGTTGAATGATTTAACCCTATTCCTGTGAGATTGGAGCTTCAAAAAACAGCTTTGGTTGGGTGTACGTTATACAGCCCCTCAGGGCTAAGAGGGTAGTGTTTCCGGGAGTGGGACCAGGTCACTATGTGGTGTCACTCTCTGCAGCGGTCAGGACCTAAATTAAAGAAATTAAATTAAAACATCCCCAAAACAGGAGATTATATGCTGTATAAATAGTCTACCTCCAGCGTGTAAGTGAAGTGCCGTTCTATGCAAATCTTTACAAGTATTGCCACAACCAAAGTGCTCTTCGCCTATACACCTCTATGTAAAAGATGTACACACCAGATGCGTAGGACCCCTTAAAACTAAGAAGATCTTGAGGAAAAGGTTGGTATATGATGACAGGACCCTTAGAGAGTAGCGGTGGGCAAATCCTTCCTTAATGCAACTCTCAAGCCCAACAATAAGAGACAAGGAAAGAGGCATGCATACACCACATTAAAATATCTTTATTAGCTTAAAACTTTGTCCTTCCCAATGCATTTCCTCCGTTTAGATATCCTCAGGAGCTAATTTGTAGCTGTAAAAGACTTATTTTTCTTATATGCAGATTTCCAGGAAACCACTAACTACACGACTAAACTCTGGCTAACTACTGTCTGCAGGATGTTCTGTGGCTGGCTCTCCACCCAGACAGACCACTGCCAGACTCAGGCCTTTTTCTGTCATTTTCTTAACGGCTGTTGTGCTGCATAATTTCTGAGGACTAGTGTCCAGAAACAGCAACTGATCATCTTCAGAATTTCCTCCTGAAGAAGTATCTTAAGTTTCTTCTACTATCCCCAGTGTTACGTTGCACTGACATAATTACCAGTGGCCTAGCTGCGTAGTTTTCCATACATAAGTATGAATTACTGTATCAGTGGGCCAACATAAATATCATAAATAATAACTACCTTGCTGGCATATAACACAATATGGTGCTCTTTGATTATAACTGCATGAATTGTAATGAGTGTAACTGATTGTCTTGGCAAACAAATAAAAAAACAAATGATGGGTCCTCTTTATTTTCCACTGCACACCAGTTGCTATCCTCATCTGTTTATTTGGAACTCCAGGGAGATAATATCAGTAAAACATTAGTATGACTAAAAACTGCCAGTGAGTTGATAATCAATTGCAAAGTGTCTCCTTGAATGGAACAAACTGTCCATTCTAATGAATTCTCATAAAACAATGTAGCTTTGGTTCTAGGGGAGATCCTAGAGAGCAGCCTCTTGTAAATAGCTTGTGAATAGCTCTTAGTGATAGTCTGTTCATACTAATGTTCTTTTGGTCCATTCTAATGAATTCTCATAAAACAATGTAGCTTTGGTTCTAGGGGAGATCCTAGAGAGCAGCCTCTTGTAAATAGCTTGTGAATAGCTCTTAGTGATAGTCTGTTCATACTAATGTGAAGAGCACAGTAGAAGCAGTGTATTGAAGGCATAAGAAATAAGCTTCACATAGAATCAATCAATTTGATGCACTAAGATGATCCTTGACACGTTACATGTAGTCTGCTACAAATGAACCCAGCTTGGGAGAAATGCTATAAAATAGTTACAAACATTAACTGTAATAATAAGAGCAAGATAATGTCCATAGCCAGAACAAGCTCCAATTTAAATACAGACTATTGCAGTAGAAGAGTATTGTGCCATGTCAGCCATCAATTAATGCAGAAAGGTTTAAGTGATACCCTTTATTGACTAACTTGAAGTGTTTGTGAACCGTACACTTTTCTGATTTGCTGGCTTATGATTTGTTAAAGGGTTTCTAAACCCTCACGTTTGTTTGCATATATCTACTGCTAGCAAGCTGTAGATATATGCAAAAAGTTTTTTTTTTTAAACTTACCGCTGTCTTTGCCGCGCGCTCCCGTCTGAAAATCCAAAAATGCTCAGACGGCCGCAAAGCATCTTGGGGTGGACGCATGCGCAGTTTGGATTTTCGGACGGGAGACTAGGAGAGACACAAGGTAAGTCTATTGACGCGTGCACCCGCATGCAGACACCGTGGGACAGGAAGTTCCATCAAGGACAGATCAGGGACGCAGCACCACTGGAGAGAAGACTGAAAAGGACAGGAAAGAAGAGGAAGATCGGATTAAGAGACATCATTTAAGGTAAGTGCTACGATTAACATTGGGGGAGTGGAAAAAGTATTTGACTTCAATGTCACTTTAAATATATAACTGGAAACATGTTGTTATATCTGTTATGACCTATTTTTATATTATGCATACATGGTTCTAAGATTGTCCAGCTATATAAGATGTATACACAAGTGAATTGCTTTGTTATTATCATCTTAGACTAAGGTTGCTAGGAATGTCTGCTATTACAAGGATATGGTACTAATTTATAAGTATGAAATGCATAATATATACAGTATTGCATACCGATATAATGCAGGTTTGAGATTGAATCATTGGTTTTAATAGTGTGTTTTTAATTGGATTGTCTAATAAAGATTTATACATTTGTATTAATTGGTAGTAAGTTCATTCCCTAGGTGTATATATTGTACCTATGGGAGTTTTTGTAGATAATTTCATATTCAATTTGGGTTTTAATACCCCTTGGGAATTTTGTATTTTCCAATAACTCTTTATTCAACTACTCCGTGGTTTTGTTTTTCACATTTTGTGCGATTGGTTTAAAAACCATTGATCTTGTAAAACATTTTGAGCTGTGTCCTGTGAGCACATGATGTGTTATTTCAAACTGCCCACCTGGTTCTTACCTTGAAGTACGGAATGATTAGCCTTTATGTTGTAGAGATTTGAGAGTAGGAGTGGCTTAGTAGTTTAGCAAAAGACAACTGGGAGAGCTGACACCACTCAGTCCACATAAAAGATGCGTGTTGTCAGTCTACAATAGGATTTAGAAGCTGAGTGCATTTCTGGCAGATCAACAGATATTTTTCTGTACTTGCCAGTTGCAGTTCTTTAAAGTGATAATGGCTTTTGCAATTCTATAAAGCCTGAAGAAGGGATTTAAAGTTGAACTCTGGGAGCTGGGAAAGCACAAAACTCCACTGAAATGCTTGTTTTGGTCTGGAGAACCTGGAAAAGTGACTTTTATTTACCAGATGCCTGCTCCCACAGGCTTCCTCCAGGCTACAGGACCGTCATCTGCAGCCTTCTTCCCCCCTACGCTCCAGTGGTTGGAGGCTTGTTAATGTCATCAAGGACAATGCAATGTGAGGATGCTGATGGACAGTCCAAAAGCTGGAGCATAGGATCAGGCAAGCAAAACTGCTTTTCCCAAAACCCTAGTTCTAAATGAGCATTTAACCCTTGCAGTGTGGGGGTAGCCTCACTGCAAAGAAAGTTACGTGTCTGTGGAGGCTTTAGGTCAGGGGTAGCCAAACTCCGGCCCTCCAGCTGTCGTGGAACTACAAATCCCATGAGGTATTGCAAGATTCTCACAGCCATAGACATGACACCCGGAGAGCGATGCATCATGGGATTTGTAGTTTCACCACAGCTGGAGGGCCGGAGTTTGGCTACCCCTGCTTTAGGTCATTCCGAAAGCTTGCATCTTTAATAACTTACCGCTTGCATAAATTGTTTGGTCAGTTTATACCATTACGCTTTAACGTCCCAAATAAAGTTATCATACCAAGTACATTAAAGGATTTCTAAACCAAAAAAACCCAAAATGTAATATAGTGTAGCTTACCACCCTATAAAGGAGGTGGCTAAATGAGTTTTCTTTTTCAAGCTAATATTGTTTTCTGCAAATACAGAAGATTAGTGTTTCATACTAAATTACATTAGCAATAAAAGTAGTTCCTTGCTCAACACCAGAAATAAGAACACATTTAAAATGTCTCCAAACGGAAGTATATTAAAGTTAACACAGCAACATTCAGATGGAGTCACCTATAATCTTTTGCTGCTGTTCCCAGGGCATACATTGTATTCAACAATTTCAAAGCAATATTCAAAGCAACATTAGATATATGTTGATTTCGTAGCCCAGTTTAAGAACTACACAGCAGGAACAGCAGTTACCAGGTACACCCGTAGCCTTGGATTGGACAATAAAGGATCAGCAGCACATTCGGGGATGGATTTACTCTGTCTGCTGCCCTAAGGCCAGATTCCTCAACGCGCTGTCCCCCCCCCCTACCGCCCACCAAACCTTTTTTATTTATTTTTTAACATTTTTATTTATCTTATTTTTTATTTTTTATATTTTTTCTATCTTATATTTTTTTTTTACTTTTTTATCCCTTTTTTGTTTTTTTGTTTAAATTATTATGTTTTTACTTATTTTTTTTTAAATTTGTGTTTATTAGGGAATCCGGCCCCGAGTACACAGATGATGTCATCCTTCTGCTTTCCTCTTGTCAGCATGTTCCCTGCCAGCACAAGTGCAAGAGCCCAGTTGGCTATTAGGCCTGGTGCAGACCTACGTGATCCGGGATCGCACGTTCCTGCACAAGGCAGTTTCAATGGGGTGATATCCAGGCGGCAATCAAAACAAGTACCTTTTTTTTCTGCGATACATGACGCGCGGCTGTTTTATCGTGTTCGGAAGCACAGGCGGAATTGCGGCAGGAATCTGCCCGGCGCAACTGGGGTGCCATTAGAAAATAATGGCACCCATAGCCCAATCGGTGCACACCTAGGCGGCTCCTGACTGTGCGGCAATCCGCGCGGAATCATGCACGATTGCCACGTGGTGAGGTGTCGCCTAGGTGTGCACCAGCCCTCAATATTGGCTGTCCTCCCAGTTCTGCTACAGGAGGCTGATATCAAGACAGTTTCGAGTACTTACAGAAGATGCATTAAAAAAATGAATGATTACATAACTGACCTTATTGGTGCATTTTGTCTGCCTGGAGTTTGTCTGGATAGTGATCCTGCTGCCGAATGTAAAGTCCTGTTCAAAGCTGTTCTTAGATAGAAGAAAGTGAAAACTGTCCCCTGCAGCATCTCTAATGTGTCCTGTAGTGACCTAGATTGTAGGGGCTCTTAAAACATATCTATAAAAGGTACACAAACACTGCCTGGCCAAAAAAAGTCACCACCTGGATTTAGCTAAGCAAATAGGCAAGAGCAGTGATATGAATCATTGCAGTGATTAAGATATCTTTCAAAAATAAGTCAAGGCAACCGGACTTGATGTATATTTTTCTTGAAGACGTTTCACTGGTCATCTAACCAGCTTTCTCAAGTCAGAATGACTTGTACAAAAATTCACTGGGAATAAATATGGTGAATGTTGTTCCAATCCACATATCTTTCAGTCACAATCAGGTGTTGATTGCAATTGCATAATTGCAGGTAGGTGTTAATAGCCTGCCCAGTTATGCAATTGCAATCAACACCTGATTGTGACTAACAGATTATGTGGATTGGAGCAACATTCACCATATTTATTCCCAGATAATTTTTGTACAAGTTATTCTGAATTGAGAAAGCTGGTTAAATGACCAGTGAAACGTCTTCAAGAAAAATACAGCAAGTCCCAGTTGCCTTGACTTATTTTTGACAGATATACCATGACCTGGATGAATGAGAACCTTCACAGACAGTGATTAAGATGTTTCATCTGGCAACAAATGAGGTCAACTGCCTACCGGAATATACTGAATTACCAGGTTTTTCCATAAATTGATTTTTTCTTCCCTGATGACACCGACATATTCCAAGATGACAATGCCAGGATTCATCAGGCCTCAAATTATGAAAGAGTGGTTTAGGGAGCATGAGACATCATTTTCACACATGGATTGGCCACCACAGAGTCCAGACCTTAACCCCATTGAGAATCTTTGGGATGTGCTGGCGAAGACTTTACACAGTGCTCTGACTCTTCCATCATCACTACAAGATCTTGGTGAAAAATGAATGCAACTCTGGAAGGAAATAAATGTTGTGACATTGCATAAACTTATAGAAACTGTGCCACGGTGAATGCATGCCGTAATCAGAGCTAAAAGCGGTCTAACAAAACATTAGAGTGGTGACCTTTTTTGTGGGCCAGGCAGTGTATAAAAATATGCTTCATAAAAGCGTAAATGTATACCATGAACATATGCATACGATGAAAATGTTTTACAAATGTGACAGTTAAACACCTACAGAGTCATGATCAAAGAGACATATTCCTCAAATAGCTCTTTAAGATGTTTCCAAATTTAGACGTTCACTCTGAATCTGACGCATCTTCTGAGAACACCTTGCTGCGCTTCCCCAAAATAGATTGGTGTAGGTGTTTGTGTTGAATGCAGATTCTCTAGTATAGAGAACTCAGCATGTGGAATTATCTTTTATCAGAACATATACTGACCAAGACTAACACAGGATGAAACAAAAGGGACGATTCACTGCAGGGATATATTTTACACTTAGGTAATCAAGCAGCGTTGTTTTTGAACACTCATCCATGTGCAGAAGAGTTTAAAATAGAATGCAAACCAAACAGCTAAATAGACCGTTTTACCTGCCAAAGGATTTGTAATTTTAGACAGACATTAATGTGATACACAAATGTCTGTCATCCTTGTACTGCCCCGAGCAGCCTCCTTTATTGTTGCTTATTGCTGTGATTTGTGCCTTGGTACAGTCTACTTATTCTCCCCCTCCTGTTTTGTGTTACATAGTATGGTCCCCTGTTTGACACTCCCTGCTTCCCCATGCTCTCTAGTTGCTTTAGGCTTTGCCCTTATGGAGTAAAGAGCTTCCCCCATGGAGTTAGGAAGCATATTTTTCCATAATGCTCTTTTAACCTTCAAGAAATGCTCAGAAAACATACTTGTAAACTGTCAAGTCTGAAAAAAACGACATTGGCTTTTACTCTGAGTCTTCTTAGCTTGTAGGAACTGATGTGAATGTGCAGTATGTAAGTTGCTATGTAAGGCCCCTTTCACACAGGTGCCTGTCAGTTCAGGTCAGCAGGGGATCCATGCACAGATCCATGTTCAGAACACGTCATCGTTGTGAAATCCGTGTCCGTCCAGTCTTTCCATACTTATCGACCCATGTTCTGGTTATGGGGAGTTGGCTGTAAATACACATGTGTCTGTTTAAATCAGATTACCCTCAATCAGCCATGATCAGACCCACAAAAACAGGACTCTCTTCTATTTAATTGCCCAGACCTGGGAGGAGTCAGGGGAGATCAGATGCAGACCAACGTATGTCCGTTTAGATCTGGCTGCTCATAGACTAACAATGGGCCTTCCATCATATCTGCCTGAAAACTTGACAGACAGATCTGATCGGAATGCCCGTATGAGAGGGGCCTAAATTGTTAGCCCTATATAAATACCTGTAATAAATACACTGAGTGGCCAGATTATTTTGACCACCCCATCAGTACTTCGTTGGGTCACGAGATGACTCCACGAGATGACTTTGTTGGGCCGCCTCGTGACTCCACGAGATGTTGAAAGGTGATGCGAGGAATCTGACACTGCACTGTTGCCCTTCTGTTGTCTTGTACAAGTCTTGCAACTCTCCGTTCTGCCCTAACATTGACTAGTCGCTGACGGCCACAATTCGCACGTTCAGACCCAGATTTTCGGCTGACAGTCCAGTCTTTAAACACTTTAACAACAGCTGCTCTTTAGAATTTAATGAATTCTGCTGTTTTGCTGATACTCGCTCCATGGCTCCGAGCGCCAACAATCATCCCACGCTCAAAGGCTGTTAAATCGTGTTGTTTCCCCGTATCTTCAGAAACAAATCACTTCTACTGTCGTGGTAAACAACCTGCTTTCCTATTTATAATGGTCTGGCTCTCTAGCAACTTCAGCGCAAAATTGACCCAAACTTTTTTGTTGTTGCCATAAATACTCCTAACTGCACAGCAGTGAGAAAATGAGAACCCTATACTGATGTACAAGGACTTTAGAGATGCTCTGTCAGAAAGTGGGAATTGCACCTGTGTGGTCCCAAAACCGCTTGTTGTTCATATGACAAAGAGCTTCAATAAATGAAGCTTTTGCTATCCTAAAAGGACTGGTGTGCTGGTGACATTTCTACAATTTGCTGATATTTGCAGCACCATCCGCAGTCACTGCAAGCACCCCCCACTACAAGGGACTTTTCGGTAAGGAGTGCAACAAGGATAGTATTTATTGTCTAAATCCAATGAGGACACCTGTTCTGGGGACAAATGTCTAAGTGGGTAATTCTCCTCACTTTGTGAGATTTACTCTAACTTCCTGTTGTGTTTCTGGGACAGGATGCTCTCCATCCTGAATGGCTCTCCTTACTCTCTCTCCTGGCTATCTCCTTGTTCTCTATCCTTTCTGTCTCTATTCACTCTCTCTCTTGGCTGTCTCTCCTTGCTCTCTATCCTGGCTGTCACTCCACACTTTCTCTCCTGGCTGTCTTTCCTAGCTCTTTTCTGCATTATCTCCAAAACAGAATTGCCGCACGAAGTTAGAGTGTTCGGGTTTTGCTTGAAGAAAGGGTGGCAACCCCAGGTAGCCGGTAGGTGACTGAAGAGTTGGAACAAAATGGCTGCCAAATGCCAGGTCTAAACCCTTGTGACACTGCAACTTACTGATATAAAGATAATTTTAGTGCATAGGCACTGAAGCAATAGTGTCTTGTCCAAATGGCGCCTTCCCATGACCCTATCTAACAGCAGGAGCTTCTAAAGGCCTCCACCAGCACATAAACAATACATACAATTGTCAGGAAATGGCTTGTAGCAAGGGGCCCAGTATGGGTATTCATGCATTCTTAGGGCCCTCTATGGTTCTGTCACTGGTTAGTACTCACAGCCAGGCTCCAATTTGAAGTATGAATTCACAGTCACTAAAATTATCCATAATTAAACTAAATTGCAGCTCCCAGAGGTATGTTTATTATGACTACAGCGACTCTAAAATAATGAACAGTTTGTCATAATATCTTGAAATATTGAATTCAATAGCCTTACGGTTTTATTTGAATATGTTATGTAGTTACCACTTCTCATGTCCAGATGTCACTGTTGCATTGCCTGTCAATTAAAATCTCTGAGCAAAGATCAATGTATTTCCACAAGCAGAACATCTGAAAACACCTGTAAGACTTTAAACTGTACAAGATACAGGAATATTTTCAGTCGGCGCTGTCATCAGTAAGAGTAGCACTAAAACTTTTACATCTTAATCAAATAGAGTGATACAAATGAGTTAATACCTTATTGTCCTTGCTTACTTGCATAAAATTTGCTTTTTGTCAGTGGAATTCATATAAACTGATTGATAATTATGCATACTGGTTAGAGGTTTGTTTAAAGGAGAATAAAGTACATTAAAGAATCATTAATGTTTACTCAAAGCAAGTTCACACCATTTTCCAGACCAGATCTGGTCCAGAATATGGTGTGAACTTGCCCACAGTTCAAGTATATTCCAGACCAGACAAAATGAGAAACACATGGGTCTGTTCACTAAGCTGCCATAGGCAGCCGAGTGAATGATCGACCTAAAGCAATGTGAGTTGAACGCTGTTCTGCTATTCACTTCATGCTGGTACGGCTGATTCCAGCCGTATATTGGCTGAAATCAGACGTACATCGGGTGGCTTCGGGTCGGCCAAACATGCTCAGTTTTCTGGTCTGATCTGAAACGGACTACGCTGGTGTGAACAGAGGCCAGAAATAGCATAGAGATACATTACGATGCATTTTGGGTCCGGAAACAATCTGGTCTGGTCTGGGGATTATCTGGATGTGGTGTGAATGGGCCCTAAAGCTTGCTAATGCTGTCCGGGGGACATTCCACTCAACAAAGTTTAAAGGTGGAACACAGCAAAAAAATTTAAGAGCAGCACAAGTCATGTAAGCTACCTCCAAAAACAAGCATCCTCGGATATCTGTGTGTTACTGTACAAATCCTGAATACAAGACTTAAAATATATTGATACGCAATAGACTTAGACTATACTTATATTGAATAGATCTAGAATATACTGATACAGAATATACTTAGAATATATTTATATGGAATAGACTTAGACTATACTTATATGGAATAGACTTAGACTATACTTACATGGAATAGACAGGGCCTATACTTATATGGAATAGACAGGGCCTATACTTATATGGAATAGACAGGGCCTATACTTATATGGAATAGACAGGGCCTATACCTATATGGAGTAGACATGGACTATACTTATATGAAATAGACTTAGAATATGCTTATATGCAATAGACTTAGAATATACTTATACAGAATATACTTAGACTATATTTATTTATACGGAATAGACTTAGACTATACTTATATGGAATAGACTTGGAATAGACTTATATGGAATAGACTTGGAATATACTTATATGGAATAGACTTAGACCATACTTATATAGAATAGAGTGACAGAATATATTGATACGGAATAGACTTAGACTATACTTATATGGAATAGACTTAGAATATACTTATATGGAATAGACTTAGAATATACTTATATAGAATAGACAGAATATATTTATACGGAATAGACTTAGACTATACTTATACTGAATAGAGTTTAATGCAGTGGGTGTGGGGGGAGGGTGGCACCTGGCATATATCATAAGCCCTTCACTCCACTACAATTTGAAAATGTAAACATAAATGTTCAGAAATGTCAAATATACCAGTCTTTGTGCGTATACATGTTATGATTTGACTGGTCAATGAAGGGGTGGCATGCTGTGAGAATATCAAGAGAGGGGCTCCTTATGTGTTGAGAGTTTTCACGTTACAGAATGAATGATATCTTAGTGGAGATATTTGTTATAGCGTTAAATTACAAAATGGCTTATGTAGAAATGTAACATGTGAAATTGTCCATTTTTTTTTAGTAAAAAGCAGACTTTATCTTTTAAGCTTCCCTGCCATTGTGTTGTTATATCACCAACATGCCAACAATCACTTAAGATGTTTCACCATGTGAAAGTCTTCCTTTAGCAGTAAAGAGTGCTGTCAACACACTAGTGGTCTGTGTTCAATCTTTCAAGGGTTGCCTCGCCATCTCCTTATAACACATTGTATGATTTTGGCAAGGGACCTTGGCACAAAACGTGATAGGTGTGCAGCAGAATCGAAATTGAGTGTTGAGCAATTAAGTGTCACAGGGTCCTGTTATTGGTAAGATTATGTCTTACAGGTGGGGTGTTGGTTAAGGCTGAGTTCACACCTAGGCGTATCGAATATGCGCGTTTCGTGACATGCGTTTTTACCGCGATTCGCAGGGGGAAAAAACGCGCGACAAAGGCGCGTTTCCGAGGGCTACTTGGCTGTATCCCAATGGAAACGCGCGACAAAAACGCCCCAAAGAAGCTCCTGTACTTCTTTGGGCGTAGGGCGTTTTGTAGCGCGTTCGAGCGCGCTACAAAACGCCCAGGTGTGAACCAGGCCTTAGTGTTAAGTTGAGGGTTAAGTGTTTGTGTCAGACTAGGGTTAAGTGCTAACGAACAGGATAAAAGTAAATTTTTAGGGTTGGGGATTAATTGTAAGTGTTAAAGGATATATTAAGGGATAAGTTTAGAGGTGGAGTGGGTTCAAGGGACAGGTTAAGGTTTAAGTATTAGGGTTGGGGGTTAAGTGTTAAAGCATAAACCAAGGTTAGCTAACATAAACATGTCAAGGTACAGCAGGAGCAGCACCTTCCATGTTATCCAAGATTGCGCAAAAACTGGTACCAAAAAACCTTTAACCCCTTCATGACTGAGCTTGTTTTTGGTTTCTGTTCGTAAATGACTGACACACTTTTGACATTTTTGCTGTGTGATTCTTCCACGTCAGTAATATACTTTCTTACAAAGTGCACCCACACATATTATATATTGTTTTTTAGAGGACAGATAGGGCTATATATTTATATCACATATGTGTGTCTAACGCCTCACTTAGCACAAATACAAATTAAAAAAAGAGGAAAAAATGTAAAAAAAATACTTTTTCCCCCAGTTTTGATTTGTAGTATTTTTTTTTAACAAAACCAGCACAGCTAAAAAAAATGCAATACATACATTCATTTATTTGTCCCTTATTTTTAATTTTTTTACACTTTTCACTATTTTTTTAAATTTATTTACACTTTTCACTTTTTTTATACTGACAAATTTTATTTATTTAATTATATCAGGCAGTCATTGTGAATTAATCTCACTATTACTGCTTGATAAATTAATACATTTTTTTTTATTATCAGGCTGCTTCAAACTTCAGAACAGCCGATAATAAGTTAGTGACACTGATCCTGCAGCAGTTCAGGATTCAGCTGTCAGTGAATGTTTCAGAAAACTTAAACATTCTACTTTCAAGAATAGATACATTATGTGTCTAATACATAACATTTTGTATCTATTCTTGAAAGTCAAAAGATAAAAAAAAAAAAAGCCAGTATAGCTTGAGAGAGATATCTCTCGATCTATACGAGCTGTCAGAATGCCGGCAAAAGCCGACATGTGTGTCTGCTTTGCTGTGACTCTCAGACACCCGATATTAAGGTATCGGGTGTCTGAAAAAGGTTAACCCTTTCAGTAATGGATCTCTAGATAGTTAGACATCTATTACTGAAAGGTAACCGCTGATTCTCAGCGGTTAGCAGCCTTCTAGTGCAGCAAATAACTCGTCACGTACAGTGTACGTGACGAGTCATTTGGTCCCTTTGTGGCTGGACGTACAGTGTACGTCTCCCGTCACGAAGGGGTTAATACCTAAATTTGCTTGCAGTGATGTGACCGATATCCCTGTCCTTCTCTGTGCGCCACTGAAAAAAAAATATTGTTGAGCTTCCATTATGCTGCTGAAATGCGTGGCTGAAAATGTGGCTTCTCTCCACCAGGGGAAACCCACACGGCTCTCACTAAGTGACACCAATAAGGCCTTGTTTAGATGGGCAACGACTCTACCACCCTCTGAAAAGCAATCTCTTTTCACAGGGCAGTAGAGAAGCTGCTGCCCGGTATTCAGGAGACTTTTTTAATCCCAAGGGGGGACAGTTTTTTTCATTGAACTACAGCACCACAACCGCGTGCCAATTGTTTGGCACATGGTTGCGTAGTGGTCCCATTCACTATGGCCATGTTTGGCAGACAGGACTGCCTGGACTGGAATTTGCCACATAAGTTGAACTGTAGCGTAGTGTGTTACTGAACTTTAAGGGGTAGTCAATACTTCACATGTGGGTTTGAGATGCATGTAAAGTGCCTTTTCCAAGCTTTGCATAGAGTTAGCAGACATGCACTTAAGTATGCAGTCAGTAAGTGACTCCACTTACTTCAACAGCAGTATAGGCAAGGGCAAGGCTTTAGCCCTACTAAACATGACACTATATATATATATGTATATATACACTGAGTGGCCAGTTTATTATGACCACCTGACGTTTGTAGGCAAATTAGCTATAATTTTGCGCTGAAGTTGCTAGAGGGTCAGACCATTATAAATAGGGAAGCCGGTTGTTTACCACGACAGTAGAAGTGATTGGTTTCTGAAGATACGGGGAAACAACGCGATTTAACAGCCTTTGAACGCGGGATGATTGTTGGCGCTCGGAGCCATGGAGCGAGTATCAGCAAAACAGCAGAATTCGTTAAATGTTCAAGAGCAGCTGTTGTTAAAGTGTTTAAAGACTGGACTGTCAGCCGAAAATCTGGGTCTGAACGTGCGAATTGTGGCCGTCAGCGACTAGTCA
>NW_017306506.1:47215-53567 GCF_000935625.1 Nanorana parkeri | reverse complement strand
TATATATATATATGTAGTGACAGTGTTGTGCCTGGCCATGGTGTGGTAAGAGCTAGAGGGCACCCAGGGTTCTCATCCATATAGTTTGAGAGGCTTCAGGAGGCATGTTGCAGAGAGAAAATTGGCTTTTCAGTTTTCTCCAGCATCAATGTACTCTAGTTAGGGTCCTGGGACCCGGAGGCTTTGTAGAGACTTGGTTGGAATGAAGCCTCCAACCTAGGGTCCATGTTTTGGTATTGACAAGCACTCATTGATTTTACAGCTGTGCACAGCCTTTAGTTCCCGTTCACACCATGGAGTTCCGTGAACGCGCACCAAACATGGGAAAAACAGTGTGCTTTGATGCGCATTCACAGTACGTGTCAAAAACAACAAACACACTCATGGTGCCATTACTAGCTAATGGCACCCTTTGTTTTCCTGTGCATTCATGCACATTTGAACGCTTGTGTGGAAAAAATGCAGAACGTATGTTGCAGAATTTGCTACATGCAATACTTTCCCACGTTTGTTGCACATCCAGGAACCCAATGAAATTACTGGGGACATGCAGCAAACATGGGAAAAACACACCTGCAAACGTGGGGGAATGCGTGTCACAATTACGCTATGGTGTGAACAGGACCTTATGGTAAGGGTGTTGGCGAGTGTTCAGGGCTCCATCTGGGAGACAGAGGAGGTCTCAGGCCAGGAGTCAGGAGGAATCCACCCAAGAGTCAGAGTGGAGGCCAGTGCTGCAGAGAGAGATTGTGAAACAAGTGTGCAGGCTAGTACGGTGTTGAAACTGTCTGGAGGAAACCGACAGAGGCCTGAGGTCTGAGGCCAGAGGAGCAGTGCTGCAAGAGGAAAGCTAAGAGGCTGAATGGATGTTTGTTTTGTTTGTGAAGAGAAATGTTGAACAACCCCTGAGAGGGGAACTGCGTTGTTATTTCAGAATTTTCTTTTAATAAAAAAGATTTCAGCGAGTTGATGCACCCTTAATGCTTTACTATTTGAAGCTAAACCTCACCATATATATATATATATTATACTGTATTATTAACAGAAAATATGGCTTTATACTGACACTCAGCTGGCTGTTCTGTTATGTGACATTCATTTGTAGATCTTTTCGACTATGTTGAATGCCTTTCATGTCATATTGTACGAACAAAATGAATCACTTCTTTTCAAAAAGCTACTTGTTTCCCACAAGTTAATCAGCTCAGTACTGCATGATGTCATCTCTATTTCTGAAATAACTACTTAATTCCAATATAAAACGTATGGCAAGCAGCGAGCTGGCTCTTATGATTGCTTTTACTATGAAATATTGGTGTGGTGATTTTCTGTCACTAATTTATGGCTGTAAATCCCTCTGATAGCGTGTAACAATTTGGATTTAATATATAATGCTTGGGTTTAAATAATTCTGTGATTCGTATAGTTTTTCTTACTTACAATGCGTTACAGTTAGAGTCACATTTTGACCTTTACATTACAAAATATGTGTTTGTGTATTTCGTACTGCATAAATGATTGATTCTTCTTATATTAGTAGGAGAGCATTTCAGTTCCAGTTGTTGATACCTTTATGGGAACAGCAGATCTGTTGTTGGGAGATGAAGTGGTTCTATTGTGCCAGATGACATGTGGAAGCTGAACATAGTTGAAGCTGATCTGTGTACTAGTGTTCACAGCTGGGGCAAGCTCATGATTGATTGATTTATTAAGGAACTTTTGGTATATACATAAAACCTAAATGGTCCAATCAGAAAACAGCTTTCATTAATGTTTCTGCTCTGTATAAGGCCATACTCAGATTTGCGTTGTGTTTGCAGGAAATGGGGGTTTTGCTTTGAACACTCGGTGGTTTGCACTGCCTTTTTAACTTTCAGCGTGAGCCAAGAGCACTGTAAAGAACATGAACAGGATATATCAGAGGTAACCTGCCCTTCCAGATAACCCCCTTAATAATCCATACACCAAAACCCCAACCTCTGCCCAATTTTCCCACAAACAAATACACATTAGACTTGTATGGATTTCAAAGGCCACAGTAGCCACTTTAAGTATATGCCAAAAATAAATATATATAAATAACTGTGTAATAACATAACAAAATAATACAACTATATAATTAAACAACTGGTTTCCAGGTCTTTGAAGGCATTCAAGGTAACAAATCCTAAGTCTACGGCCTCAGCCAACTGACAGTAGGCCCCCAGCTTCTATATTACCACATGTGGGACAATATGTGTTGACCGCAGACACTTCTAGCCCAAAACTAAGTGGTAACAATCAAGTGACCATACCACTTAGAGGACACCACATCTAATATGGGTTTCTAACGTTTTTCCAATAAACCAGCAATCAAAACCACTTCAAGGACCCCAAACTGCCAAAAACCACTGCAGTGACAAGGGACTGCAAGATCCAGAAGCTAGATGGAAAAAAAAGGGGTGGGTGGGAGGGAAACTCTTATATCGTGAGCAACTTCTTCAACTGAAAACTTCTTCCACCTCCTCATGGACCTCACCTTGCAAATCCCTCCCTGCAGAACTTTCGCCCAATCAGGTAAGTGACCTTACTTCTGAACAATCTCTGAACTAAAACTTTTAACTCTCTGTGACCTAACTCTCCTTCAGCCCCTCTCATGCTGTCCCTCCGCTTCTTTTCATTTCTTGTGCTCCAGGCTTGTCTGTTTTGTTTTATGGAAGGAGCTAATACGAGCCCATAAAACATGTGAAAATAAGTTCAGAACTCCACCTGTGTACTGCCACAGCATATTCCCCCTCCTGGTCTGTATCTAGTTAGTACAGTCTCTAGCTAGACGCTCTCTGCTCCTTTTTCCTGTACAATTTAGTTTCACTTTCCACGGAGGAGACAGGGCTTAGGAAAGTCAATGGGGGAAATAATAAAAACTGAAGCTATTGCCCACGGTAACCAATCAGCGTCTCTTCAGTTTGTTTAGGTAAACTTTGAAAATTAAACTGAGAAACGGATTGGTTACCATGGGCAACTGCTCCAGATACTGTCTGCTCTGGTTTTTATGAATTCCTCCCATTGTTTTAATTCACTTGAAAAGACTGGAAAGCATAATTTATATTGCACTTATGTGCAGTAAAACTGTGATGAATTCAAATTCTGTGAAGAGTTTCATTTTCTGTGGATTCTGCTAAGTCAGCAAGTGGCCATACTGTCTGCACAGACCAGGTCTAGGAGGTATGCCGTTCCATTTGTCGACATTTGAAAAAGGTCGACCTGCTTGAAAAAGGTCAACCTGCTTTTCAAAAACATAGAAAGAAAAATATTCTTAAGAAGTTTATTTTTTTATTTTTTTTAATCAGGACCATAATAAATAAAAAAAATGTATATAAAAACAATACACCGAAAGCCAGATTTACTAAAGGGAATTCATACGTTCTGGGATTGATCACTATGATATGCTTGCATTGCAGGATTGCGTAAGTGCATGTACATAGCAAACATGATCAGTCAACCCAAAGTAGTAAACTGCACACTACTATGCAATATTTACTGTGCAGTTCTAATTTGCTCTGTGCATTGAACTTAATAATGCTGCTTTGTTCCTTCTGCACTAAGGAATGTGTGAGTAAACATTTTAATTGAAAAAGAAAAAAAAAACTAGAGTGACTAGCTTGATAAGCAATGAATAACAACAAGGAAAACAGCATACCAAAAACCCCATGCATCATGCTGTTGGAGCATATAATTTATCACTGCAAATCTGTTCAGAGGCAGCCTCCTATGAAATGGTGTTGTGATGTGCACTGGCCGTGGCTGTAACAGGCATATCTGTGCATGAGCACTGTGATATGTCCAACCCAGTGAGCACTATGGCTGTTTTTAATTTTAGAGTTCTTTTTTTTTTTACAGCCCCCTTTAATTACATCAGTACATGCATCATACTGATTTTGTTCCAACTTGAGATCTGCATGTAAAGTTCCTAACAACGGTCTGATAGACCCCAAAGCATAGATTAGTACATTTTCGATATAATTGATTAAATCTGTGCGTTTGTGTCCACTAGTGTCACGGGCACATAGTAAATACTGTGACAATACAATATGTTTCTCCACGCTAATGCAGCTTAAACCCCTTTACAAAATGTGTTGCGTTAAGACACCTGTATCAATGTATCACTTACCCCTCCCCTTTTAGATTGTAAGCCTCCAGGGGCAGGGCCCTCCTTACCATCATGTCTTGAATTGTATTGGGATTGCAATGTCTTCCTTATATTGTAAAGTGCTGCGCAAACTGTTGGCGCTATATAAATACTATGTAATTATAATAATAATATTCAATGCTATGCATTTCTGTGCATTAAAGCCCATCTCTGGGCAAAGAAAACCTTTGCAGTGGCAAGGGTTAAATACTTGTTTTTTCAAGGGGGGACTCCCGTAAAGCTGTTTTGCATACCTGACCACCACTGCCGCGGCGGTGAGTACTTACTTTCCCTCCGCTCCAGATGTTGGAATGTCCCTTGGCATCCTAACATCTAATGCAGGTCAATGGACCTGCATAAGACGTGATGAAGTCAGTGGTCCTTAAACTGCCTGTGCGAAGATGTGTGGAGGTTATGGGGACCGGTCTATCAGCCCAGAGGGAGCTGGCGGGGCAGAGGATCAGGTAAGTAAAACGGCTTTAATAGTGTCCTCTAGACATAAACGAGCACTTAACCCTTGCAGTGCAGGGATAGAACCATGGCAAGGGTATGTTTTCTCTTTGCCCGGAGATAAGCTTTAAGCTGCAGTGCATTCATTTTGATTGAGCTGGCACCATATCGTGTTGCTCAGTAAATCGTACCAAACCCTTTTTTGCTTTAACGTGGCGCAATGCATGGTACTTGTATTGTGGTATAGTGCATTGCAGGTGAATTGCCCACTACTGTAACAGTGCCTTGGATTGCCATTCAAAATAACTGGCACCGCAACACACCACATAATTTTACCTAACATTACCATAAAGGACCAATCTAAATGGGCCCCAGTAAACCAGGCCTACTGAATACTACAACAATAAAGCTGACATATGTAAATAGTCCTTTATGTTATACATCTATTACTGCAAAGTTTTATTTTTTTTCCAGGATTCTTTTTTAAATTTCCTACGTCTGAATAATAACTAAAAGCATTACAGAAAGTCATATGGTAATGTTGTTATTGACAAACAGCTTTAAATTGGGTTTGGTGCTCAGTGCAATAGTGTGGCATGCAGCATTTTTTTTTTCTTTAATCGAAACAAAACTATCGTCGCTCACTATGGCATATGAGGTAATGCAGTTTCGCATGCTGGCTTGTTTTTAAATTGTTAGGTCAGTTCAGTCATCAGAATCAAATTACAAGTTAATAGTGAATCTCATTCATCTTGTGTATGAGTACAGAGGGTGGCAGAACGAAGGATGATGTCATGCTAAGAATGATGTGTCAGGAAAGTCACCTTCAGAAAACCAGAATTGTAACTACATACAATTCTATAAGCAAAAGGACAATACTGTTATTGTTTCTAAATATTTAAAGACACCTTACTCTTTCCATGATTTAGATGCAGGCAATTAGCTAGTTGCAGTTAGTCACATTCAGCTGGACTTGTTTTGTAATAATAAAGACGTTTCACAGCTTATCCAAGCCATTTCTTTAGTTGAGTGGGTGTCAGGAAAATACTTCACCATTTATATCCACACAGGTAGCACAGACACCTTAATCCAGACACCATGGAAAGGCAGATGTTTTTGTTCAAAAACAGGATGCTGTGAAAGTTGTGGAACCCACTGTTCTGGTTACATAATCCCATCCTTGGTGTCAAGAAGGCTTGATAGGTGTTAGACCTTCTATTTGCATGGCTGAAGACGTGAATTGTTGTCAAAATGCTACAGTAAAAATGTAAAATGGCAACTGGACTTGCTGTATTTTCCGTGAATATTCTTCAAGAAAAATACAGCAAGTCCAGTTGCCTTGACTTATTTTTTGCAGACATCACATGTGGAAGACATATGGTGTTGAAGACCCTTGTCTCTGTTCAGGGATGGTTGTTTTGGTTTGATGTATTTGGCCTCTTCACGCTTCTTACAAACCAGTTGTCCTCTCTGTCCAAAATGTCTTTATCCTCTAAACAATGTCCCCTTTCCTTTAGGTGTTGGAAAACTGCTAAGTCTTGACCTAGTAGAACCATTCTACTATATACTCTACATTTCCTGTGAGCCCAGGTTGTTATTGACACCCCCTCTGGTGTGTCATTATGCGGGCTGGGCTCACAATACTCTAGGGCTGAACGTCACTCACATGAGAAAGGCCCACCACTGTCGAGAAATAAGAGATAGGACTTGTGACATCACCACACTGGCACTAGA
>NW_017306506.1:40236-47152 GCF_000935625.1 Nanorana parkeri | reverse complement strand
AGGGCAGTAAAAAATGAAAAACTCTGTGCTGGAGTTCTGCTTTAGTTAAACAGGTCACATAATTATTAATTCTGACATAAGAAGTTAAAGTGACTCACTATAAGGTGCCTCCATGATCTTTTCATTACCTTTTGGGATTAACCAGGAGCCCTTGAAGCCGGTGGGGCTCTTTTCATGCAACATAGTGTGTTCAGTAAGATAAATACAGGCACAGGCTCTTATTCTTCTGCAGTAAAACTAAATGCAGTAAAACCCTAAACATGTTACCAGTGTTCAAGAATGAATGCATTATGGACCCGTTCCTAAGAGCAAGAACCTATGGAAAGGGATATCAGCAAAAATGTTCACTATATGTGTTAATTAAAACAGTTTGAAATTTGCTAGACTTTTTTGCTCATATTTTGTGTTAATGTTTGAATATTGGTTTATGCTATCATTATGCTGATATAAATGTACTATATACGTCTACTTGGTTCCACATTTAATTTAGAATCCACCATGAATCCAGGGATTCGAGTTGTTGACATCTTGAACTCTTGGTTTGAATATTTTACAAGAAATTAACATAGTATAAAATTTACTTGGCACTGGCACTGTTCCTGGAAAATCATAGGCATTATCACAAGACACCATCTCATTACATTACTTTTCACAATGGTCTCTTTTGTTAAGCATGCTTGACCTAGTAACGCAGTAGTAGGGAGAAGCAAGGACGCATTTTACTGTTTGCTGTTTAATTGTACATTACTTAGTACACTTCAGTCATGAACACTGCTGACAAAAGGAAAAAAAATTCAAGCTGATATAATGACTACTTCTTATCAGTAAATAATTTTGTCTTTCTGTGCAGCCAATCCTTTGCTCTATGGGCGCTCCCCATGTTGTTTAGCTGTTCTACCATGAAGACTAGACTTACATTTTCTGATCTTAGCTATGCCTCCCGATACACATCTGACTGCTTAAACTTTGTTCGTAGTCTAAATGCCTGCCCCATGGAACACAAGTGAGTGGATGATGTAGTGTGCCACCCTAGTCTTTCACCCTGTCCAATAGCAACACAAAGTGCAGGCAGTTCAGTTCTGCTGGTGTGCAGGGGACAATAGAAAGCTCTTAACAGCCTGAATATTACCTCGCGTTTTCAGATTGGGCTGGCATCAGAAGTTCATGGTCTGCCTTATAGTTTATTGCTTGATTAAGTTTTTTTTTCACTCTTCCTTGTTCCAGTACAGATGCGTTGATGAATCATTTTATTCTGATTAATAAAAAAGGAACACCCATTACTTTCTATGCTTGCTCTGCAGTTCTCACTTTCTTGAAATACAACCCAGTACCTTACACAGTTACTTCCTGGCTGATATAAAGATTTTATAATGAAACACTTTCCCAGCAATAAGGTGTTGGAAAATGAACTGTGTAGGCACCGGTACGTATGAGGAAAAAAGGCAAAAGGATGCTTGTGGGAGTAAAAATAATACATTGAAAGTGGAACTTCACCCAAAACCTTTTCGGTGGAGTGAGGCAGGGTTTGATGCTCATGCCAACCCTTATATGTATTCATTGCGCCAGAGCAAAGATCTGGTCCTGTTGTCAAGCCATAACTTTTTTTCCAATTATTCTTACTAAGGAAGGATAAGTGAGTAGCAAATCATTACATGAGCATAGATCAGCAGCATATCTATATGTCCTTCCAAACAAGATTTTAATTGGTATTTGGTTTTAATATTAAAGTTGTAATGATACATTTGACACTGGTTATACCCTGTAGGAAGCACTTATTCTTATGGGATTTAGTTTTTTGTATTAAGTTTTTAGGTAAATATTTAGCCACCAGCACATCAGACTGGGGTGGGGTCCATGGGAGAACGGGTAAATTTAGCATAGCATGAGTCACTGTTTTCTGAGCTATGCAGAATTTTTATGAATAGGATTGTGTTATAAACATTATCTTTTTTATCTTTTTGATATGTCAGTAAAAGTTTAATGATGACATTGTTTGGGCTGGTGTGTCTTTTTTTGCTGGAACTGGAGCGCTGAATTTGGGTACAGTAATGACACAGGGATTTGTCATAATAGAAATAAATTGGGCAAGCCATGCTGTCATGTTCATTTTAAAATTGAAAAAAGTAATACATTTCCAGCAATGTTCCCTGATGCTATTAAAGCTGATTTCTGGGACCACCGTCCCCATCCCATACAAGTTACAACCACCCTTTAACCCATACCACCTCTAACTAATTGCTGGGTTTAGTTTAAAAAAAAAACCTACCTTAAAGCCCCTTTTACTTACATAAATTTGTGGTCATGTGACACTTCTGAATCTTTTCTCTTCCTCTCTTCTCTCTTCTTCTCTGGATGTCCATGTTGCTGCCTGGGTGAAATGGACACTACCTTTTTGCTATCCAGCGGTGAGGTCATCTCGGGCTCATAGAAGTCTGCAACAACATGATGATGTCTCAACAAATGGTAGCAGCAATTGCGGATGGTGGTGGGCCCTGACTGCGACGCTGGATCACCGGTCTCCACTGATGGAAGAGAGCACTGAGGAGGGTCATGTGATGGTGCATTAAAGAGTTTTTAAGGTTTTTTTAATGTGTGCATGGTTTTGAACTGACTTAATTAGTACAAATTCATTATGCATCCTAAAATATAATTGTCTTGTAAATCCAAGGATTCTACATATCGTTGTAGAGAAGTCTTTTTGCTGGAGTCAAATTGGGTACTGAACAATAAGGATGTAGGGCGTTGTCATAATAAAAATATATTGGGCAAGCCACTCTGGCATATATTTATTTTAAAATTAAAAAAAGAAATACATTTACAGCTATTTTTCCTGAAGTTAATAAAGCTCATATCTGTGAACAAACTACCCCAACTACCCTTTAATTATTCACTGGATTTATTTAAAAAAAAAACTACCTAAAAACGCCCTTACTGCAAAGGAGAAGGGTCCGTGTCACGTACCTTAGGGGAGTCTAAGATGTCGAGGGCGGCCTCTCTCGCTTCTCTGGTCCTGGGGCTCCTGAATGGGTACAGGAGCACGGAGGGGCAGGAGTGCCAGTAGTAACGGAAGACGATGAGCAGGAGCAGCAGACAAGAATAGTAGGGTAGTCAGGACAGGCCGAAGTCATCAACGTGCAGGCAGCGAGGTACAGGGGGTGAGGCAGGAGGATGGTCTGGAACAAGCCGAGGGTCAACCACTGGAGAGAAGTAGAAAGGTCAAGCCAAGCCGGGTCAAGATAACAGGAACACTTCAGGAGCAGGATATAGGAACACAGGGAAGCTGACGATCTGACAGCAAAGGAGGTTTGTAAGTCACAGCCTTATTCACTCTGGCATATATTTATTTTAAAATTAAAAAAAGAAATACATTTACAGCTATTTTTCCTGAAGTTAATAAAGCTCATATCTGTGAACAAACTACCCCAACTACCCTTTAATTATTCACTGGATTTATTTAAAAAAAAAACTACCTAAAAACGCCCTTACTGCAAAGGAGAAGGGTCCGTGTCACGTACCTTAGGGGAGTCTAAGATGTCGAGGGCGGCCTCTCTCGCTTCTCTGGTCCTGGGGCTCCTGAATGGGTACAGGAGCACGGAGGGGCAGGAGTGCCAGTAGTAACGGAAGACGATGAGCAGGAGCAGCAGACAAGAATAGTAGGGTAGTCAGGACAGGCCGAAGTCATCAACGTGCAGGCAGCGAGGTACAGGGGGTGAGGCAGGAGGATGGTCTGGAACAAGCCGAGGGTCAACCACTGGAGAGAAGTAGAAAGGTCAAGCCAAGCCGGGTCAAGATAACAGGAACACTTCAGGAGCAGGATATAGGAACACAGGGAAGCTGACGATCTGACAGCAAAGGAGGTTTGTAAGTCACAGCCTTATATAGCCCAGAGGGCGCCAAAAACTCAAACAACACGAACAACACGAACGTGCGCGTGACGCGCACGTTTACGCAGAGACGCTGCACCTGACACAACTCTATTAGCTGCACCATGCGCATGAGCAAACGGCAATGAAATAATCCTGGCTTTGGCTTCCTGACAGTCCGTCTTTAGGTGCCCATATCGTTGCCTGGGTGACATGGACACTTCCAATTTGATGTCCGGTTGGCACTCTTAGGCTCATTAGACTGCAACAACAAGATGCCGTGACAACAAGTCTGGACAGTGGGCCCAGGCTGCAGCACTGGGTGACTGATTTGCAAATAAGTTTAAAAATAGGCCTCTAAGTGATCTATCGCTTGCTGTTCAACAAGCAATATTATTATTATACAGGACTTATATAGCGCCAACAGTTTGCACAGCGCTTTACAATATAAGGAAGACATTACAGTTACGATACAAATTAGGACACGATGGTTAGGAGGGCCCTGCTCATTGTCTTATAACAGGAACACTTCAGGAGCAGGATATAGGAACACAGGGAAGCTGACGATCTGACAGCAAAGGAGGTTTGTAAGTCACAGCCTTATATAGCCCAGAGGGCGCCAAAAACTCAAACAACACGAACAACACGAACGTGCGCGTGACGCGCACGTTTACGCAGAGACGCTGCACCTGACACAACTCTATTAGCTGCACCATGCGCATGAGCAAACGGCAATGAAATAATCCTGGCTTTGGCTTCCTGACAGTCCGTCTTTAGGTGCCCATATCGTTGCCTGGGTGACATGGACACTTCCAATTTGATGTCCGGTTGGCACTCTTAGGCTCATTAGACTGCAACAACAAGATGCCGTGACAACAAGTCTGGACAGTGGGCCCAGGCTGCAGCACTGGGTGACTGATTTGCAAATAAGTTTAAAAATAGGCCTCTAAGTGATCTATCGCTTGCTGTTCAACAAGCAATATTATTATTATACAGGACTTATATAGCGCCAACAGTTTGCACAGCGCTTTACAATATAAGGAAGACATTACAGTTACGATACAAATTAGGACACGATGGTTAGGAGGGCCCTGCTCATTGTCTCAGCAGGAAACAGAATACAGGTCCTTACATGAAAAATGCTGCATAATTTTTGTTTTCCTGCCCCTGGCCAACTATAGAAAATGATTACAGAACACATTTTATTTTTGCGTATTTGCACTAATCAGACTTTTGTCATCCATTGGACAGCAACGCAGCTTATTGTTTTCAACTTCTTATTAAAAAAAATAATTTATTGAAAATTACACAACCGCCTAATTGTTGAGCTATGCATTTGGTTTTAATGTATTCTATTTTTGTTCTAATCTAAGGGGAAAAAAAACAGTTGATAATGAAAACTCCCAACTCATCACTTTTTCTGTGCAGGTGACACTATTTGCACAGCTGGATGTATACATGAGAGTTCAGAGGTTAGAGAGCAGGAAGTTCACAGAGTGAATTATTTCTGTTCAACATAAGTCAAGGCAAGCCTTAAAATATTATTTGTCACTGTACAAGGGAGTGATGAAAGGTTCACTAGGTCATTTCATGTGACATTCAGCAAAACATTATAGCCATCCTAGCTAGTTATGGCTGACATAACATTTCTACAATGAGCGTTACATTTTCAGCAGCAGACCAGCAACACTGGGACAGACTAAAATGTGCAATAGAGCAACCTACTATTATTATTGTTAAAACCTGCATTAGCTGGACATGCTGAAACATGCAGTAATTTCAGCAGCTGGAAAGCGTTGACTGGGCTAGCTTAAAGGAGAACTATGGGGTCAGTGTTTTTCCCCATAGTTCTCCTTAGGGTAACGGGAGGACACAAACTAGCGTCCTCCCGTTACCCTAAGTTATGGAAAAATAGACTTTCCACTAAATAAAACTAAGCAAAACTAAATTTATTTAGAGGCATGGTTCACTTTTGTGAGGCATGATATTTTATTAAAGGAAGATTAGGCTCTCCCTTATGTTGGCACTGCATGTGTAAGTGCTCATTTTGCTTAGAGGCTCAAAGAAAGCTGTATTACTCACCTGATCCTCGGTTAGGCGGCAGTGAGTGCACACCTCTCTGCCCCTCCACACTGGCTCTGGAATGTCTCTTGGTGCCCTCATGTTTAATGCAAGTCAATGGACCTGCACAAGACATTATGACGACAGAGGTTCTTGGGCTGCTGGAGCCCAGGGGAGAAGAGGCTGCGGGGACCAGTCTAGCAGCCAGTGGCGACTCTAGGAACAATATATAGGGGAGGCACATAGGATATCACAGTCAAATCTGGGGGGGGCACTAATAATTTTCATTGCATGTCGCAACCGCAGGGCGCCGAGAGCTGATTTAATTGCGGATGGCATCTGCGCCCTGCGGTTCCGACATGTAGTTCAACGCCGCCCACAATCCTGAATACTGCAACCGCCGACGCCATCCACAATAAAATCAGCTCTCACAGCACCCAGTAGGTGCGGAACACAGCCGGGGCTGACTGGCAACTTTTAGCCCTGAGGGCAAGTACAACCCAGAGGCTCATGGTGCAGTTACTTGGCCCCCCTACCGCTCTGCCTCTTCCCCCGCCTTCTCCCCACCCCTGCCTGCCACTTTTGCCATCCATGTAACAGTAGTGTGAATGGTCGGGTGATGTGAGGACTCCTAGTAAGTCCATGAAAGGGGTGACAGGCTGGGGGATGGTGCTCTCCTCCCACTGGGCTCCCTACATAGTTCTGGCCTTACTCCGCTCTATGTCTTGTACATAAGCACTCTCACCCACTGTAGACCGCCGCTAGCTGTCAGGCATGTTAGAGGGCAGCCCGCTGAGGCCTCTTGAGGACCCCCTCGAGGAGCGAGCGGTCGCCCGATTACAGAGCCGCATCTGTAGCGGTGCAGGTGGCGGTGGGAGGGAGCCACTGCACCTGCGGCCGGGGGCTTCATTTTGCCAGGTCAGTCCACCCCTGGATCCGCCACTCAGGGCCGGTGCAAGGATTTTTGCCTACACAGGCGAAGGTGGATTTTT